>NC_050498.2:8088585-8394901 GCF_012460135.2 Molothrus ater | reverse complement strand
GGTGACACTCACAAAGTCCCAGGAGATCAGGCAGCCTGGACAGAATCCAGACCCTCAGCTTGGCTGTGTGTCCCTCCTGCTCCCTCCTGCCTGGAGGCAGGACACACAGTGTGCCACAGGGGAATGTGACAATGCTCTGGTCACTCCCTCAGTGCCCAGGACAGCGAGGGCCGGAGCTCTCTGCTCTGCAGCTCTCCTGACATGGCACCAGTGGGTGAGCAGTGCCTCACACAGCCACTCTGTCCCTGGGGTGCAGCTCCTCTTGGACACTCCTCTGGAGAGGAGGAATGAAGGATGGGAACCCCCCACCAACATCTGCCCAGGAGCAATCACAAAAAACAGGGAAAAAATCAAAATAGCATCAAAGCTGGTAAGATGATCCCTCACTGATGTGCTTTTCTTACATAAGCAGCAAGCTCCAGAGAACACAACTTTTGATAATGCTGGGCAGCCAAACCATCTTCCTGGGGAAGAGTGTGTGTGTGTGATTGTCTGAGTGTGTGTAAATGGGCAGAAACAGCACCAGACCAGACCCTCCCCTGTCTCCAAAAACATTTCCATATGTTTGCACTGACCCAGCTCACCCCACACTGCATTCTGTCACCAAGACATTTCTTTCTTCCCCTGCACTTCAGACCACTGAAACATCATAGCCATGTATACACTTATAAATCCTTAATTTACAGCCCTTGTAAAAATCCTCTGCCAAGATGAAAAGCTGGAGCTTCAGAGAGCGTGGCCAGAGGAGAAGGGGAAGAGCTCAGCAGGATGTGCATGGCCCAGGGCCCTCCTCCCCACTCCCATCTGTGCTTCGTGGGGCTCAGCTCAATGGACTTGTTTGTGCTGCCCATGGGCCCAAAGTTTGTCTTCCTGCATTACCTGCCCCAGAACAAGCCTGGGAACACAGACTGGAGCTCCCAGTGCTGTCAGCCTGTGGCTGTTTGATTTGCAGTTCTGCACACTGAGCCCTCGCAAGGCCAGCATGGATTGTGTGACACAGCAGTGACACTGCTGCTGCACAGCCTGGGGACCTGCAGCACTCCATGTGCTGCTTTCCTCTCCAATGTGATGCTAAGGGTACACAAATTAACTCCATTACTCTTCTGATTCACACACAAGCTCCAAGGAAAGCCCTGCTCTGTACACAACAGGCACCAATCTTCCCTGCTCCCGTTAGCACAAACCAGGAACATTTTTTATTCAGGTCATTTCTAGGAAAATTTAGTCTACAAATCACTAACATTTCAGTCACCTCACTCCAAAAGCAGGGAGCTGGAGAGCTGATGTCTGAACCCAGAGCACAAACTCAGCTGTGACATTCCCCTGGGCATGGGAGCAGAGCCATCCTGAGCAGCAGCTGAGGAGGGACAGCCCAGGCTCCTCACCCCCCTGGCCCTGGCTGTGCTTTACAGGAGGCTCTGGCTGGCAGCTGCCTGTCCTGCCTGACCCCAGGTCCCACTAATTCCCTCCCAGGAATGCCTTCCCAGCATTGCTGGCCAGCAGGGGACAATCCCATCACCCAGGAGGGCACAACTGTGCAGCTCCCACAGCTCCTCCTGGGATCAAACCTGACTGCAGCACCAGCTGGGAAGGGCAGATTGCTTTCCTTGCTGCTTTTCATGAAGACAACACTCTGCTTTTGGGTCATTTTCCAGGCACCAGGTCTGGAAAATGAAAAAGGGCTCTGGTGAGTACAGTAACCCAGACATGTTTGCACTGGCTGTTACACTAGACAGTAAACAGGTGACTCAAGCACAGCTTGGCTCCCCTGAGTGAGGAGTCTGCACAAAGGCCTGGAGTAACCTGAACCCTGGGCTGTGCCCCACACCAGACCCTCAGGGATGCAAACTTTGATTTCCACCAGCTCCTGAGGGAACCTGGTGCCCCAACTCTCCAAACTTGAGCCGTTGGTTGCCTTGAAAAGTGAGGGTGAAAACTCCTTGGTGGTATTAGAAGAGAGTGGGGGCAAACCCAAGGGGAGTGAGCCAGGTCTGCAGAGCAGCTGGCAGAGCCCCCAGGCAGGCTCACAAACCTCATGTGCAATTGCAGATTGCTGCATTCAGAGGAAGGGCCCCCTGGAATTCACTGCTGTGATTCCCAGGCCAGCAGTCTGGCTGGCAGGGTATCAACAGGCTTGAGTTACCTTCAGGATCATTTCAGCCCGAGTCATGCCTTTCACCACTATCTTTGTGTAGCTGGCAGGAGCCTTCCTCACCACTTGGGACCCGATGGAGGGAAGATCCAGGAGAACCATCTTCAGAGAGTGAGTGTCCAGCAGCAGCTGCAAGAGTTAACCACACTCTGTTACACAGGCTCCTTCTATACCAAAATCCATCAGCTGCTCTAACCCAACACCCTTAAAAGTTTAACATCCTTAAAAGTTTAACATCCTTAAAAGTTTAACATCCTTAAAAGTTTAACACTTCCCACACTGGAAGAAGTCCTGGTAATTGCACTGCAGAACAGGAGGGACTGAGCCATGTAATGACACTTCCAGGAGACAGGATCACCCCCATGGCTACAGATCAGCATCGTGGTTGATTTTAACACAGCACTGCTCTGCTGACTGGAAATGACTTCTGGCAGCCCAACATCTGGCACATCAGGCACAGATTTCCAGTCCTCCCCCCCAAAAAGTATGAAGTGAAATAATCTTGGTTACCTGGAGCTGCATCATGATTTAGATATTGAGGTCAAATGAACTAACACCAGCCACACACACAGTCAGGTTTTCTGCATTTACTCAACCCCTTGATTGGGGTTTATTTCCTTAAAAACTGTCACACAATGCAGCTACACTGAGAACTGCTCACACCCTGGATGTTGTTTGTTTCTACCCCAGCAAATAAATAAGCAGCAGCCACGAAATTGAGCCCAGACAGACAGCACTGTCTTGTGACAAAATGCTGTGGGTTGGGGCTCCTTAGAGCAAAATTATCCTGAATACCACACTCCTCTGATTGCACAAAGTGTGTCTGAAGAGACAAGACCAGTGAAGAACAGAAATCTGAAATCAAACCAGAGGAAAGAGCAGCCCAATTTATTTAGACAGCAGTGAGCGTGAAAGCCTGCTGGGCTGTCAGCACACCCAGAGCATTTCCTCAAAAAGGGAGCTCCTTCTGGAGGGACACAAAACATCCTGGGCACTGCAGAACCCCCAGCAGTGACCACAATGATGTGAACATTGAATTCCTACATGTGCTGAGGCCAAAGGAACACAAAGGAGTGGCTGTGGAGGAGGAGGAGAGGCTGGCAGGAGTGTGCACCCCATTATCTGCAGTGTCCTTGCTGCTGCTGCCTTCCCATGGCTTGCATGAGAAGAACTGATCCATCAATCTCCTCCTGGAGCCAGGAAAGCACAGCACAGATGAGCAGCTCTGTGCAGCCCAGGCTGCTGGAACCCACAGCTCAGGCTGTCATTGCTGGGTTCCTGTGTGCCTACCAGGGATTCCAGAGAGGGAGAGATTCCAGGGTTGGGGAATTCACATCCTCCCCACATCAGCTCTCTCATGGCTAACAGGAGTTCTGCACACTCTGCAGCCTTTCCCACAGGCACAGCTCCTGCAGACTCTGTCTCCTCACCCCATTTTCCATTCCAGGTCCCTGGCATTGCTAACTCACTGCCAAAGCTTGCTGGGGTGCAGAGTTGTTAAGTCAGAGAGGAAAACACAGAAAGCAAAACCCCACAGGTCTTGTTCCCTGCACTGAACACTAAATACCTCCATAAATATCACCCCAGCATTCATATTGCAGCTGTAATTATCAGCAAACAGCAGGAAAGGCTGTGTGTAGAACCAGAAAGGCCAGGAAAATGGATTCCCCAGCAACATCTGCAGCAGGGAGGAGAAGGTGGCACAGAAAGATGCTGGTGGGTGACCAGAGGGGTTCAAAAGATTTTAAGGGAATTGGGGTTCAACTTGCTGCAGAGAGAGATCAGCTCCTGAAACCTCTGCACCCTTAACCCCAGGGATGTATGTCCCACTTGTAATGGCAAGGATTCACTGGGAATCAGCCTAATAAAAACCTTCCCAGCCTGCTTTAAAGAAGCAAATTGGGCCTGTATTCCCATACAAGAATATTGAAAGCTTTTAACATTAGACACAAGCCCACTGCTGGTTAATCACTTGAGAAGCTTATTTTAAAAAGACTCCCTTTAATCACTCTCAGGTTATTGCTCATCACACAAGGCAAACAGGCACTGAGCTTCACTCATTTGCTTTCCATTAAGGATGAGGAAGGTTTTGATGTAAAGCTCCTGTTTCCTTTTGCAGACACTGCTCAGAACCATCTTTGATGCCTAAAACCCAAGCAGCTTTGAAGGAACCCATTTGAAGTTCACAGCAGTCCCATTAGGGATGATTCTGCTTTTTTTGCTTTTTCTTTCTTTTTTTTTTATGAGCCCACAGGAGTAATAAGCTCTATGTGCAGGGGACAGATGAAATCCTGCCTCTTCCAAATCCCATCCTCACAGGGTCCAGCCCATGGCAGGGTGGGAGATACCTCAATTTCCTGAACCCAAAAACCATCAAATACGACAGCCAATGCACCTATTTCTCCTTACCTGTTCTGCACCCACCATGCTGATAGGCTTGCACTTGAAGAGATGGTTAATGAACTTGGGAATGAAGGAGCTGCAGGAGAGGTACAAAAGGATACAATTACATAAGAATATTTGCAGTCAGACAGTCTTCTGTGGTGACAAAGCATGCAGAACCAAACCAGGATGGCTTCCACAAAGACACTCCCAGTGCCAGCTTCCCAAACTGATTCCAGACATGTTAAATGTACTAAATAAAAAACCCCCAACCCCTAGGCACAGTTCTTTTGCTTTAATCCCTCCTGATCTCCAAGTTTATTGAGAAGCTGCACACACACGCTCTAGAGGTAAATAAATTGCTATAAACTAAATATGAAGTGTTGCAGTAAAAGGTCAGCAAACAAACAATTTTATTTATCAGGATTAGTCTCACTGCTCATGAGTGGATGTATCTTGACTGTATCCAGAACCTACATTTTCCTGCACACAAGTAATTCCATAACATGCATATTACACACTGAACTTGAGGTCCAGCCAAGGCTGGAGGTCTGCTGGGCCCTGGACACTCACACTGAGGCACCTTTCCAGAAAGCTCCTGGCCAACACAATCAAGACAAGAAAAAGTTTTGTGAAAAGGAAAACACCATTACCATATTTTACTGTCATGGGTTTCAGACTCAGAAAAATGACTGCCCAAGCAGAGAGAGCTTGGTGAGGATGGAAGCCCAATATTCACCACTTCAGAGCATCTGCTTGGGGTTCAGCTGATTTTTGCCTCTTGGTTTGAGGCTTTGAAGCAGTTTCATTGCAAAAGCACTGGTTGGGCACCTGCAGGACAAGCTCCTGCCCCTGGCTCCACCAAGGAGCAGCACCAGGAAAGCTCAGGAGCCACAGACTCTGTCAGGACCCCACCACTTGACCAAGTCCTCCTCTCACTGCCTTGTTTTTAATGTACTCTCCTTCTTTCACATGTCCTCCTCTGGCTGAGTGCCTGCAGGGCTCACATTTCCAGCACTTGCCCATGACCTGGTGGCAGCTCCTGGGTTTTAATGGCTCTGTCCTGAGTCAGTCAGGTGCTGTACTCTGGACTGAGGCTGTCCATGATGATGATCTAAATTCAGCATGGTTTCCTCCTTGCATCTGTTAAGCTTTTTGTTCCCTCCCCACAAAGCGAGGAGCACAACAGCATCTTGTTTGTCCTGCCACCTGTTTTCCAAGGCAGGACATTCATTTCTCATCCTTTCTCATGGAAAAGTGACAAAAGTGCAGCTCAGGCACAGAGCAAGCCAAGCTGCTGAGCAAACCCAAAGGAATGGCTCAAGGAGAGCCCTCACAAGCAAAGATTCCTTCCCTTTCCCTCTCTCAGACACAGTCCCTACCTCTCTCAGTGAATCATTTTCTCCTGGAGAGGTGTCAAGGAGAACAGTTTCAAGCTACTGTTGAGAAGCAGCTACTGGGCTGCCCCGAGCAGTTTTGAATTTGGCCACCAGAGAAACAACCTTGGCAACAAAACAGAAAGAGGAGGAGGAAAAGAAGCTCCGACTCCTCCTGCACAAAAGCATTACAGTGGAGATTTAACCTATCTGTTTTAAAAGTCCATTTTTCAGGTCTATAACTAATTCCCAGAGGGCAATTAGAGAGTGATGAGCACAGCTGGAGCTGAGGTGATCCTAGAAAATGATAAATTGGCAGCAGCTCTGGATGCAGCAGCTCACTGCTGGCAGAACAGTACAAGAAATTAATTGTGCCTTTGATAGCACAGGTAGATCCAACTGTCCCTCCCTCTGCAAGGTCAGGCAGGGAGCTAAAGCCCATGTTGTGTATGAGAAACAGGGTGAGCCTCTCCTGCTGCAGGGGGGCACACTGGCAGCCCAAGCACCCCCTCCCCTGTTGGTTTTAATCTTCTTTTCTATATAACCACACAATCTCCCATAGACAGCATTCTGTCTTGCATGAAACAATTCCCAGGCCCCTCTGGATGGCCACCCACCATCAGTGCAGAGGGGTAAAGTGACCTTCCATCCCCACATGCCTCTTATTTCACGCTGCCTTATTGGAAACAGCTTCCCAACTCCAGCAGGACAGACAAGACAAACTGTAAGAGCCAAGGGCTGCTCTGGAATTTTTTTCTCCCCTTGGTTTTTATTTTTTTCCTGGACTAGCAGAGACCATCAAGAGCAGTTACACTTAACAGAAAGTGCCTCTTGCCTAGGCTGGATTCAGTGCCTGGTGCTCTCAGAGTGCAGCAGGCAATCCTGATGAGAATAAAATGTGCATGTTCAGGGGTAATGCTCTGCATGAGGCTCTGTGCTCTGAGTGCCTTTACTCCCTGCACAATCACAGCTAGACTGGATGCCAGAATTCATTTACAGCTTCAGCTCTAAAACTGAACCCAGCAACCCCCCTCTAGAAGCAGGTAAGTCCCCAGTGTAATAATAAAGCAGTGCAAGACAGATGAGGAACCTGAAGCACAGAAACCACAGCATCCGAGAGCCTCCCCTGCAACAGGAGTGTGGCTCTGCCAGAGCCTGTGTTTTCCTAATCCCCTGCACTGATGATGCATCAAACACAATGCCTTGCTGAGAGAGGCACAGACAGACTTGCAACCACAGTCTGTCTGTCTGTCTGTCTGACAGCCTGAGCTACTGCAGGACATCCCCCAAAGGTTCTGGTGTCACTGAGTCACTGCAGCCCAGGAGGGTTTTGCTCTACACCACCCTCTGAGCTGGTGACCAGCCCTTACCCAGGCTGAGCTTAGCCCTGAACCCTCCACATCCCAACCTTCCTCCACCAAACTCCTCTCAGTTTTTCTCTGGAGCACCTGGAAGGACCCAGCACTCACCAGGCCTGGCTGCTGCAAACGGAGGAGCCGCTTCCCCGGCCAGGGGAGAACTGTTTGTTTTTCCTGTCTCTCAGTTCTAATCTCTTCCTCATTGAGGTCAGGTCACAGACTTCCCAAACACATCCCAGCAGAGCAGCCTGGCTGCTGTGGGGTTTGGTTTCAAAGGAGAAGGTGCAGGGAGAGCTGAGCCCCCCACCCTGCCTGGCAGCCTCGCTGTCCCCGGGGAGCGCCGCTCGCACATTGGGCAAAACAAAGCAAAAATGACAAATTAGCTTAAAGGATTGATGCAATTTCTGATGGCCATTTTTCTTCTCTCCAGACTTGGCTCAGATCCTGCTGGTTTAAATTTAGTGACTTTAGCTGCCTTCTCCCCTGTGGTCCTGTAACTCAACACTCACGCTTTATACAATCCATTAGAGCTGAGAAGTGGCAGCTCACAAAGACACGGGCATTAACATGTGGAGAAGCACAAGGCCTGTTAAAAGGATTTTCAGCATTGTGGGGCACACAAAAGGCCAGGTATTTATATTGGTCCAGCCAGAATATTCCATTAAAATGCAATTTCAAAAACAAAAATATTTATAGGTATTAAAAGGTATTTTAAGGAGATTGGTGCTCCCTTACCATTGGGCTGGTTCTCCTTAGCACCAAGTTGCACAGATCCAGCAAAATCACATCCAGGAACCCATTTTACCCTTCTACATCTGATCCATGGCACAGTGAGCTCAGGACTGTGTCTTAATTTTAATGTGCTGCCAATCAGAGCTGCAGTTGTCTTAAAAAATGTTTTGGAGAGGAGCAGGGGCTTCTGTGCTCATGGATGAGAACACTCAGCTTAGATGGGAACTTCCCTCAAATCTGAGAGCTGTTTCATCTGGAGTTTACTTGGTATGTGCCCAGCAATAAAGTTAAAAGGGAGGCAACTAAGCTGAGGTATTAAGAGTGTGCTGTGAACAGCTGAATAAATGGGGGGTTTTATTTATCACATAAAATTCAAGTGTAACCACACAGAAGGTTTTCATACAATAAATTCTCACTGAGACAGCATTTCAAACAGTGATTATGGGCAACATCCCAACATGATTTATCAGGAGCTGCTCCTTAAAGCAAACTCATGAGTACCCTGAGACAGAGAGGGGGATGAAACTCTCAGGTTGAGCCTCCCTGCTGTGAAAGCTCCCAGGATAGCTCCTGCATCCCACCCTGCCGAGGCAGGAGCTGCAGCTCAAATCTCCAACCCACACAGTCCCTGCCAGGCCACTGAGCTTATTTCAGGCTGGTTACCTTATCAGAGATGAATGAAACATTAAGGTATTTTAGAGTGACACATGACACGCACGCCACTGCCCTGCAGTCCACCAGCAGGGTCACATGTGCCACCAAAAGCAGCAGCTACAACTGGCACAGCCCTCCCAAGGGTTTTTCCTGGGGCATTGCCACGTGGAGCTCAGCTGGCCAAAGGCAAGCAGGGAAGAGCTCAAAGTATCTTCCCAAAGAGCTGAATTTGTGTTTCAGACAAAGTTTGGATGTTCCACCCTGAATCCAGCAGCAAGGGGCATTTCTGTCTCATCTGCCACTTCTGTCATGCTGCTCAACTTTAAGTGACTTGCCAGGAAGATACTTTAATACCCTCCAACATTTAAATTGCATTTCCCCTCCTGACTGGGCTATTTTTTGCACAGAAAAGCAGCTTTCAGATTGTGAAGGTAAAATATACTTCTCACACATGCCCTCCTTACAGGGCAATGTTATTTTGTGGCAAATTTCTCAGTACCTGGAAGCCCCATGGAAGAAAAGTAGATTTCCCCACAGCAAGAGTCATAGCTGAAGTCAGATATTCAAAGTCTTTTAAAGGTGCCCAACCCAAAACTTTCTGCACTTGGCAAACACCACCCAGTGACCATCACACTGTTTTATGGGATGAGCTGAATAAAGTGTCTGTGTTGGTAACTTACTTTGCAAATTTTATGCAGAACTGAGTGAAATACTTCCTCGTGGAGGCCAGGTTGTCACGGATGATGGGGACATTCTGTTTGATGTGCAGGATCACTGAGGTGACATAAGGACTCTGGTCACCAACATGTTCCACATTCTGCCACTGCATCTGCACAGAGGGGAAAAAACAACCAAAAAATGACTGTTTAATTCATCAACATTCAAGTAATAAGTAAGGGAAACTGTACAAACTTCCTGCCAGGGGGTCTCTAAGGAATCATTTAGAGACTGCCTCTGCAATTCACCACCAAGGTCAAGTTCTTCATCATTGAAGTGATTGGGCAAAACCATTCCAACAAGAAGACCCAAAGAAAAGCCAGAGCAGCCCTTTCTGCACCAGAGCAGAGACTGTCACCAGTAACCCACACAAATGGGGACCACTAGGATTAAAAATGGCCTTTGGAGCACACCAGGCTGCTTTAATATTTAACAGTTTCCAATTTGCTGGGATGAAGTGCCCATATAAATCCTGATTACAGGCATTTGAGAAAATATCTGCAAGCTTGCAAAGTCTGGATTCCTGTATGGCAGCCAAGACTTTAATACTGGTGAGACTGATGACAGATAGATGGAAGAGGTAAAAAGTCTTAAAGTCCAAAGCACTCTACACCAGAGCAGCTCACTGAAAACACTGCTGGTGTACAAGCCAGGATGCCCAAGTCCAGCTCTTCCAAATGCATGTAAAAAGTACAAAACAAGAGGAGTTACTCAACCTCCCATTTTGTTTTCGTTTATTCTCAGCAGAACTGCAGGAGAACAGCCCCTGTGAGCCAGATGTGTGGCTCTCTTGATTTTCTCTGAGCCTGGTTTGCAGTACACAGGGTACTCCCAATTTAAAACAAGTGGAAAAAACAGGAAAAAAAAAAAAAAAGAGATGATTGGGTCTGGCCTGGCCTTGTGTATGTACCAGAATTTCACTGAGGAACACAAGCACCCAGAAAAGCACACTCAGTTCTGCTGCTGCTCAGAACTCTGCAGTGTCCTCCCAAAAACTCTTTGGAGATCTGTTCCTCATGCTGGAGATGAGACAGGAGGAAAACTCATAGGAAATCAGGAGAGGAAACTGGGCACATATGGAAGATGAGCTTTTTCCTTTGAGGAGCTGTTTGTCCTCAAACTTGTTTTCCCAAGCTCTGGATTTTGCATATAAAGTTTTTTATTCCTGGTTTTAATTTAATTTAATATGGCTACTTTGCCCCCTGCAACTCAGCTGACTCAACTCCATCCAAACAACCCCAGCCTAAGTGACTTAGTGGGAAAGAAAAGCCAAATTCTTTGCAAAACCACAGTGTCTGAGTCTACACATGTCCCACTAAAGCTGCCTTTATTTAAACCAAACAAACCAACCCCAGCCTGCTGCTCTCACATCAGCTGGGTGGCTGGAAGGGATTTCTCTCTCATCACCTGCTCCACAGGTTTTCAGAGTCACAGAGCATCCTGAGTTGGAAGGGACACACAAGGAGCACCAACTTCAACTCAGACACCCCAACAATCCCACCCTGGGTCTGGGATTGTCCAAACACTCCTGGAGCTCTGGCAGCCTCAGAGCTGTGACCATTCCCTGGGGAACTCCAGCATCCTCTGGGGAAAAAACCTTTCCCTAAAATCCAACCTAAACCTCCCAGCTCCAGCCATTCCCTCAGTCCTGTCACTGCTTTCCTGCTTTTCTACTCCTCATGGGGCTGATCACATCAAAACAAAATATTCTGTGCCTTTCTCCCTGATGGATTCACACATTTCCTTCTTGACAGAGCAATCCTCACCCAACACACCATCCCCACAGAATGGGAACAGCCAGAAAGTGGGAAGGGACTGCTGAGCTGAGTTATTGCACCAACAATGAAACAGTAGCTTTTTCATTTTGTTGGTCATCATTCCAAAAGCAATACTTTACAACCAAACCTTTAAAGCATGAACAGTAAAAATAGCTCTTTTGTTGTGTGTGTGTGTGTGCATTGTGGGTGTGTTTCACCCAAAAAAACCCACCCAGTAGCTGCAGAGAAAGGAACAGCACCACATACTGAAAAGTCATCAAAAGAAATATGAGCCCAACTCTGCTGGTAAAGCTTTGTTCCTGTCCTTTTAAATTTATTCTTCTTTTTCCCTTGTCCTGTGTTTTTCTTGGGATATCCACAGAGTTTACAAACACAAGCTGGAAATGAGTGCAAGGAACAGGAGCAGGGAGATTTCACTGCAGGGAGAAGCCCAAAGGCACCTGCAGGCTGGGAGGACACAGAAGGACTGGAGGAGCTGGTGCTGCCTCCTGCTTCTCACAACAAAACACAGGGATGAGAGTAAAACAGGCAGGAGAAAAGAGAAACCATGAGCAGAAATGGGGAACCCAGGGAAGGGGCAGGGGCCCAAGGGTGGCATGATGTCCCCAAAGAGCCACCAGCTCCCTCCATGTGTCCAGCCCCCCAGAAAAGGGGTTTGTGATGGAGCAGAGGATGAATGAACCTTCAATTCTCCCTGTTCACTGCACGGTGCTGTGTCCCCCAAAGAGCCACCAGGTCCCTCCCTGTGTCCAGCCCTCCAGAAAAGGGACTTTGGGATTGAGAAGAGGATGAATGAACCTTCAACTCTCCCTGTTCCCAGCAGCATCCCACTGCCAGCTTGCCCTGCAGGCTCCAGCCTGGGCACCTGCAGAGGGGCTGGGAGGGGAGCGGGAAGCGCTGCTGGCCCCGAGTTTGGGGACAGGAGCTGGGCTCTGCCCTGTCACACCCTGCCCTGCCACACTCTGCACATGTTCCAGGGCTCACACACTCTCCTGAGAGCTTTTAATTAGCAGCTGTAGCTCTGCCTGCTCTGCTCTCAGGGTTTTTTCTGTGTGTGGAGTGCAGAAATGATTAAAGCCCCGCTCTGTCCACTCGGCCTGTGAGGGCACAGGGAATTGCAGCTGGGCCAAAAAAGGTTTCAGGAAAATGTAAAAAGCCAGCAAGAGGTTGATGTGAGGCACTAAAATGTCCCCCAGCACCAGTTCCAGGCACAGTTTTGAATATAAATTGATGCTTAATTCAGCATGTAAATCAAGCCTTAGCCAGTGCAATCCATAAATTTAATCGGGGCGAAAATATCCCGTGCAGATTAGCAGTTCCCTCATCCCAGAAATGAAAAGGAAGCACACCAGGCAACGTGAGTGCCTGCTACAGATCAGTACAGACACATTAACAGTTCTTAGTTATCCAGGATATCACAACAGGAGGGTTTAGGGCAAATTCTCCTCCCACCCACATCCCAGCTCCCCGTCCTACAGTCCTGTTTAATCATCCTACACCTGCTGTAAAGTCTGAGTAAGGATTATCACCTACAAGTTTTGTAATATGGGGCCTTCTCAGCATTTACCATTTTCTTCAGGACACACCAAGTAAAGAATCATGGAAACCAAGCAGCATTCCCAGCTGAAAGCAATATTCCTGATGCTGTTTTCTGTGTTAAATCTCTCAACGTGGCCTGCAGCCAAAGTGGATTGAGAGGTTTAAGCATTTCATAATTTACCTCTATAGTTCCTGAACATTTTTGCAAAGAAAAAAAAAACAAAAAAAACCCCAAAGCCAGACTCCAACAAAGGACTGGGAATGTTCAATCCTGGAGGACACCAGAGTGAGGTAAATGAAAAGAAACTAAACAAAGGAAAGCCCTAATGGAGCATGGATCTTGAGAGAGCAAAATTGGAATGGATCAGCCACACAATCTTTATTTCTCTAATATAGGCTGAAATTTTACATTTCCAAATACTAGCTCTGTGTTTAAATAATTACATGCATTTCTTATTGAAGTGTCAGAGTAACAACCCAGCCCTGAAGGAAAGGGAGGAGGAAGGTGAAGGGAAAAAACCTCTTGCACCAAATCCAGGTCTAATAAAATCACATAAAAGCAACTCTGTCTGATGCAAATAGAGGAGTGTGTGCACAAGTGACAGGTATTTATTTAGCTAATTTCATAACACTTAAACTTGTTTATATATCATCAGTCCCATCACATGTGCTGCATTTTACAAAGACAAAAATAAATGGCCTACCAGCTGCTGCTTTCTCAAGGTTGTGGTTTACTTGGGTATAAACAGTGAGAGCTAAGTGATTTAAATATTCCTGTACTCTGCAGCTTCAGGAGATCTGAGGGGCTGCCACAGCACACAGGCAACACCTGAAGTGCTGAGCCCTTCCTAGGGGTGTTATTTGACTGGGCAAAAAAATCCTCTTTCCATTTGGAACCTGTACAAGCTCTATTACCAGCTGCATTCTACTTCAAATATTAGCTGGGGGGTGGTGGGGCTGGTTACAGCTGGAATACATCATAAAGCAGAAAGCTATTAAAATTCATGGCAGCCAGACAGTGTGTTGATCCTACAAAAATGGAGCTCTATGTTTAATATTTCTAATTAAAAGGAAAAAAAATATAGTTCAATCCACTTTTGTTGTCTTCACCTCTGTCTAAAGCAAGTCTGGGTTTTCACAATACTTTGGCAAGGAAACACAGCTCTGCATTTCAAACATATAAAAGCCAGCAGTGTAACTGCAACAAAATCCTTAAGCTCAGTCCTAGGGGCCTCTCCAGGAATGGCTCCATATGTCCTTGAGAGGATCACAGAGGCAATAAGGCTCAATCTCAATTCCACATCACCTCCAGTGTGGACTACCTCCATTTCAGAGCCCCAAACAAGCAGCCTGGTAAAACTCCCTGCCAAAGAAGACAAAGGGGAGAGCAAAACCTGAAGGTGCATTTGGAATTTCACGCTGACAAAAGTTTTTCCAAATTTGAAATGTTCTCACTGGCATTGGGAGTGGAAAGAGAAAGCCTTGAGTACTCACTGAATGTATTTCATTGTCTGTAGGTTTTAATGTGGTGCAAAAAGCCTGGAAGCTCTAATCTGAATAATAAGAGGGTTTGGAGTGAGGGATGGATTTATAAATACAGCAATTGCTGCTCTAAAAAGTAAGAAAAAAAATCAGAGTAAAAAAATGTATCAGTAGTGAAATCAAGCAATCAAAGCACACAAGAACTCCACATGGATCTTAAGGTGACCTGTTCTGAAAATCCACCCCTACCTTGCTCATAGCAGTCAGGGCAGGGTCACAGGCTGCATCCAGGTCCTGCACTAACAGCTGGATGCTGTTGGAGATCACACTGCAAAAAAGGGAAAAAAAAAAAGAATCAAGCATGAGTTTCAGAATCACAGTGAGTAACAGAGTGCCAGAACTGGAGCCTTTGACTGTGAGAGGAGGAAAATCCTCCACTGGCTGACAGCAGCACTGTGATGTGAATGCACACAGCTACAACTTGTACTGAGGAGGAGCTGGGAAACCCTGCAGGGAGCTGCACAATGCTTTAAAGTGGGCTCCAGGGGAGACAGGATGTTTTTACAGTTGACCTTTCTCTGTTTTAACACAAATAAGGGGCTGGGGATCAAAGGTGGCAGATGAAGAGGAGAAATCCCCAAGCACCAAGCCCAGACTGGGATTCAGCTTCACATTTAATCCAGTCTGTGTAACACCAACATTTTATCATCTCTCCATTTATTCACAGCCAATATTCTACTGCTCACAGGATCTCGCACAGAGGATTTTAAAAATGACATCTGCATGAGTTCTGTGTCTCCCATGTGTGAAGATGAAGGCAGATGTCTTATTTACACTATGTCTAGGACTGCTGCCATCCATTGTTTGAGTTCCTGAGACATATACCAGACTAAAGGACACATTAGTCAAACACATTTCCCTCCCTTCCCCCCCCCCTTTTTTTTTTAAATTTTGAACAGCATGATATTGCTTTGAGACATATTTAATGCCATCATATTATGATGTGAATAGAGGTGCAGCTGATCCTAAAACAACAGCCAAGAAACTCTGCCTGCAGCAGCTCAGAGCCCTCAGGGGCACAGGACCAGCACCCCCGCTGCAGACAGCTTCTGCTAGGAGCAAGAACTGATTCTGTTTCACTAAGCACAGTTTTTAAAAACAGTGTCAACTTTAAATCTGCCACAGATGCGTGTTTACAACCTCAGGATTATATTTGTAAGAAGTGGATTTTACTTTTGCTCTTTCTCATGATGGTAGCACAGATGAGAATCACAGGGCTGTGAGAAACCTGAGCAATGCTTCCTCAAACCATCTTTCCTCTCCCTCATTGTCTTTGTGAAGTTTTGGAGGGGTTCACTGTTCAAAATATCTGTAAGTGTCCACCTTCTCACTGAGACATGGTGACACCCACATGTCATTCTGACCTGGGTTTGTTCTTCACCACAACCCAGAAAAGTTGCCTGTTCCCCTTCCTACACCTCCAGCACATAAAGTCTGGAACAGGATGCAAAGTAAAAGACTTCCTTCAAAGCAATCCATTTGTTTGTAAAGGCAAACTCATGTAAAATAAGTTGGAAAAAATTAATATAGGAGGTGAAGTGACTACAGGCTTCAAGTTACACCATCTAAAACTTGCATTGGGATAAAAAAAGCCTGTGACTGTTTCTGCTGGTGCCTCTGCTTCTGCTGGGCACTCCAGAATCCCCTCCCTGGGGGATTCCCCCAGGCCAAGGGAGCCAGACTGAAATAAGCTGAAATAAGCACCCTGCAGGGCCCCTGCTGCCGCTGCCTGGCAGGGAGGAGCTGTGCTCAGCACCAAGGAGCAGCACAAAGCTCTGAGTGGGTGGAAAATGCCCCCCACCATTTGTGTGTCCACGCTCAGGAGTCTGTCAGAAGTGCAGGCTCTCACCTGAAAACCACAAACCAGGGAGAGAAACTCATTTGTGTGCACTTCAGAATGAACTCCTGCTGTGGAGGTGCAGCAGGAAAAGTGCTGGGAACACAAAGGATCACACCATGCTGAATGAGAGGGTTTGGAGCCTGGTTCTGCAGGAAAACACTTCCAGTCCTCAGCCAGGCAGCAGTGGGTGACTCCTCACACAATCCCTGGCATGCACAGAGGGATGGATCAGGGAGCTGAGCCCATGAAGGAGCAGGGCAGCAACCCCAGTGAGCCCAACACCTCAGGGGTTCTCTGAGTGCTGCCCATCATTTCACAACACAGACCAACAGGGAAATGATGGATGTCTGGATTTGCATTACAAACATTTTTCTTTTGTGGAACATCAAGAAGAAGTTCCCATAATTTCTCCAACTTTCCTAAAGAAACTGCTTTGCCACCCCAAGGGTAAACCCCTCCTTTTCTCCACATATGGGGTGGTTCTGCACCCTCCTTTCTCTGAAAGAAGAAACACTTCCCAGGGTGCATAAACAGCATTTTATCACTTATTTTATGACTGCCTAACAAGACATCAAATCCCAAAAGAAACCCCTTGTTTGATGTTGAATGAGCCAGCAAGGTTTATAGCTCAGACTTCCACTGACAGAAGGCTGGACAAAGCCCTCAGCTGGAACAGAATGAAAGTCAATTAAAAGCCTTTGTTACAAGATATATCAGCCCTGTCAGTTGGACTTTAAACCTGTCCAAAGCAGCAAATGTGAGCTGTACATTAAACAACTTCCAAAACACTTTACATGGGCTGTCTGAGGCAGCCACTGTGGAAATCCAGCAGCCACCTGAAGCTGCTGGCTCCTGATGGCAAAACTCACCTGTCCATGCTAAGAAAACCCCACCTTATGGCACATTTTATTTCTCTTTTCCTGCTACCTTGCTTGCTTTGGCTGAGTGGACACAGCAACCTTGAATTTCAGACAGGGATTCACTCCTAAAAAGGTCTGAGAAGAGCCTGGGGGGAAGGGAAGGGAAGGGAAGGGAAGGGAAGGGAAGGGAAGGGAAGGGAAGGGAAGGGAAGGGAAGGGAAGGGAAGGGAAGGGAAGGGAAGGGAAGGGAAGGGAAGGGAAGGGAAGGGAAGGGAAGGGAAGGGAAGGGAAGGGAAGGGAAGGGAAGGGAAGGGAAGGGAATTCTGTGCAGCCTGGAATGGAGCCTGGGACCATGTGAAAGAGCTGGATGGAGATTCACTGGGATCCTGTCCATGGCAGCAGAAAAGCAGGAATCTCAGGAAGGAAGTCTTCTGAAAAAAATATCTTACTGCTATCTGGGCTGAATCTTTGTTTTAGGAGAGGAGGAGCTGGTGACAGGGATTATTTTCCCAGTCTTGCCAAGATATTCTTTTGTCTGATAAGAGGCAAAACAACTTTTGCCTCAATTTTCTTGTCTCAAAAAATACATTCAATCTGTCTGTCAGGGGTGGAGAGGAAAGGATGTTAGAGCAGAATATTTTTAGCACCGCTACATGAAAAGTTATTTTAATGAATGATAATCTTCTCTCAATTATAATCCCCAAATATAAGATTGGATCAGTCTTTTATGTCATCTGAAATGGGGTTTGATCATACTGACAAGGCTGCTGATTACCAGGGGGAAGTTAAAGCAGGAAGGAATGTACTGAAATAGCTTCCTTTCTTGAAATGTAGCAGCCACCTCGCAGAGCTGCCAAGAAGCAAATGATGTTTCAAATGGAAACTCACTATTTCCTTTCCCTTTTCCAGTGCTCTTGTTCCTTTGGCTTGGACCATGGGGAGCAGCTAAAGCCTGTGCTAGTGCTCAGCCAGAGGATACCATTCCTGAGCAGGGAAATGCCTGTGCCCATCCTGTGACACCAGGATTTCGGGATTGTTTTTACTCCAGCACCATCTGGCTGACAAAAGGGGATGTTTGACACATTGTGGGGAGAAGTAAGTGCTGGACATACATGCTGAAAGTGTCCATCTCTCCTGTCAGGTTGATTCTCTCCATCAGGCTTGTATCCACTTTTTCTTTGAGCTTCTCTTCCAACTGTTGGGAAACAAAACAAGCAACAGGGAGATCAGGTTTCCAGCTCGAAATAATTGTTCTTGAAAACTTGTGCCCTGGAAAGGTCAGCTTCTTCAAACTTCATCTGTGACCAAACCATATCCAAAACACATCCAGTGACACTGGAAATCTTTCCTTCCTGGCATCCCAGAGCTGTTGATTTGCCAGGATGGCCCATGGTGGCTCCATGTGCTCAAAGAATGAAAGCTCCAAGGTCAAATATGTAACTCTAGTATGACATGCTACCGTGCTAGCTTAACACTGTGGCATCTGTCCTGCTAATAAAGATGTTTCTCAACACTCTGCCTGTGCCCAAACTGCAGAGGAGGAGGAGGAGGAGGAGGATTGCCAGACCTAGTGGTGGAGAGGCCTGGATAGAGCCAAACATCACAGCTCATTGCTGACCCATGGCATTTTGGAAGCACCTGAATGTAATGAGTGGAGTGGCTGCAAATCACATCAGCATAAATTCCTCCTCTCTCCACTCCACATTGCCCCAGTATTTCATGCAAGTATTTTCCCAAAAGCATTTTGAATTATTGTTGTGCTTGTTTTGATGAAGGGGAGATAATGAACAGAGAATTTAAAAAAAAAAAAAAATTGGCCCCCAATCCAAAACAAATTATGTAACAAGCAGAAAAGGATTGACCCCAAAACTGATGCTGCAAAGCAGGATTACAAGCAAATTACTTTTCTCAGAAAATCAATACTTTTCTTTCTTTGAAATACAGAATGAATCATGTAGAGCTCAATAATTAAATGGATTTTTTATTACTTTTGGCTGTCCCAGCCTCCACAGCAACACAGAGGAGGGGCTGGTGTCTCCTCAGAGGAAAGCTCACCTGCTGGGTGGTGGCCAGGCAATACTCTGCAGTACTCAGGATGCTGCAAATGAGGCACAGTTCTTCTAAAGTAAACTTTGCCACTTCAGAGCCTTCCTTTTCTTTCAGCAAACTTGTGATGGTGAGCCCACCACTGCTGCTGGTTGTCCTGGGGGAAAAAAAAAAGGCAAAATGATAAAACCTGTGAGGTTTTTGAGAGTACAGACACTCAAGGTGCAAAATTACTGCTGGATTTTAATGCCATAAAAGGGCTTTATGACCACAGACCTAAACCCTGTGCAATACAGGACATCAAACCCACAACTGCTATTTTGGTGAAGGAATTTCTTTTCCAAAGAGTTTTGTACCAGGTCTTCAAGCAAAGGACAACTCACTCATTGACAAGAAAAACAGATTAGGATGCAAGTGGAACACAGCCTTCCGCAGGCAGCTTCACCTTCACTGCCAGTTATCCAAAATCTAATTAAAGATTGCAGAAGGATCTCAGAACTATCAGGAAACTTGTCATATTTATCTCTGCAGCACTAAACAGCTGTCCACATGCATTTGAGACTTTGGCAACCTGTTTTAAAAGCTGATGGTATCAACAAAGTAAATTATGGAAGATGTGCCTTCCCCTCCACTGCCTTCCAGTGAGCAAGGTTCATGTATCAACAAAGACAGAGCAGTTTAGAGGCAGGAAATTCCCTACCTCTCAACTCTTTATAATCCAAATCCATTAAAAAAAAATAGGACAGTGATATTTATCTTGGACAGCAAAAATGGAGCACTCAAAAAAACGTGGATAAAGAATGCAATTGAGGTCTGATGGAGAACACACATTAAATTTATCTTTCCACTTGTCTGGATGGAACCCTCTCCCCTCCTTCCATCTGCGAAAGGTTTTACTGGTTTCAGAAAGTCATTCTGCTGCTCCCAGGTTTACAAAGGAAACAAACTGAAGATGTTAAATGGCAAATAAAATTATCTGCAGTGGAGCTTTGGCAACATCTCAGAGCACCTTTAGCCTGTACACTGATCCATACTGCTGCAAACTCATTATGATTTCCTTTCCTTGCACTGGATTTACATCTACAGATCTTATTTATACAGAGATAAAATGTTCCAGAGCAGAGGGAGGTACAGGGAAGCACTTCAGCATCTCAGAAATAAACCACCTTCATTATAAATTACCATATAGATGATGTTGGGCTAAGGCAGCTGAGAATCCCAGTATGAGCTGGATACCCAAGCAGCAATTCTGAAAGCCAGGACCCTCTGAAGAGACTTGGGCTGGCATTTCAAAAGGAACTTCAAGAAACTGCAAATCTGACTGTGAATCAAAGCCAAATATGAAGCTGTTCTCCAGAGGCCCTTAAAAGAAAAACAATGTGTGACTGCCCATTTGCTCTCCTGCTTTTCTCTCTGTGCAAAAAAACTGAATTTTGGAGGAAACCATGAAGTAAATGGAGTGATCCTGCTGCTACCTGGGCTGTCTGACAGGGAAATGAGTGTATTTGTGAATCATCTTTACAAATGATCAGCTCCTCAGTGCAGTGGGATGTGTGCAGCACTGGCAGTGCCAGACTCACTTGGGCAGGTTTCCAGAGAGGATTTTCCAGGCGTATTCCCTCAGGTATTTCTGGAAGATGGTGGTCAGGGCTATCATGGGCTCCCCAGTGCTGAGCTGGGAGCACTGCACCATGCACTTCTTGTAGTACACAAAGAGGTCAGCACAGCTGGGCAGCACAGCTCCCCCTTCATCCACGTTGGGCTTGGGGGGACCCTGAGCCTTGAAGTCAGCCACAAATCTGTCAATCAGCTCTCCCAGATTCCTGGGGTGGGGAATAAAAAGATATTTGAGTCTGTTGAGGGAGGAATTGGGAGTGAAAAGAGAGAATAATGCTTACAATGAGATGCTCTGTCTTGTGACAGCAGCAAGTCCAGGTTTAGCAGCTGGGTATTCCCAGCCCTTTCTTATCTCCACACTCCCAGCACAAAGCTCACACAATTCCACAGCCCAAACCTTTTGTGCTCAGGAGTTTTAGTGGCAGCTTCAAATCTGTTCTCCAGCCACACATAAAAGCTCCCAGGTCTGCCAGGGCTCAGTTCAGCACATTTGATGCAAGTGCATTAAGCCCGTGCTCAAGTTTCATTCCTGGCAGCAGGAAAAGGAACAGTCAGGCCTCCCATCCCAGCAGAGCTCAGGGAATTCGGATTTTGAAGGGATGTGCTCAAAATGGTGTGTCCCATTTGCCATTGCTTGGTCCCATTTGGATACCACCTGGTTTTGCACAACTTCACACATCCTTTAAAGAAGTTTTATTTAGCATGAGCACGAAGTGCACTTCCTACTCAAACTCTTTTTAAAAGCACAAAAAGCCCTCTTATTGTCTCCAGTGATTCATTACAGCCCGGTCCTTACTCAAATATTTCGGTCTTTAGGCAACAATAAACTTCACTCCATCCTTTCACCAGGACAAAAAGGCTTTTGAGCATGGCAGAGAGCCAGAGCCATCAACAGAGGACCAGAGAATCTTCTGATCTTGGGGAGTTCCTCTGGTCCTACCCCTCCAGAGAACAGCACATCCATGTCCAGCTCAGCTCCATGGAATAACCTCTGCCAGATGAATTCCAGCAATAAACCTCCTCCCCCAGGCAAATTCACCCAGCCTTCCTCAAGGAAGCTTGGATTTTGGGAAATAGATAGGCCTTTCAGACGAGAGGTACCCTGCTGACCAGGAGTTCCTGTATTTTATATTCCTGTTTTGAATATGGTTTTCCTGCAGCTCTCCCCTTCCCATGGCACAAGCCACACCTCTGAGGGTAATGGCTGGGCTGTGCCACGATCCAGGGCTCCTAAGGAGAAAACCAAATCCTCAGGAGAAAGGCTGAGACTCTGCAGCATGTTCTCACCTTTACCAGTGAAAAGGGAAAAACCCACCAACAACAGCTTTCCCCCAGTTTCTATCCCTTTTTGCTTTCCCTCTTGTGAGAGAGAAAATTCCAGAGATTCAGAGAACCCACAAGTCAGAGAATTGAGAGAATCAGAGAACCCACAAGTCAGAGATATTGAGAGAATCAGAGAACCCACAAATCAGAGAAATCAGAGAACACACAAGTCAGAGAAGCAGGAGAATCAAAGAACCTGCAAGTCAGAGAATAGGAGAACCCACAAGTCAGAGAATTCAAAGAATGAGAGAACCCACAAATCAGAGAATTGAGAGAATTCAGAAACCCCCTAAGTTAGAGAATTGAGAGAACCCACAAGTCAGAGAATTCACAGAACCCACAAGTCAGAGAATTCACAGAACCCACAAGTCTCTTCCCTGACAAACTCAGAGGCTGCTGCCTCAGAAGGGATGAGCTCCGACCAGGGGTGATCTGCTGGGCCAAACTTATCTCCAAAGATGTGCTTGGAATATCAGGATCTCCATCATGGAGCCAGGCAGTTGCAAAGACAAGCAGCCCCTTTTTCCATGCCTATTGCTCAAGCCCTGCACACAGCTCTGATTCCACACTCCCAGCTCCTCAGCTGTGCTACAAGCACTGTAAAAACATCAGGCTGCTCCACTGATGTGATAAATCTCCACGCTGGCAGCAGCAATTGAAGGCTGAAGTGAAGCATTGATTGTGTTGGGCCACAGAGAAGCAGAATTTACCTCCCTCTGTAGCTGTAGCAGAGCCAAACAGATGGCTGCTGCAGGAGGGCTGCAGCCTGCACATCCCTGCAGCTCCTCAAGGAAGGAGGACGTGGCTCACTCCTTGTCAAACTCAACAGCTGCATCTCCACCTCTGCATCTGTGCTGGGCTCCAGCTGGGCAACAAAGTGGAGCTTTCTTAGCACTCACCAGTCACTTGATTTTTTTTTTTTTGCCTTCTCTCAGTCTCAAGACACGGTCAGGAATGTCGATGGCTTTTGTTTCTTTATGTTTAGCCCACATGTTCTCCTCTTCTCTGAGGCAAAGTGAAATGGATCTGCATTTTCCTGCTCCCCCCCAAGGTCTTGTCAAGTGGGATGCAGGAGAAAATGCAGCTGTTCAGAAGGGCTGGGAGAGCAGTGCTGGGGCTTCATGCTTGTTCTGATCCCAACCTGGATAAAGCTGCCCATCAAACCAGGCTGTGGGACTGCTCCCATTTCAGAATGGCACTGGTGACAGCTAAACATCAGGATACTGTGCACTAAAAGAACTAATTCATCATTAATGCACACCTTGGCTGATGGCAAAGCTTCACATGAGCCTCGGCTGGCCCAAATGTGATACCAAGGCCACAAACCTTTGTGTGGTGCAATGGGAGCACAGAGAGTCTGGCAGAAAAAGCTGCTGGGAGATGAAACAGAAGGCAGGAGAGCTACAGAAAATGAGTATTTTCTGCACAGACTCTGCAAAAAGGAAAAGCTCCAAGAAAAGTCTCTGGTAGTGCAGATGTGGTATTTCCTAACAGTAGCACATTTATTGGGAGTGAGAACTCGCCAAATCTAACCAAGAGAAAGAATGAAACGAAATCACATAAAGGGAATTCTATTCTGCTTCTTTTCATTCCTGCATTCCTCTTCCTTTGTTTTTTGGGGTTTTTTTTTGTGTTGTTTTTTTTTTTTTTTTTTTTCTTTCACTCAACCTATTGAGGGTTGTTCTGGCAATCAGGAGAAGAACCAGGAGAGGAGAAGAGGGTGCTCAGGAACCTGGGTGTGCCCAGGGGTGTGAACAGAGCAGTGGCACTGCCACACCTGGAGCACTGCAGAGCACTTTCCATGCACTGGGGATTCTGGAAGCCCCTGTGCTGATGAGGCTGCAAACACACAGCACAAAGTGCCAGCTTTCCAAGCACTCTGGACTCAGACGTGCCTCTGAGCAGATTTAAGGAGGGCTCTGCACACTCTCAGCCCTGCAGACCTGACAGAGCTCTTCCTCCTCTCTCAGAACAGCTCAGCTCACATCTGTGTGCTCCTGCTGCTCCAGCTGACCACAAAGGACAGCTAAAGATGCACATCCCAAAGGGGCAGGAATGAAATCTGCTCTGCTGGTCAGAAATCTGATATTTACTCTGCAGCTGAGGGTGGAGAGCAGCATCTTTAAACTCCTTCTTTCAGGTGTCTCCTCTTAAACTGCTACAGATTTTGGCAATGTGTTTCTATAAATGGGTATGGAAACAATTTTTTGGCAGAAAAAATTGTCCAGGCTTTTTTTCTGCCACAGATTTAATGTGGCAGAAAAATGATGAATAAAACTATTGCTCTCACTATTCAGAGCTCAAATATACAATTAATGATCTAAGCAACATCTCATTTTCAGACAATGGCAACAGATTCCTCCAAAGTTCAATCAAAGGAGGAAGAAGAGAGAAAAAAGTGAAGGAAAGCAATTTCTGGCAGTCAGGGGCAGCATGGGGAATACTGTGGCAGTTTTTCTTTGAACTCCCTGCAGCTTGTGGCTATAAAGATAATATAAAACATCTCATGATTGTAAAGGAAAAGGAGAATAAAAAAAAAATAAAGGCAACTGAAGGGGCTAGGAGCACTGTGGGGTAGAATTACCAAAATGGGGATTAAAATGGCCCCCAGTGAGAAGGGAAGAAATATTCAAAGAAGTCTGTGCTCTGTTGGCTGAGGGCAGGGGGGAAATATCAGTTTCCCTTTGTGATATTGCAGAGCAGAACCTAAACCCAGCAGGACACAGCACTGTGCAAGGTTTCAGCTATTCAATCATTTTTTTTTAAGCATAAAAAGTTGATGGGACATGGAAAAGCTTTTTCAAGATGCTTATCATGGAGTTTGGATAAAATCAGGACACTCCAAGCCTTGAGTAAGACACTGTCTCATTGGAAGACACAAAAGCACATACAGGTGAGACTCCAAGCAGGCACCTCCTCCTTTCCAGCACTAATCTGTGCTAAAAAACCAAACTGAACCTTTTTCAGCTATTTCCTCTCCCAGGTGGCACTGCAGCTGTTACTGAGATGTTGTTTAAACCCTGGTGTGAATGGAGGTGCACAAGGAAGTGTGGTGAGAGCCCTGCACACTTCTCAGAGCTCAAAGCTGAAAGCTCCTTTCATTCAAGGTTTTTTGCTGCAAGTCAGAGAGGAAGATGAAGAAGGGTGCCAGGGATTAAAGCCCCTGACAAAGTCCCAGTCTGTGAGCAATGATAATGTTATCTTACAACTAGCTTTCATCTTAGGATCTCAAATAACTTATTCCTACAAAGCAAATCCTGCAGCTCCTCTGCCACAAAGCCACATGTGTGCTTTACAGAAAACCCAACCCTGTTATTTGTGGAAGCCATGAGATGAAAGAAAGACACATGTCTGCAGTGGGAATTGCAGAGGCAACAGAAGTCATTTCAGGAACTCTGAGCCTCTTCCAGAGAAAGGCAGCAGGCACCACTCCTGCAGCCCTCTGCAATTACACACAAACCCAACCCCACAGCCCTCTGAACACTCATTTTGTCCAAGCAAAGGCCCCACTCAAAGCTTCCTGAACCACAAACACTGCTCCTGTTGAAATCAGGCAGCAGAGGTGCAATATATTAAATCTTCTGCAGCTTGAGTACAGAATCCAGCACAACCCAACACATCCAAAACCAAACAAACCCTGAAGTTCAGGCTGGTTACTCACTTGTCCTGGGACTCAATGTACACATAAAGGTGAGGCTCAAAGCACTTGGAAACAATGCCATGGAAAGGATTGTCAGGGACCTTTGGCTTCTTTGGCTGCAAGGAAACATTTAAAATGTTGGTTCAAAGCTGCCCTGTAAGACCTTGAAGGAACAGCAACGCAACAGCACAGAAGGATAGAAATCTTTGGAGATATTGTAACACAGAAATTTGCTGTCAAATCATCAAAGCATATAAATGTTATTATATCCAAGTCTTCCCTCCTTCTTAGAGAGCTGTTAGCAATCCAAGGAATTATCTTTCCACTTGTAAAATATTCTTAGCCTTAAAGAGAAGGCTGCTCCATGCTAACAGATTTCAGCTGAAGAGCCTTAATGCAGTTTGCAAATAAAATCTCCCTGAATCCTTCAAGCAGTAACAAGGCTCCTCTAGTCCCCTCTGAAATAAAATGTAGCAGTTATTTGGAAGCAAGATTAAAGAATCCTTACATTTTAGAGTGTCAAGGGCAATAACTCAAAGCTACAGGCTTCATCTGAATGAATTTTATTTAGATAAACAGCATGTAATTACTGCAGGAGCCAGAATTATACAGGCCTGCTTTCACTGTGAAACATGTTTCTGGGGATGCAAAGATTTCTATTTTTAAATCACATTTAGAGCATTAAGCACAGGTGCCATGTAGAAGCCATCCTGTTTACCCTCATTTGAGTTTAGTGCTGCACTCTAACCATGGCCAAGCACAGCCCCTGGGACTACTCACACATTTAAATTTGTGCATGTTTAAGTACCAGGCTGGGCAGGACCTTTAAGCTCTTTTTTTTTTGCCCTACAGCTAGATTATTATTATTATTCTTTTTTACCAATAGATAATTTCTCTTGTTGCTTCCCAGCAGACCAGCAGCTTTTCCCTGGCTGCAAAGAGAGCTGCAGTGACTCTGGAATGGAATTCTTGCTTCTCTCTCCACAAAAAGCCAAGATCAGCTCCCAGCCAATGAAGATATGAATTTTTCCAGCTGAATTTTTTTTAAAATTCAGGAAAAGCCAAACAAAAGAAGCAAAGCCTAAAGGACTTTCTCTCCTAAACAACAGAGGAGATGGCACTAAGAATTTGGCAGAACTATCAGAGTGTGACAAGGCAAACTTTTCTCAGCAACAATTCAGCCCCAAATGATGAATCCCAACTTATGGCTGCAAGCCTAAAGTGAGGAAATGGTTTTATGGAGGCCAGACCACCTCTATGAGCCTTGAATGAAGAATTTAACTTTTAAGAGCCTTGGGACAGAACCATTACCAGGCATCCTCCACCCAGTGCAGGATGCACTCACTCACTGGAGCTGGGAGGAAAAAAAAGAGCTGGGAATTACAGAAACCTCCCATCTGCAAAGCCCTGGCATGGCAGTGCCAGCACAAAGCTGCAGATTCACCAAGTTTAGCACTCAGCTCCTGCAGCAGGCCTGGCTCTCTGTGTCTCTGCACCACGCTGCTCCCAGCATGTCTGGTGGAAGGAATATTAAATCTTTTACCAGTAGCACTGAAGCTGTGTTTCTGAGTGTGCAACCCTGTCCAAAAGCTGCAGATGTTTAAGCTATTTCCTCCTTGAGTTTGATGGAAATAATAAAAGGTTACTGTTGTCACAGCAAGGAGGTCTGCAGCTGGCCCAGTTTCCTTTCATTACCATCCAAAGTAAACAGATTAAATGGAACTGCTAGGATTACCAAAAGAGGTGCTTTTTTAGCATGGATTCCCCCCCCCAAAATTCTTGTGCTCCCTCTTAGATTCCCAAGTGTCTTGAATTTCCAGGAGTGGTGTCTTGGAAGGGCTCTTTTACTGAAAACCCTTCAACTCTTTGTGTCCCTTCTGTTCCTCATGCAGTGACAGGAAAGATGAGATTTTCAGCACTTCCAGACTCCCAGCATGAACCAGCAGCTGCTGGCACTGGGACACTGAAATGCTGGAGCCCTGCTGGCACCCAGGAGGCTGCAGGGCAGCAGAGCCCAGCCCTGTGACACTGACACAGGGCATTCCTGCAAGGAAGGGGCAGCCTCACCACAGCCTGCACTTCCAGGGATGTCTCCTCTCCATGGATGGCTTCACAAGGTCCAGGGAGCACAGCAGCTCCTCTCTCAGAAGCTCCTGAAGTGCTGTTCAATAAACCCAGCCCTAATTGTTGTAATTATCTCTTCACCTGCCTCCTAACACCTTGACTTCTCCAAGGATGTTCTCTCATCTCAACACTTCACATCCCAGCCAACATTCCAGTCACGAGGCACTGGAGAGCAAATTCTTCCCAAAAAATGCATCAGAGGTGTCTCCCCAGGTTCCAAATCTGCCTCACTGATAAAATCCACACAATACCAACTGTCCAAGCTGGATTTTAATGGAAAGAGCAAAACCTTGCTTAAATCATTCTGTTTCAGGACTTTGGCTGTGGATGAAGGCAGAGGGGCTGCCTTGCTTATGTGGAAATCTGGAGGGGATGCAATGCACCAGGCTCCCACCTCCTGTTCTCCCCAGGGGCATGGATCTGAGCAGGTCCTGAAGCCCTGGTCACCCACCAGGATACACCTGTACATGGCCCATTTACAGGGCTCTAAAGCCCCTAAATAAGAGGAGAGTACCAGCCTCAAGTAACCCACAATTGAACATTTAGAAAACATCCATCTGGTGTATAAAAAAAAAAAATACAGGCTTTGATATTGGTGCCAATTAAAACAATTGCATTTACCATTCACCCTTTAATGTTTGCAGAGGGCTTTGGAAGCCCTGTGCTTGTACAAGCAGTTAGGTGCTGCCTGCTTTGCAGAGGTAATGGATAAAAAGCACTGTAAAGATAAAAATCCCACAAGTGATTTATCTGGAGTGAAAATCTAAAGCTGACACTTGAAAGTTCAATGACTTGCCTGGTGACTCCAGACAGTTTGCTTGGCTGACAGGGCAAAATATGAATTGCAACTGTTTGTAGAGGAGCTTCTTTGGGGATCTGAAAACCCAAATAGCTATTTCATCTCCCTTTGACAGAAATCCTGTAGTTACATCTGGGCTGTTGCTGTACAGGCTGGAACAGAATCCAGCTCACTCTCACGTGGCAGGATTGTCTCTGCACTATTAACTGGAATAAAGATTGCTTTGGTTTCAGTGAAGTGAGCCAGAGCAAAGCATGGTCGTACTGGGAGCCTGAATGCTGCACAAAGGATCAAAACTGCACTAAATTAATTGCACAAAGGATCAAAACTGCACTAAATTAATTGCTGTGAAAACAAACTTTTCAAATCAATGGGATGGGAAAAGCTGAGGCCCCACTGGAGGTTCTGACAGAGGCTGAGAAGTGGGAACTTCAAAGACTTACTTTGTCTGTATCACTTTTCTCCATCACAATCTCATCTGTCTCTGCCCCAGTTTCATCCTCCAGAAAGGGGTTGGTGGAGGGAGGTGGCACCTCTGGCTTCTTCTGTTGGAAAAGAGGAAGCTCTTCAGAGAACAGCCAGTTTTGTGTCCTCTGGCACACAGCTGCATCCACATTTTGCTTTCCTGAGCCCTTGAAAGCATTGCCCAGCAATCTGCCTTCTCCCAGCAGAGCTGATCAGATCCTGGCTCCCTCTCCACCCCTCCATGCTGCCTGAATCCTCCTTGAAAGTGTGACATTTTATCCAGTGTGACATTTCCACTCTCCCAAACCCCACTCCAAAGTGTGTGGTCTCCACTGGGATAAACCACAACAGCAGCTCCAAAACTCTGCCCTGAAATAAACCCCAAATTGCTGCTCCCACTGTTTGTCCCCCCCGCCCCTCAGCCAGCTATTTATAATGGTGGCCTTCATTTTGGGTACAAAACAGGACAAATGACAGCCAGAGTGTCACAGCCTCTAGACATGTCAGAGAGAGGGAAACACAGGATTTTCTGTCATTTGAAACCACACCCTCCCCTTCTGCTTTTCTCACTTCCAACAATCCAGAGAAGTCAATTTAATTAAAGCTGCAAAATTTTCTATGAAATTTGTCAGAATAAATAAAGCCATATTCCTGAGAGATCTAAATTCAGCCAGGAGGAAAACCTTGCAGGACTCCCTCTTTTAATTAGCAGCACCCACAGCAAATGACCAGTGGGTCCAGCAGGCTTTCCTTGGAGGCTGAATTATCACATCCAGGCTGGACAGAGAAGTCAAGCTCACATGCTCTGTGCTGCCAGGGCATCTGGCTGGCAGAGTTCTGGGCTGAAATTCCAGGCAGGAAAAGCTCAGAGATGGCTCCAGAGATATTCCCTGAGTTTTTTCTCTTGTTTCTGCCTTTACAATCTACCAAAAGAGACAAAGCAGAAGCTACCAATGGAAGCCAGAGTGGCCCAACAACATGGGACTGAAAGCTGGTACCATGTGGTCAATGTGTGGTACCCAGAACTGAGAAGAGGAGACTTTTAGTTATAATGTGTCACTGACATGTAGAGAACAAACATCACAAGGCATTTAACCACACCATAATAAACTCTGTGGCTTCAAACAGCACAGGGCCCCAGGAGAACCAAAAAAGCACACAAGTAGTGCATTTTTTATTCTTGTGAGCCCTGTGCCATCTTCTCTACAGTCGACACAACTAAAAAATCATTTTTCCAATACAGTAAAAAAAAGTGATACTGAGTAGAGTCACAGTGAACACCCTGAGCAAGGGGAGGCTGCAGATGACACCTTTTATAGTCTCCAGCCCCTGAGCTATGTGTGAGGGGCTTCTTTCTCCTGAGCAAGCTGCTGAGTAAAGGAGAGCTCTTCAGAAATGTCCTTACCCCTGTGCCATCAGCAAGGGTGCAGCCTGAGAAGCGTTTGGCCAGGAGCCCCTCAAAGTTGGTTGTCCTCTGAATTGCAAACAGAAGCAATTTCACCTCAATCTCCTTGGCCCTGGTGCGCATGATCTTGGAGAGCTCTGCCCTGCAAGAGAGAGGGGAGATAGAAAAAACAAATGTGGTTTCCTATAAAGGTCTGAAACCCAACACTGGAACTCAGTCCGTTCCCCAGAGAGACTTTCACCACAGAATTCAGGCTGATTCCTAAGAGGCTCTCTACCATAAAACTGCTTTGCAGATCCCATTTCAAACACAGCCACGGTTGTTGTGAGCTCTGTGGGTAACAGGACCCCATCTCCTGGCAGCCACTTGGGAAAGCCCTGAGGATCCAAGCTTGGGAAGCTCAGGGGCTCCCACTGGGACCCAGAAAAAAGCCAACAGTGTACTGGGACTCCACTGGCACCTTCCTCTGCTTCCCTGTCTCTGGCTGGCAAAGAGCCTGGTCACCACAATCAGCTCATGCTATTCCACTTGGCCTGAAATATTGCTGATTTTTACCTCTGTTACGCTGAAAATTGATTTTCACATCACTTCAATTTCTCATCGTTTTAGCGACACTTCTCAGCCTTTTCACTCCTCACTTCCTTTTAACCATGGACAATTCCACAGAGACATTTTCACCCTGCCTTTAGACACTGACCAGCATGGCAGGAACCAAGCCAAACTTTTATTTTCAGGAAGCTGGGAGGCAGCAGGAGCTGCATGATATCTCCAAAGGGGTATTGGGACAGACAAAGGTGATACAGAGACTCTATCTTCAGAAGGCATGAAAAGGCACTTTATTATTAGAAATTTGCAGGGGTTTTTAAATTATTATTATATTTTTATTATTTATTATTTTTATTATTTTTATTATTATTTATTTACTCTTATTATTATTAGATTATTATTATTATTATTATTATTATTATTATTATTATTATTATTATTATTATTATTCAGTTTTTACAGAAACAATGGTGGACTTAAGACCTGATTGCCCTTTAGTGTCATTATAGGATACAAAACAACACAATGCAGACTTGCTGCTCTTTCTAAGGTAAAAAAGGGACTTTTATTTTACTGACTCTAATATTTATAGATTTCCAAAAGTGACAGTGGATTGGAGGGTGAAAGTGCTGCCTCTCCAATGACACTGGACAAACCAACAATCTTTTAAATTTCTCCTCCTCCATAAAAGAATGCAAAACAATGAGTTATTTACATAAAGTGTGTGAGAAAGTTCTTTACAAGAATGTAAACATCAGAAAGCTTAAAATATCTTAAAAAATCAGAGCAACACTTTAGGAATCTTCTTTTACACTACTGGTGAACTACAAATAGTACACTCTGGAGAATCACATCTATAAACAATAGAAAGAGAGATAATAATTGTTTTATTCTCTGAGCTTTCTCACAGCTTCTTACAGAAAACCCTGGGGCAGTTCTGTATCCGTTCAGAGATGTGGGGTTCCCCAGGTGGGGCTCACCTGGTGATGTGGCAGAATGCTGGGGCAGTTCTGTGTCTCTGTTCAGAGCTGTGGGCTTCCCCAGGTGGGGCTCACCTGGTGATGTGGCAGAATGCTGGGGCAGTTCTGTGTCTGTCAGAGCTGTGGGGCTCCCCAGGTGGGGCTCACCTGGTGATGTGGCAGAATGCTGGGGCAGTTCTGTGTCTCTGTTCAGAGCTGTGGGGCTCCCCAGGTGGGGCTCACCTGGTGATGTGGCAGAAGTCCACGGCGATGCGCTCCGTCATGCACCACTCTGCGGGGAACATGCGCCCGTACTTCTCCTCGTAATCCACCAGCTGCCTCTTGATCCACGCGTAGCGCCGGTCAATCTTGTCCAGCCAGGCCACCTGAACCCCAGGGACAAAGACTTTTTAGCACCATCAGCATCTTTAGCAAATATTCAGAGCTGTGCTGCTGCAGCTCTGCTTTGTCTCATGATTTTATATTGATTAACATCCTCTGAATGCTTTGGATTATTGGTGATGTTTTTGCCCGATGTCCGAGAGAAATGATGAGGACTCCATCTTATCAGAAGGCTAATTAATTACTTGATTATACTATATTATTCTGTATTATATTAAATTACATCTAAACTGAATCTGCCAAGCACTCAACTCATCTCCACTGCACACACACATGGATTCAGTTGGGCAGTGAATCAAAACATTGACACCAAAATCCAATCACCAATTCCCTTCAGGTGAGCAACCTCCCACAATGCATTCCCACTTGTGAACAACACAGGAGCAGTAAATGAGATAAGAATTGTTTTGATCATCTCTGCTTCTCTCACTGCTTCTCTCAGGTTCAGAGAATGTCAATCCCACATTGGATATTAGGAAATATTTCTTCACTGAAAGGGTTATCAAGCACTGGAACAGGCTGCCCAGGGAATTGGCTGAGTCACATCCCAGGAGGGATTGAAAAGATGTGTGGATGTGGCACTTAGGGACAGGGGTTAGCAGTGGACTTGGCAAGGGTTGGAATCAAGGATCTGAAAGGTCTTTTCCAACCTCAATGATTCTGGGATTCCAAGTGCTTAAACACATGCCAGACTGAAAATCCTATCTTGTGCGAATTAAAGAGAGAAAGTTCTGTTGAAAATGAGGATAACAGTACTCCTAAATCATGCAGAGATTATTGAAAACTCAATCCAATAATATTTCATTTGATCCCACCCTCTTTGTTTCACAGATAGAGAGGTTAAAGTGAGTGGGATGAGAGTGCAGCAATTCCTGGATTCTTACATTCAGCTCACATTTAAATCCCAACTAAAATTCTTACAAGCTGAGCAGGATGGAATTTTCTCCCCACAGTAATTGTGTTTTCTGGTCAAAAAGTAGAAAGATTAATCAAGAAAACTTTGGTGGAAAAATGTTATTTAAACTTAGGCAGTTTAGCCTTTCTCTATTCTATGTCAAACATTTGAAATTGATAAAATACATTTTCATCTAAACGTGATTCTGGTCTGTGTGGGTTTTTTTTTTCCAAATTCAAGAAGGTTATGGTAAATTTTTACAAAGCTGTTAGTATCAGGACAGGAAGTTTAAAAAATAGCTATAATTTAATTAACTTTCTAGAAATCCCTCCCTCTCAGCTTCCTAAGCATGTTGGGGTATTTCTTGATTGTTTGGGAGGGGTGGTGTTGAGTTTTCAATTTTCAGATTTTCATTTTTCAACCTTTTGCAGGGTTGAAATAAAACTAACACAAATTTATTTTCTATATGTGGGAGAAAACATTTCTAGTGATGATCTGAGAAACTGAGGTCTAAGGTGGGAGGATCCTGGCAGAGATAACAGCAACTCCCAGCTCATCAGCCACTCCAGATCACACCCAGAATCAGTTTCCAAGCCCTTGGGATAAAAACTTTTCACCACAGGAACCTGTGGAAGTGAGAACTCTGGGAATGCCAGCAGAGCAAAATGTGAAATCCAAATGGAGCTTGCAAAGCTTCCCTTACATCTTGATTTTCCTGGAAAAGGACCAGATACTCTGAGAGGTGTTGTTTAATGAATTTCTTGATGATTTCCTGTTTGATCCTGGGATCCAGGACGTTGGCTACCAGGCAGGCATCACGTAGGACATTGCTGGGCCCACCAGTCCTCTGTCAAAATAAACAGGAAGAAAATGATTTCAGGTTAAATAAGTTGCATGGGTGATTGTAAATGCATCCAGGTTTATCCTATTCTATTATTCTCTTTTCTGCTGCTGCTCTTTATTTATTGCTGCATGAAAACTGAGCTGCTTCCATTTCACTGACCACGAAGCTGTTCCATGGTAAAGCCAGAAAATTTAGAAACTTTTTTTTTTAAAAAAAAAGCTGCTTTGGTGCTGCTTCTCACAGACACAGATTTGCCCTTCACCAACTGTTCCAAAAAGTCTCCTCATTTCTGTACTTGTCACTTGCATGAAGAAACCAGCAGAGCTGGTAGTTTGAAAGACAGAACTGGTGTTTTCTTGGAAGTAAATTCAAATTCACACCTACTCCCCTTACTGTTTGCAAATGTTTGGATGCACAGTGCTGGGGAAGCACAGCTGGTGCTTTAGCCCCAGCCCAGATTTGTATCTGTACTGAGTAAACCAGACACAAACTTGGTGGCACTGTGTCAACAGCCAGCCTGTGCTTGGCTTCCCCTGAACAAAACACTGATTTTTGTGACAAACAAATAACCAGGCACTGGGTGAGACCCCAAGGAAACCCCAGAGATGGATTATTGGGCATTCCCTGCCTGGCTGCAGGGATCTTGCAGGAGCTGGGTGCAGAGTGAAGGGAAGGGATGGCAGAAATCACCCTCTGCTTTCTAAAGAAACTCCTGAAACAGGCAGAGACCAAATCTAGAGGAAAAATGAGACTAAATCCAATAACACAATCATCCTGAAGAGTCTTCAGTGACACTTTTCAATGGGAGGAAGAGGGAAAGTGAGAACTTTACCTTTGTACCCTGGGAAGGAAAGGCTTCCTCGAAATCAGCCAGGATCTGCTGCCCCAACTCGTTCTGTGCTGCCTTCACCCTGAGGGGACACAGAAAGGGCTTTGGGGGGATCTCAAAAACCTCCCTGAAGGGTGGCTGGAACACCAGCAACTGCAGGAAGGTTTGTAAGGGATCAAAAGGATGCTGAAGAGAAAATATCCACACTCAGAAGGTCTGTGTGTCAAAACTGGGAGACTTTTTGCTCCCTGAATGACGATTCCTGAACCCTCAGCTGCAGCAGAACATGGTCTGGGTTCTCCTGCCCTGCTGCCATTTAATATTTCAATAAGGGGCAGTTAATCAGCTATTTGAAAGGCCTTTAATGCCAGTGTGAACTACACTGAAATTCATTTCTGTTGCCCACATTTCAACAGAAATATGTTTCCAACATGTAAAAAGCTTCACAATGTCTCAATCTCCACCATGAACCTTTCACAGCTCCAGGTGTACTGATCCACTTCTAAATGAATACAGCTGGCAGCAGTTTTATCCTATAAATTCTCGGTGTCTCAGAGAAGCACAAAAGAGCAAAAGGTATGAAATGGGAGTAGAATAAACCACAACCTTGCTCCTTATTTGGCTGAGAGAATAAAGCTTCCAATTTCCAGAAATAAAAGTCAATGCAGCTTAATTGATACTTCTAGGGAAATGGAAATGCCTACACACACTAGAAAGTGCCAAAGCAAACAGTGAGGCACTTCTATCCCTCTGCAGCCCTTGAATTCTTCCATCAGTTTTTATTATACTGGAAAGGCTTTCAGGTCTGAACTGATCACTCAAACAGTGGATTTTTCCACTGAGATTGATACTTTAGCAAGACTGGCGACATTTACTGTTGTGAAAATGTTTGTTCAGACTGTGGGCAGAAGACTTGGGAATTTTTTTTGTGCTTGTTTAAGACTCTTCAACCTTATCAAGGAATGATCTGCTTCTTTAATCTTCCCATTCGAGTTCCATTAGTAGGAAAAACCCACGAGATGATCTGACAGTGCTGGATTCTTTCCTGGTGCCAAGTGCAGAAAATTCCAGCCCTTTAAAACTGATGGCTGAAATATAAATTTATATCTGTGATTTAACTGGATGTACGACCTGCCTTCCTCAGGATTTATTTATGGGGATTTTGTTGGAAAAGCTTCCTGCCTGCAGTGTCAAAAGTAATTCTCACATAAGCTCTCTGCTTCACAGGAATGTTCAGAGAGTCCTCTACTCTTCCAGGTAAAGACATCCAGTTAACAGCTTCATAAGTGGGAAACAAAATGTTGAAATCTAATTCACTAATATGTTGAAATAGGAGTGGGGAATTTAATCAGTAAGGAGGAAGCCACAGCTACAGGTTTACTCCTGCTTAAATTCTACAAGAAAGCACTTGATAAATGATGTGAGAAAGCATCACAGAAACAAACCTTTCATTCTCCAGGAAAAGAAGAGGGAAAAAAAAAAAAAAAAAGACACTGAAAACAGACTGAATTTTTTTATCTTCTAAATAATCCAGAAACAAGAAGTGTGTGGAATTAGGAGTCACAGAAATTAGTGAGTTTGTATGAACAACTGGAAGCTATTAGCAGAGATACTTCTTTCCTTCTGAGTGGCTGTGGGGACCTTTCTGTTTGACAACAGCTGCAGTGCAGCACAGTGGAGGCACTGAAAAGAGCAGCAGCCAGATGCCTAAAGACTCAACAAATTTAAAAGAGCCTCTGTCAAGCAGTTAAAAGCCCTGTCCACAAGCTTTGTTGTTTTGGGCTCTGATTCAGGAAAGTACTTAAGGATAATCTTAATGGGGATTCTCATATCCTTAAATTAAGAAACTTGCAGGAATGCCTTGCTCAAGTGGGATGTTAAAAATATGTATTTTTTAAAAATAGGTCCTGTATAAAAATCTCTCAAAAGCAGGCAGGGAGAACAAGTTTGAAGATCTTTTTTTTTTTTCTTTCATATTTTCTAAGAGAGAGACAGGGCAGAGCCAAAGTTGAGGTGTGAGCAAGGACAGGGAGCCCCAGTGCCCTCCCAGTAAAATTCATTTTTTATATAACCACACACACAGAAACACTCAATTATTTTCACAATCATGAAAACACAGCCAGAAGCAAGAAAACCTTTCTGCTACCTCTTTAGAGCTCAACTGCCTTAGGCAGAGCACAAGGGGGGCACTTGCTTCAGCCACTGGAGATTATTGCCCCTGTGGAAAGCTGTCAGCTTTGCAATAATTCAGAATATTCTCCACGCAGTGGAAACTGCAGCCATAAAAGCCTGGACATTCAACCCTGCACATGCCTGAGGGTGTGTGGGGAACCACTTCACCAGGTGAGCTGGCTCAGCAAGCCCAGATAAGAGATTTAGGATCCCTCAGAGCCTCAGTGGGTTTGATAAGGGTCTCCTTCCCTGGGTAGGTTCCCCCAGAAATGTGCTGGGATATCCCAGCAGCCATCCCACACAGCAGGGAATTGCCTTTTCCTGGGGCTGCCAAACCCTCTGGTTATCCAGCTATTAATGATTTCTGTTTCTCTGACTTCTGTTTTATTATTAGTGGCTTTTTGTTCTCTGTTTCCCCTGCCTTCAAAAAATAAAAACAAGAAAACCCACTGCTATGTTTCAAATGACATTCAATTACTAGAAACCACAATTCCTTTAGCCAAAGCTACCAGAAATCTTAAACCAAGCCTGGCAGCTTGCTGAGATAAAAAGAGGCTGAGCCAGCCTGTTTTCCTGTGGCAAACTTATAATTATCTTTCTCCTAAATACTTTCCAGGCTTTTTTCCACTATCTGCTAGGCCTGCAGGACCATTTTTTCTGGGTGGGTTTGGGACCACTAATTGTACCTCCCTCCACAGACAGAAAACAGCAGAGGATTGAGAGATAAGAAAATATTCCTGTTTACTACGACAGCTACCAATGCACTGCCTTAGAAATTGCTTTAGGAACACTCTTAGGAAAATATTTACATTTGGCTATGAACTGTGACATTTTTACATCAATACTCAACAGGATCAGCACAAGAAAAGCCATCTAATTGAGAGTTCAGTCCAGGTTTCCAATGAATCCTTACAGTGGGATTTTGGCTTGGTTGTTTTCAAAGGGACAGAACAGGTGGAAAACAACATTAAAAACACATCATTACTTCTCACAGCATCCAGGAGCAGCAACCCAAATTGGATACCCCATGACAAAGAGCACATCCAACAGCACCAAGCAGGCACTTCTCCTTCCCATGGTTTCCCATTCAGACTTGGCTTCACTCCATTCACACCACGAAAAAAGAGGCTTTTTATTTCAGAAAGCAACAGAATCTGCTCCTTGAGCAGTGGATATAAAGGGCTTATTGTATATAACAGACATTGGTTACTGTCACAGGTCTGTGCCAACATCTACTAAAGCATTTCTTGCCTTCCCCACCATCCTAGAGGTTTCACTTGTACCCTTAAAACAAATCCATGAGATATCAAACCCCAGCAATTTCACAGCCTAAAAATACCCCTGCAAGAAGCCAGGCAAACTTCCTCTGATGTTTCAGGAATCACAAAAGGATTTCCAAGCAAAAGAGAGAGAACAGTCAACTCCAAACCAGGCCCTAACACACAGCCATGGAGTCAAGCTCCAAGAGCAGAATGATGGTGCCATGGACCTCCCTGCAGGAATTTTCTGCCTGGATGTGGAGCAGTGAGGAGCTCCCAGCAGCGCCCCAGAGCAGCTCCTTTCACCCCACAGCAGCCTCCTCTATCACTACCAGATGGTGCAGCTCTCTCTGTATAAACACTGGAAGGAAAACCCTGCCGAGGCAATGCTAAAAATAGGAGGAACAGACTTTCCTGAGCTTTTCAGATCCTTATCTTGAAGGGAGAATAAAACAACAAGAAGTTTTCCTCCATGTCCTTGCTGGCGTGACTCGAAACCACCCTGACTTTTAGCAGGAGCCTGAATTGGTTTCTGTAACAATCAGCAACTACAAAAGTATTAAATAATCATCCAGCAGAAAGGGAAAACCAGCCAGGATTCTAGAGCAAGGCTTAAATCATATTTGGCCTTTAAATGGCCAATGACAGCAGGTTTCTGCCCAAAGGGCATTACCACTGCAAGCAATCTCTGAGCACAAGGTTGGAATAGACAACAGCCTCAACTCAGAAAAGCACTGACATATGTTTACATTTCCTTGATGTTCATGTTCATTTAAGCAAATGCTTATGGTCAAATGCTTTGTTAAACAAGGCCCCATCCCTTCTCTAGATTTAGAGTGGATTTTTCTTCTGCTCTGTTTCATGGATTCCATCTGTGTTTTCTGGAAGAGGTGTCTGTACCATAAAGAAAGTCCAACAGATTTACATGAAAACATTACAAACAAATCATTCAAACTCTGTTTCCATCACTAAACAACACAGGGAGCCAGCTGCTGTCTTAGCAAAGGAAGGCACAAAAAATAAATTAATGACTGTGCCTGGAAGACTCCTTTGAGTACCTCAGTACTGATCAAAGTCATCTCAGGCAGGGACAACACAAGGGAGGACCTTGTTCCCTGAAATCCCAGCTGTCACATCCCAAATGAAGCCAAGACTGACGAGAAACGGTGGCTTAGAGACCACTGAGCCTTCACCTGCTACTGCTGAGGGTGGTGGGGACTTGCACCAAACCTCACCAAATCAGTGTAACTCCAGTTCAGAAAATCAAAACTGTACAAGCCCAGCAGCAGATTTACTGCAAGCCTCAAATCTCAGCAGAATTGGGCAATGGGAGCAGGTTTTGGCAGAAGAAACTTCAGGTGCTCAGAATAACCAAGTTTGGGAAAGGCAGAAGGAGAAATCCTGCCTGTCCAAGGCCTGGGGCTCTGCACAGCAGCACTGAGGATCCTGCTGAGGCACAAAGGGGCACAGACACCAATGTGTCACCACAGGCAGGGACAGATTTGTGCCTCAGGCCAGGCTGCTGAGCTCCATCACTGAGCTGAACAGAGCAGGAGAGAGCATCACCTCAGGGCTCACCACAAACACCTGCATGTGGCCATCACACACAACAACCTGCACTTCCACAGGCTCCTCCAGGCGAGGAAATGAAAAGCCAGTCAGTAAAAAGCACAGAGTGAGTTAAATTCACACTAATTACTGCTACTGAACAGAATGGGCTGCTCCAGATTTGAGCAAACTCTGTCCAGTTTTAAGCTGTTTGTTTTGGCTGTAAGGAAGCTCCAAGGACCATGTCCAAGCTTCACATCCTTGAGACTCTGAACCTGCCTAAGACATTTCCTACCCTTCCTCCCCAGCAGGAAAGGGAGTGCTCAGGGTTTGAACCTTTTACCTTTCAGAGAGCTGTCGAATCTGAGGGATCCCCATGTATTTGTTGAAGTGCTCCAACACATTCACCACACCTTGCAGAAGGTTGGCAACTTCCCCATATTGTCTCCTCCTGGTCATAGCCCTGCAGAGGAAATTAAAGATTTACAAAGGCAGATGCAATGAAAATCCTGGGTGGTAATTCCACAGGTTACTTCATCCCCACTGGGTCACATTGGTCCCTACTGACATTTATTTTTCTAAAACACACAGCTCTTCATTAACATTCCAACGCTGCATTAAAATTTCACTTAAGCGACGCTAAAATAAACCAATCTGGCACAAATCTAACAATGCCTCAAAAAAACCCATAAATGTCAAAGCAACACTTGGCAAAGAACATGTAAACTACTGAATGCATCCACTTCTCAGTATGGGTCTGGAGGCAGTAAATGTTATTTCACTGTAATGACCTGAGTGAAGCCATTCGTCATCACACACAAAGTGTGAGTTAAAGCTTCTCTGGAGGAGAAGGATGCTGAAAAGCCATTAGCCTTGACTTCTCTGTTAATAACTTTCACAGGGAACTGACAGGGAAAAAAAAAAAAAAGAAAATCAAGTTAATTTATTTTTATATCATCCTTTAGGATCATTCCAGTGGAGACAGCAGGCTAAGTAAAATTTAATTCTCACCATTTCACGACCCAGCGTTCGTGCGGGATTTGCTACAAACCAAGAACAGGCTGTGCAATTTCACAGATGCAACATGTAAAAAAACCTGTATTTTCCTAAATTGTGTGTGCCTCAAGCATATTAAAAAAAACAAAAATTACTATTAGAAATATTTAACCCCCAATTTACACACGGTACAAGCTGCAAGGTTTCCTTAAACTCATGCTAGAATGAAAATTAGAGTCGACCTTTACCAAAACTCATTGCAGTTTTAGATACAAGAGTGACAAAAATCCTCCCAAATTCCCAAGAGCACATCCCTAATGATGATTCCTTAACGAAGCCAGACTCATTCCTTATCACCAAGAATCAACAGAGCAATACAAGCAATCAGTGCTGCAAATTATTAAATGCAACAACACAGGCTGGGGGTCACTCAGAGCAACACAGATCTGCCAGCAGAAATCCAGACCTGGGAGCAAAATTCCCTCCAAAAAACCAGGCAGGCTGTGCCAGACTCATAGAGAACACTGCACAAACTTCACATCAAGAATTCCCAGACTTACTCCAGGGAATCCACCCCCCCTGCCAGCATGTGGAGGTGGTTGAGGGTGGTGATGGAGGTGGTCAGGTGACGTTTGGCATGGTCCAGCTGCTTGATATCCCTGGTGATTTCCTTCACCTGGGGAATGAAAAAGGATTCTGGTTGAATATCAAGCCCCAGCAATGGAATTTTCAGGAGATAAGAAGCCACTCTCTCCTCTTTGGGACTGCAGAGGTGTCAGCTCAGCAGCCCTGTGAACACCACAGGTTCAACACAGGAAATTACCAACCAGCCAGGACCAAGGACAAAAATGTTACTGCCAGGAAAAGTCAGTGTCCCTTCCCTTTCAAAGGCCAGAAAGAAAGTGCTGCTCACCATTTGTTCAGATTTTTCAGCCTTGTCTTTAATATCCTTAATTTTACCAAAGAGCTGTTGAATGGCTTTCTGGGCTTCTTCCAGGGCCTGGAAAAGAAACAAGGTCAGAGTGGAAAGAAAATCTGCATTCAGTTTTCACCTTTCTAAGAAATACACAGTTGCTCTTAACACTCTCTGGGGCTGGGGCACTGGAGGGGAGCAGATTTCTTACAAAGAAAATACCAGCAGCACAACAAAAGTCAATGTACCACGTTGGAATATTGAACCTGAGTGGGCCAGGGTTTCAGAATCCATTTTACAATAATGATCTGGCAAAATTTCATCAAGATATTTTATGAAAGCAGCTCTTTAAGGTTACTGGAATATATTTTGACATACTAAGTGTGGAAAAATCGGTAGAACTTGCTCCTGATCAACACATATTTAGAGCAGAAAAATGAAACCTCCACAAGACCTCCATGCTCATCATTAATTATAAATAAAAACCACACATATAGAACACTGAGTGCTTGCACAAACCCCTTGCTGAATTAACAGGACATTATCCTGGTGGAAAACATGATGCTGATTCCTTTGGAATGGGCAGCTCAGCCTCCCACACACCTGCAGGAGGAATGGCTCTTTCTAAGCACAGGTAAAGAGGTGGAGCCCAGGAAACGGCTCTCACCATTTAACAGGATTAAAAAATATTTTTAATATTTAAAATAGGATTTTAATGCTATTTTCTTGGGGCACCTGGTCCTTTTTATTTATCCAACCATGGCCCAGCCTGAGCTCACAGCAGCAGCGTGAAGCACATGTGGATGCAGTGAGGGAAGCCACACGTCCAAAATCCAAAATCCAGAATCACATGGCCAAAATCTGCCTTCTGCAGTAATTCTACACGTTCTGCCTTCCCAGCCTGATAACATTTCCAGCTCCAGCTCCACTTTGTTGCCTGCTGTTAAGTGGGCTTCTATCCCTCTGCTTTTATGTCCAGTCCCATGACCAAGGTTACAGCACAAGCTACAAGTTCCTTCAGCAAATAAATTTAACACATCTTCATTTGGAAATGGATGAGGAAACTATCTGCCAGGAGCTTTTTGCTGGAATATAGCTGGGTTATAATAAAAGCATAAAAGCTGGAGATGGTTCATAATTCATTTTCCAGAGGGGGTGGGGGAAGAAAAGTCTCCTCTGAAAAATTTTCTGAATCATGTGAAAGTTAACACTTTCTGGATTGGTGTCACAGATGTTCACTGAGGGACATGAACACACAGAAATGTGCTGCAGGGTGGCTGTGCCAGGGCTGAACAGCCCCCAGCAGCCTCTCCAACTCTTTTGAGAATTAAATTTCCTCCTCCATTTAAAGGCTTGTGGATTAAGTGCAAAGCAAAGGAGCAAAGAATGCTCTTTTCGACATATTTAGCTCTGTCTCTGTGCTCAGGCCCGCAACACATTACTCTGTAATGTAATTAATAATTAATAATTAAATTATTAAGCAAGCAGCAACTGTTTTGTATGGCCTGAGCTTTGGATAGGTCTGTATAAAATTCAAGATTCAGCCTGAAATTCTTCACAGATGCCAATTACTGTCTCCCTTTGCTTCAGCACTAACAGCAAATGCTGATTTTTCTGCACAGTCCCAGGAATTCAGAGCTTCTTCAAAAGAACCTATTTCTCTAATGGTGAAATTTAATGATTGTGATTAAAAAGAGGCTTTACAGGAAAGTGGGTGAAGAACAAGTTCCTGCTGCTCAGTGGAAAGCAGCACACTCAGGGTGGGCAAAATCCCCACCTAAAAACTGCCCCTGGAACACTGAGCTGAGAAAAAATGGGATTTTGTCCCTGAAAACTGCCAAAAATGAGGCAAACTGGTGTCATCACCTGGTCCTGACACTTTCACCTCCTAAAAAACTCTGGAAAAACACAAATGAGACAATGTGTGCTCTGCCCCATCTGATGAATTAAAGAATTGTGGTCTCCTGCTGCTGAGAGAAATGTGGCTGGGATGGGGGAGACACCAAACAGCAGCTGCTCTTCTGTCCTGCATCACATCCCTCAGAAAAGGGAAAACATTTCCATAACTGCGAAAAAATTAATAAAAAAACAGGCAGGGAGCTCAGCTGCAAACTTGAGTAAATCAGAATTGCTCATCAACACTTGTTTCATTCCTTAAAACTTTCTTCCAAATATTTGCTTGGACATTAAGACATAAATCTTTATCTATTCTCCTTAGAAAAAGAGCTGCATATTCCTTACATGAGTCAGAACGCACCAATTTATTATATAATCTATATATATTTCTATAATGAATATATCATCTGTATAATTTACATTTAGAGATGAAAACATTCCTTCAAACATTTGCTGAAAGTAACAATGTGGGAAAATCTATTTTTTTAAACTCAGGAGGGCTCTGTCAGACAGATCTGTGAAGTTCAGAACTGGATAAAAAATGTTATTTCATGCATGTGTACCATTAAAAAAATCCCAGAAGACAGTTTAAAGAAATCAATTAAACTCTTTTTGCTGTACACTCTAACTATAGCATCTGAGAGTAAAATACTGTGTGTAGAGGAAACAAATAAAGAAAATTAACCAATAATAGAGAAAATTAACCAACAAATAAAGAAAATTAGCCAATAAACAAATAAAGAAAATTAACCAATAATGAAAGAAAACCATCACCTTCCCAATTACTATAAACACAGAGTAAAGCAAATAGAAAAACAAATTTCAAATACAAGAAAACACCTCATCTTTGATAAATAGTGTTATTAGGGGATAAGAAACCAACATCTAGGGCATGAAAGTAGGTCTAATTGCTCAAGGTGCAATACAGAAGTTTATTAATGTAACTAATGACTGTTCTTTCAGCTGTAAAAAGAGAGGGGAAACCACAGCCACGCTGAAGGAAAAAATGCATTTCCCTTCACACTCTGCTCCTGCTACAACAGTGAATCGTGAATTTTAAAAGCATTTTCTTCCTGCTTTTGTTACTACTTTATTAATAGGTTTCTTTTGGACAGAAATTCTAGGGAAAAACAGTATCAGGAGGCCAGGAATTGCTTTTATTGCAGTCTGGTTGCCATGATGGATGACAGGCAGTGCTCTCCCAGCTGTGCCCCAGCACTGCCTTCACCTTGCCTTGCTCATTGATTGCTTTCCTCACCAGTGCAACTGGGAAACATGGAAATGCACACACCCCAAACAGCAACCAGGAGGGAAGTTATTGCATTTCCTGCCCTCCACCAGCAGTTCATTCTGGGGGCAGAGGAGCAGGAAGAAATAAAAGAGACTGGAGACATCATCTGTTGTGGTTATACGAAACGAGGATGTTGAAAACAAGGTTGTGACACACTGGAAAAACACCATATGACTCTAATCAACAGCTGAGCCTGCAAGCTACAATTAACCCATCAGAATTATTTATTCAACTTTGTGCAACCTCTGAGTGCCAGCACCAGCTGAGAACCACGGTGGGGATGGAGAGGGCTCGGCTGGGAGGCAGAGCCAGGGGTGTCCGAGTTTTTCCCTAATGTTTGAGCCCAGGCTCCCCAACTGCTCTGAGCAGTGGAAATTTAGCAAAGAGCAGCTAAATTAGTAAATTTGGCAGGAGCAGCCATGGGGGGAGTGGCTCCAGCCACAGAGTGCTTGGTACAAGCCACGGATCACATTCCTCCTCCTGTGGTTTAGTGTGTCTGACACGTCCTGGGTGCAGGAGGGAAGGAGGGGATGTGGCCTGCCCTGCTTCCAGGGCTGCCTTGCAGAAGCGAGTTCCCAAAATAATTCATGGAGGGGAAGCCACAAAGGGGTCCCCCAGTTTAAGGCCACTGTGATTTTTCAGCCACCCCCATGTTTTTCAGGCAGTGTTTATGCAGTGGGAGCTCCTGTGCTCACAGCAGAAAGCTGAGACACCACACACAGCAGGTGGAAAACTCAACAGCCTGAGCTCAGGTAAGCTGGGCAGCCAGTGAGCAGCTCTGCTGTTTGCCAAATTCTCCAAAGCTGGAGGGAAAAACACAGCCCATGAATCAGCCACAGCTCTGCAACCTCATTCACCTTGAGATGTGACAGCGAAAGACTCCAAAGGCAGCGGTGTAAAACAATAGGGAGCAGAGGAAAACCGTGAATCACTGAGAGACTGCCTCTAAAATTGCTTTCCTTGGCACTGCCCCAAGCAGCTCCTGAGGTCAGACCACACATCATTCCTTGTGTCACCTCTTCACACCAGATCTTCCAAGCAGCAAAAGGAGGGAAGAAAATAACCCAAGCGAGAGGTGGGACCAGACTGTGACTGGTTTGTTAAATTTGGAAGTGATGCATTCTTTAAAAGGTTATGTTCCAGTGACTTACAGTACCAGGCTGACAAAAAACAGTGTTAGCAACAATTATTCCAGCCAAAAAACAAACCAGCCCAGTGAATTACAGTCAGTCTCTCCAAATCCCTGCAGTGCTGCAGATGGACACAGCCTCCTCCTCCTCCTCCAGCCCAGGTACAGAGCTGTCACATCACCTCATCAACCAGCAGCTCATTAGTGGGTGTGTTAATTTCTAAATACCTCTTTATGCATCCCATCAGGAATCTTGTGCAAGAAAATACTTCAGTACCAGGAAATATGCAAATAGGAATTAAGAGGCCTGTGTGTTACTAGAAGATGTCATTGAAGTGGGAGAAAAAGCAAATTTTCAGATGAAGTTTGCTTGCTTGGGGATTAACTGAACTAAGACTGTTTTTTTTTCCCCCTCAGTAATGGTTAAAATACCTCCATGGTTTCTATTTGCTTGCTGGTGTTGTGCTAGAAACATGTTATTTTTATTTGATTCTAGCCAATATATAGTTCAATTGAATGTTGTTATTCACATCAGAAAGCTGCCCTCTACCAAGTGTTTTATAGACACTTGACATCTGCCAAATTCACAGCATCCAAATGTATTTTTAATGTTACGAATAGGGCTGTGGTCATGATGCTGAGAATTTAATGCTCCTGGCCTGGTCCCTGCTCTTGAATTCTGAGTGTTAATGCTTCTTTCATTTGCTGCCACACTTCCAGCCCAGATCAATGAAAATCTAGACCACGACTAAAAATAAAGTTCCCATCCCCAATTCTCTGAGGAGCCTCAGCTGTGGAGATTTCAAAGCAACCCTCTCACACTGGAACCAGCCTCACATTTTCTGCTGCTGAAACCTCATACAAACGAGTCCCTCCAGATTGGGGAAGGGTGGAAATTTACTTTGATTCTCAGACTGATTTCATTTCAGAGAAAACCCTCACGTTTTAACCACTGTGACTGAAGCCTGGGCTTGTCTCAGCACAGGACAGTGCCAGCTGCTTTCCCTGAGCAGGCAAACCTGAAGGGCTCATCACCCTGGGGTTTGATTTTAGCACATTTCTACCCTGGCAGTTCAGCAAATCGTACATAACTACTCCAATTGTCACTGAAGAAGAGAGTTTTGTGTCATCAGCTCCAATCCCAACCACTCAGGCTGCACAGGACACTTTCTATCAGCAGATTACATCCAACACTGCACAAAGCTTAAAATTGCTGGAACTGCCCCTTCACTTAACCCCAAATCATGCTTAGAAATCAAACCCCACGCTCTCCACAGCTGCACAAACACTGCCAGACACAAGGGGTGAAGTGACAGCTGATTTCCAGGTCGTTCTGGCCAAAACCTTGCAGTTTAACTCCTGAACTGCACCCTGGGCTGCTCCAGCACCTCTCTGAGCTGTCAGATTTTACTGCACCAGGGGTGTCTGCAGCACCCCAGATTTTACAGCATCACCCAGGGGTGTCTGCACTATGAGAAAGGTGCTGAAGTGACAGAGGTTTGGGTGGCCTTGCTCCTGTGAGTAATTTTACATGAGTTTTACAGTGCCTTATCTGCACCAGGGCAGTGTGGCCATTTAAATGTTAATTGCAGGCATTGCACAACCTAAAAAAATAAAGCTCCTGGAGCTTCATCAGGCTTAGGTTTCGTGGGAGGTTACTACAGCTTCACCATCACCTCATGGTGGGTTACTACAGCTTCACCATCACCTCATGGTCATATTTATAATGAGAATTGAAAATAAAAGGGTTAAAAAATAAAAATTTAAAAACAAAAAAAGAAAGGTTGAGGCTGGTGGTGCAGCTTTTGAATTTGGGGGATGGCAAGGATTTGGGAAGAAATGGTTTTAAACCAGAGCACTGGGGGCTTCTTGGCCCAATACAGCATAAATACTATAAATGTATTATATAAATACAGTATAGTATTATATAAATACCATAAAATACTATAAATGTATTATAAATACTATATATGTACTTATAAGTATTTATAAAAATATATATAACCTCATGGCAGGTTACTACAGCTTCACCATCACCTCATGGCAGGTTACTACAGCTTTACCATCACCTCATGGCAGGTTACTACAGCTTCACCATCACCTCATGGCAGGTTACTACAGCTTTACCATCACCTCATGGCAGGTTACTACAGCTTTACCATCACCTCATGGCAGGTTACTACAACTTCCTCACGTGGCAGGTGAGCAGCCACAGCCTTGCCCCACGCCCAAAATTAAACACTATTATCATGCAGCAAAATCTCTGCAGCCACTCATTATTCTCCTTATCTATGTCAGGATAGCCAAGCTGAGGCTCTGCCCTCCTGTTGGTGTTGACACCCTGATTGCAGGTGTTTGCTGCACCTCCCTGTGCACAGCACACACTTTGGAGAACCCAGAGCCCCTGGGAATGCTCCTCACCCTCCCTCCATCCTCCATCCTGTGTCTGCTTGATCAGAGGGAAAACACACTCAGTTTATTTGGGAAGGCTGTGAGTGACTGAGGGACCCCAGCTGATTTGTGTGCTGAGGTGTCTGCACACTGCAGTTGGTGATATTTGCAATTTCAGAGCCACATCTGCAATTTCAGAGCCACATTTCAGAGCCACATCTGCAATATCAGAGCCACATCTGCAATTTCAGAGCCACATCTGCAATTTCAGAGCCACATCTGCAATTTCAGAGCCACATTTCAGAGCCACATCTGCAATTTCAGAGCTTGACTTCTGTGGAGGGTAAGTTTAGCAACCACTCAGGTTACATCAGGTTTTGCAAGATGAATTCTTATCCAGCTTCATGTGCTGGTTTGGGTTGGGGTAGAGTTAATTTTCATCACAAGGATGGTGTTCTTTCTCTGCCCCAGTCAAAATCAGCACAGGTTAAGAGTTTAAAGGCAAATAGAAATGGGGGGAAAGGACAGGCACACCAGGAACCCTGCAAGTAGGGATCTCCAAGTGGAATTCCTGTCAGTTTACCTCCTATAAGCATGGATGCAACACAGCTGGAATAAACATGGCCACACACCAAAAACGTGAGGCGACAACAACCAAAAACAAGACAAAAAAATGGGGGGGAAGAAAAGAATTTTAAATATCCACGATAAGACACAACCTCCTGCCTGTTTGGAATTCTGTTTTCAGGCTGGGTTTCTTGCTTTGTTGGCATCAAAGCCACACAGGACTGGTCACAGTTTGCAGCTTGCAGTGCCTCCAGCAGCACCAGCACCTTCCTCCTGCCAGCACAAGCACAACCCCATCCCCAGGCTCAGCTGCAGGACAGGAACATCCCCTGAGCTCAAGCACAAGGCAAGGTCAAGCTCAGACTTGCTCCTGCCTTGCAGCAGATGGCAAAAGTTATGCCAGCATGAGAATAAACAGCACCAGCTCTTCCTGGCATGCCATTCACCTGAAACCTTGTTCACTGAGCGTGTTCTGGGCTAGAAAAAGCTCAGTGTCACTACAAGGGAAGGACATTGTCCAGCTGTCACAATTCACTAGGGAAATGACTCTGAATGAAACTCACTTCTGATTCATTTTGGCAGCTCAGCTCCTGCTTATTATTCATGGGTTACAAAAGAACATTATGGGACTTTAATCACTCAGCTGGAGCCTTACAGAATCTGTGGCACGACTTTTTATAAAATATATGAAGTCACACAGCTTAAAACCCCATATTTAACCCCAATCCATTCACTATCTTAAAAAGGTATTGAAATCTAACACTAGTCATATTTCATATGCTCACATTTCAGAATAATGACCCATTCATAAAAATCCAGGTGATAAAGCTTAGCCAGGCAGGAGAGAATGAATACAACTGAGAGATGGTGCTTACAACACCAGGGATTGTGACACAAAATAGCTCCCAAATATTTCAGAGACTTAGGTTTAATTATTTATTAAGAGATTATGACAGCCAGTGCTGTCCCAGCAGCAGGGACACATCAACACCCTCCAAATGAGTCAAACCTGGCACTGGGGCCAAGGAAGCAGCTCTGGAATTTGATGGCTGGAAGTGTTTAAATAAACAAATAAATGGCAGGGAAGTGCCTAGGGTAGGAGATGTGCACTGGGTGCCTCAGCTCAGCAGGAAACACAACCTGCAGTCAGAAAAGTCACCTCATAAGGAGGTGGAGGTAAAGGAGGGAGGCTGAAGCAACAGAGCAGCTTCTTAAGCAGGTTTATACACAGAGAGCACAAAAGCACCTCCCTGCCTGCCAGGCTGACACTCCTGTAGCCAGTCCTCACAAAGCTGGAGGTGACTGTGGTGACACCACCCAGCAGCTGCCCTGGGGCTCGGGACACTGCTCAGAAAAGCAGCAGAGTGTCACAGACATCTTTTATGAAAAATCCTTTCCTTAGGATTATTCCTCCTGAGAAGCTGAGAGGCCTCAGGAACAAAGTGTAACCAATGGTTATCTGCTGCTGTGGAATGCAACAGGTGCAGCTGGGATTGGGCTCATGTGCTTGTTTCTAATTAATGGCCAATCACAGCCCAGCTGTCTCAGTCAGTCACAAACCTTTGTTATCATTCTTTTTCTATTCTTAGCCAGCCTTCTGATGAAATCCTTTCTTCTATTATTTTAGTATAGTTTTAATATAATATATATCATAAAATAATAAATCAAGCCTTCTGAAACATGGAGTCAGATCCTTATCTCTTCCCTCATCCTCAGACCCCTGTGAGCACCACCACAGCAAAGGCCCCCACTGCCCTGTGCAGCACCTGCATCCCTCTCCTCTTCTGCTCACTCTCCATCTTCATCTCCTCCTTCCTCCCTCTATTGATTCTGCAAAGTGTTTCCTGATCTCTGTTTAAAGAAAAGAAAAACCAAGGGAGTATTTCACGTATTTCCAGCTACGACCTTGTCAAACCCACAACCTGTGGGCATTTTTCTCTGCCAGACACAGCCTCCTCCTCCTCCCACAGGCTCAAACACTGCCAGACACTGCAGCACACCCAGGGCAGGGCAGGCAGAGTCTCCCCACAGCTGCAGAGCCCAGATGTTCATTTTTACATGCCAGGAGAAAGGACAGCCCTGGCTGACCAAAAGATGGGATGGCCAAGTGAACTGTCTGGGCAGCAAGGAAATATTCCCATTATTTGACCACAGCAGCTACCATCCCTTTTCTTGTACTGCTGGAGTTATGAGAAAGAAAATATATATCACTGTTTTCATGGAGCAAAACAAAGAAGGAGCCAACCAAAGCAATCCCAAGTTATCAGCCAGTATCTTCAGCCATGAGAAACATCCAAAGCTTTTCCCAGCCCAGGCACATCCATTTGCACTTCTGGTTAACACTTAACTTTGTTCTAGCACTAATTGAGCCAGACTCTAACACAATTAGACACATTAAGCAATAAACCACATTTTTCTTTGAAACACAGTCCTTGTTTGATGCAACTTCAGTCACTTACGTTGTGTGCACAGGGCAGGAAGGGAAAGATGGACCAGAGATAACAGAAAGAACTTTGTTGGGTTTTATTTAGATTCAAATTATCAAGCCACAAATCCATTTGGGATCTTGGGACTGCTCTGGGACTCTTGATTCTTTCTTAAACGGATTTCAGCTGAATCCACCTCACCTTTACTCACCCTGGTTGCACAGACACTGCCAAGGGTTAAACCAGCAACAAATGCAGAGGCTACTTATTACAAGGACAAAAGCCTGATAGGTGAAGCAGCTTCAGCCAAACAACCAGTAAAGGCATGTCAGCAACTGTCAGAAAAATTACAGCCAGCCCATGCAGAAGCTCCAGCAATAAACACAACTGAGGAGTGACACATCAAACCATAGGGAGAGCGTTCGACGCTCCCTGGAAAAATCTATGGGAACTTTTTATACTGCACCCTAGGGCACAGAGGAAATTATGCCACAACTGGGCTGCAGCTCTCAGCAAGGTCAGCCCACACTCCAGTTCAGCAACAGCAGCAGCTCTGAGGGAAAAAAAAAAACCCAAAAAACCTTCCAGAGGAAAAATCTGCGTAGCACTGGCTCCCTAGAAACTGTTACAACTGAAGCACAGCAGCTCCTGCATTCCCAGCCTCTCCCAAGGCATCCAAAATAGTCCAAGTCTGGGACTCCCAAGGAAAATTTTGTTACACCCTGCAGAGGAATGTTCCACCCACGGCTGTTGTTTCCTCCCATAAAAGGATCATTAGTGAGATAATTTCTGAGGTTCAGGGCATTGTCTGCAGATTTTACTGAAATATCGCACCAGGAAGGGGAAGCCAAATGAGCCAGACTATTTTAAGGCTTTTGCATTTGGAGGAAATTCTAGGGCAAAATTTCAAGAAGGCAGATGCTTTGAACTGGGAAACGTTATGCTTTGTGGGGAAGGGAGCATTCCTGCTTAAATAACTCTTTTGGGGCCACATCTATTTGATGGCCTTTAATTTTAGACTCAGAATCTGCTTTTTCAAACACCTCCTTGCTAATTTATCCACACACGTTGTACATGAGCAAGAGTGTTTGGGAAACAGTTTAAAAGCTGATAGACAAAAAAAAAAAAAAAGCTATTTTCACATGAAAATTTCTTACTGAAATGCCTTCTCATAGCTACAACTCAGCTCAAAGCCCTGCTCATTAGGCAGGGGGGCACAGAAGTGTTATCCCAACCATCATCCCAGCCAGACAGGACAGGAGACTCCAGCACAGCTGGAGCAGCTGGATCTGCAATCAGGATTTTGGACTTCCCATCCCTAAGGTCTCCTTTTCCTTAAGGAGCACAGAGAGCACATTTCCATAGCTGCACGCTCCATATTCCCCAGTGGCTCAGACTCAGGGATTTAGATTCCTCTGAAAATGTTATCCTGCTCTCAAAACCAAGGCTGGGCTCCCCTCTCCTGGACAGCTGGGAAGGTGCAGCTCTCAACAAAGCTCCTCCACAAGACAGCTTTGGAAAGCTCCTTGCTGGGCTCAGCTGGTAAATAACCCCTTCTCCTCCAAAAAAACCCAGGCTGGCAAGGCTGAGAAGCTCAGTTTGTCTTCTAGGAACCTGCCTGGATCACTGGTGTCTAAAAAAGGGAGTGGGTAGGTTGGTGATAAACCCCAGTAATTCAAGCAGCTTTGAATTAAGTGCCTGCACGAGATTCCCAAGCATTTTTTGGGCAGCTCTGGCTGACAGGAGATGGGAAAGCCAAGGCTGAGCTCCCTCACCTGCCAAGGGCAGCAGGGATGGACCAGCACAGGCAGCCGAGGGCAGGGACTCAGCAAAGAATCCCCTCCTGGCCTGCTTTGACTTAAACAACTTTTTTTTCCTTCTGTCACTGCATCCAGGGTTTGTGCTTCCCTTGGAAGGAAGTCAGAGACTGAAAGGATGTTTATTCAAACTCTTATTTACCCCTCAGACAAGGACATCTCCAGCACAACACACTCAGGCAATGCTGGCAAACACTGGCCACAATACCAGGGGTTGTTAGGAGAGAATAACTGAAGGGAAGATGTTTTTGAAAAACACCTTTCAGGCTCAATCCTGCAGTGAAATACACAAGATCCTGAGCTCCTACTGAAATCCAAGCAGCTACAAAATCAGAGTTCAGATGCACTTTTATTTATGGCACATGCTTTCAAAGGGATGATGGACTGCAGTGCTCCTCCTGGATCTCAGTGTGCCAAGGGATGGAAATCAAAAGACAGGAATTTTCCAAAAGTTTCTGACTTTTCCAAAAGCCAGCATGCTGCAAGTTCTGTGCACTACAGGCAGGAGACATCTCTAACTCCTAAGAGTTAAAAATGGAAGAAGATTAGAGATTGACTTTACTGATGTGGCTGCCTTTGAGCTTCGTTTCAAACCTCTTGTAAAAGCTGGTTGCCAACTGTTTCCTTCCTAATCAAGGGTGGTTTGCAGTTGTGGTTATGATGATAAAATGCAATAATGATCTTCATCCTGTGCTGCCTGAGGGTGAGGCTCACAGGATGACACTATCTGTCCATGTGGATGTGTCAATCCAATTTTCCAGGGAAATACTGGTCTTGAGGATACAAGTTTCTTACAAATTTAGTAAGAATAGATCAGTAGAAACAAGAACTTAATTTTGTTGTGGGACCAAATTACCAGGAAAACTAAATAAGGAAAACAGCAACTCCCTTCCAAGCACAGAACTGACCTGCCTTAACAGCACCTTGTTTTCAGTTGTTTTAAAACAATTTCTTGCATTGGAAAATAAAACCCTTCCCCTCCAAGTGGGAGCAGTCAGGCCTCTTACTCTATAAAAACATTTCCAAGTGTCCTTGATTCCCCCTGTGAATATGCTGGTAAAACAAAGGCACTTTTCAGCACAGGAACAGGCAGCTGAAGCTGGAAAACAAGGTTTGCACCCCCACAATGTGCTATCAGCAGGGTGGTCATGTGAAAAGGGCTGTGCCTCACTCCCCCACACAGCACCCAGGACACTCAGGGGACACAGGGCAGGGGTGACAACAACAAGAAATGTTCCTGCTAGGTTTTCTCTGATTTTGGAGTGACAAATATAAAATTCCATCTCAGACTGAAATGCCACTCAGGAGTTCCCCAGACCTCCTCTGCTGCAGGTCCCTGTGATCTCCAAAATCTGAGCTTGCTGATGCTCCTTCACTGCTTTAAACTTCAAGACCCAGCCAAGTCCTGCCACTCCAACAGTCCGGCTCCAGCAATTCACACAAAAAAAATGCAAATCCAGGTGTGAAACAATGGGCTTGGATTAGAAACATAGAAAGAAAAAGCTCACAGCAGTTCAGAATCAATCTTTTTTTCTTCCCAGAGAAGTAACACATTAAATAATTGAATGGCTTCAGTGTTTGTTAGGATCTCAAAGTAAGAAACAACAGCTGTGCTCCTGGGAGATTGTCTGGCCTCAGCCCATGCCACTGCAAGCTCTGGCATCTGTTTTAAAGTTTGCTTCTACTTTGCAAAGCAGCAAAATGAGGGAAAACAGGAAAATCCACAGCTAAATACAGCAATATCTGTGATTAACTACAGCTTCAAGCCACTTGAAACATGTCCTGCAAGGACACCCAAGCGAACACTTGAAGGTTTTTAGTTAATCAGGATTTTTACTGGTTCCTTTACAACCACACTGCAGGAAGGGCAGCACAGACAGCTTTGCCTTCCTGGTGCTTCAGAGCAGGACACTGCCCATGCCCTGGAGAACTTCAAAGGGATGGAAGAGTGAGAAAGAACAGACCCAGGACAGAGCTCTGAGCAAAGCTGGCCAATCTCCACAGCACAGAAATGCTCCTGTTATCCCACAGGCACTGATCATGGCACTGCTTGTGTTCATCCTTTTTTCCAAGCCCTGAGGCACTCCAGGCAATTCTCACCCAAAGCTCTTCTCAATGCCACTCCTTTGTGGCATTTCAGAGAATTTATCCTCTCAGGTGGGCCCAAAAGGCTACAACAGGTCCAGCTTTCCAACCACAGCCAAACTCCCCAAGCACTGCACCAGCTTCCACTCCCTCTTCAATTCCTGTAATTGCCACCTCACCTGATTGCTGCTCTCCCTCCTGCACAGTAATTACAGCAGCACCACTCCCAGGTAAGCCTCATCCCAAGCACATCCCCAGTTTAACAGCACTGCTGAGACATCCATGATTCAACTTCTTCTGCTAGGACAGGTGAGCAGCTCTCATGTTTTTCTAAAGCATGACAAAAGTATAGACAGCTTAAATAATTCCCTTGAGGGCTCTGTGGCAGAAATGAGATTAGAAATAGATACCAAATGATGTGGTAGCAAGGAGTGGGGAATAGAGAGGGTCATTACCCCATGCCAGTGTTAAGGCTGGTATTAAGAAGTCACTGAGGAACCCTGACTGATGGTTCAAGGTTCAATGACCTCTAAAACAGGACAGGAAATAGAACCAAAGCAGGTGACACCTCAAAATCAGCTGGCACGGGAGCCAAGCTGAGCACCCACAGCCCCTGCAGACATGGCTGTGCTCACCAGTGCTGAACCCCCAGAAAACACCTCTGCCAGGCAAAAAACAAGAGAAAACCTGAGAGGCTGCAAGAGGAAGGGGCAGCCAGTGATCAGCACAGTGACAGAACTTGGGACACCTCAGCAAACAGCTCAGTGAAAAGGACAAACAGCCTTGTATTGATCCCCAGCCAGGATCAAATGTACCTGTGCCTGCTCAGTGCTGCTTGTTTTATCATCAGCTCCAGAGTGGCACACACAGGCCTCCTGCTTTTGATCTTTAAATCAATTCCTCATTCCCTTCCCTTCAGAGGGTGAGGCAGCTCACAACAGCTGCCGAGTGAGCAGCTCATCAGTGTCAGAGGCACAGGAACATCTCAGCAACAGCAGCAGTGGAGTTCTGCCTGCCAGAGCCATTCCTCAGGGTGACATGCCAAGGTGAGAGGCCCTGGCACTGCTGGCTGCACATACCTGCCTGCCATCCTGTCCCACGTTGGTCTGTCCCCTCACCACAGTTCGGATGTTGTCATCCAACCTCCTGCAGGAAAAACCCCAGAGTGTCAAACCCAGCCTCTGGGAGCCTGACCCAAACAAATTGGGGGAGTCCTGAGAGCTACAGAACCAATTTAAAACAAAAAAAAACCCTGCTCTTACCAATGCTAAACTCATTATTTCCCCCCTCCCTCTCTGTTCAATGGCGCTATCTTGCACAATTTCAAAGTCCTGTTGCAAAAATAAAAATCCATTTCCTAATTTAACCAGGGTTTCTTGCATTCCTGTTCCCTTAAGCAATATTGTCAGCTCTCCCTTGTCTGTTTGCATTTCAACTTCCCACATGTGAAAGTGCTGTCTCAATCATTTCATGTTGGCAATATCAGCCAGCATAGAAAATTTAATTATTTCATGCACACTTGTGTTTCTTTTGTACTTTTAGGACCAATAATGACAATTTAAAAATACGGAGTGGGAATTTTTATAATATATTCCAACCCCCAAAACAATGAATTCTTAGCAACTGAGTCTTTTGGATAGTTTGCTCACTCAGCCTTCAAACTGTACTAAAATTTGGTATTTTTTGGTTCTTAGTTGTTTTTCAAAGCTGCACTTTGCAACCCATCAGCTTAAACAGCCTGAAGGACACATAATAGAAGTGAAATATAAAAATTATGATTGTTTTGTTCCACTATTAGACTCGAGGCTGGTCCTATCCATGCCTTTTAAACAAACTAAATCCTATCAGCTGAAGCACTTTATGAAGCCTTGGTGACAATCAGACCTGAGATGCAATGAAATGCAGAAATATAAACATTTACCTTATTTTCAACCTGATCTTGTTCACAACTTCATCAATGTTTGCCAAAGACTGAAAAAAAAAATCAGAGAGAAGTGAAATGGTGAATGCTCTACAGAGGAATTTGTGATCCCAAACACTTCATCACACAGGGGTTTTGGGGAAGAGGAGAGCAATGGTTTTGTTTTACAGGTGGAGGAGCTGAGACAACAACTCAGCTGCTCCTCGGTCACATCACAAAGAGCAGAAAAAGACAGGTCAGGTTTCCCCCATCCCTGAGCTGTGCCCTGTCCTCTGCCAGCAGAACGGTGTGACAGTGACCTCCAGTGGGCACTGGGGATGGGGACAGAGCCTCGGGGCTGAGACCCCCTCCTGCAGAGCCCAGGGCCACAGAAAATAGGCTGGAAGGGGATGCAGTGAAGGCACTGCTGGGGAAGCAGCTCCTCCCTGCTGGCAAAGGGGAAAAAAGCCAAACCACAGCACTGGAGAAAGCTGCAAGGCAAAACCACAGTGCTGCAGAGGATCTCAGACATAAGAGATGTTGGAGCGGCCTCAAGACACAAAATTCACCTGTAGAAACATTTCTGTTTGGCAAGAGGTTAATCCAAAACTGCCCTGGGGCTGAAGTTGGGAACACCGAGCAGGGATGTGGGCCCACAGCAATCTCATTCTTTAAATCTCAAAATAAATAATTGGATTCAAACTCTCCTGTGATACTGTACAGGCAAGACCTGCCTGATTTGGCTGAAAACCCCAGGAACTCACCAATGATTGATATATGGCAAGTTATGACATTTACTCCATCTACAGAGAAAATTAATTTATTTCCACAAATCAAAGCAAGACTTTAACTGCAGCAAGCACTCTGGGTGGAAAGAGACACATAATGACAGCAACCCTGTGAGCTGCAAATTTAAGAAGTGATTATTGTTAAAGCTTTATTTCCTGTGCTAGTGTTTAAAATAAAAGGTTTGGATAGAGGTTTAAACACTGCTTTGGTCATTTGCTATCAGGTTACCCTGATAGTAAAGGGTGGAAGTAAAATCTGATAGTAAAAAGTGTGGAAGTGAAGCCTGAGAGTATTTGGAGCATTACTTACTTGCTCAGTGGGAAAGAGAGCATTAATATACTCCACAGCATTGAAATCTGCTCTGTCCAGTGGATCTTGGCTGGGAAATACCTGGGAAGAGGGAGGAAAACAAACACAATCAACCATCATCAGTGATTTCTGTAACTTTACACAGTTTCTACAATTTTAATTCCCTCAGCACCCACTTCCAGCTGAGTTTCACAGCATTTCTCTAACAAGTGGCCAGGAGCAGAGCATCCACATGCTCTGCAGGGCTGTGACCTCCCAAAATTTCTGTGGTTATCAGCCTAGATAAACACAGATAATTCACACACACGACTCCACACACAGCCCTGGCACAACCCATCCATCCAGGAATTCCCAAGGCACACGAGCTCTGTATCCCAAACCACGCTGATGCTTTTGCTGCTGTCTGGGAACAAACTGAGGCTCTGCCCTGCTCTTTTCAGCAGGCAAGAGCTTTGCCAGGCCTCATGGTGACAGGCAGAGGGTTTGCTTTCCACAGCCCTGCAATAGGAAACGTGAATGAATCAAGGAGTGGCTGTACAAGTTCTCTGGGGACTCGGGTTTGCCACTTTTCACCAAAGAGAAACACAATCTGCTGAATGATTTGGGCAGGGGGAAAGAGCAGCTGTGCTGCAAACAGATCTCATCTCTCCTCAGCAGCTCAAACAACACAAACACAGCTGCCAGGATTTGCTTTTTGTCCCCAGAGACCGGTGTGTGGTGCTTTCCCTTCTCTGCTACCACACTGAGGCTGTGGATGTGCCATCACTGGAAGGGTTCAAGGTCAGTCTGGATGAGGTTTGGATCAGCCTGGGATGCAGGAAGGAATGGGATGGTCTTTAAGGTCCCTTCCAACCAAAGTATTCCATGATTCTGATATTTGTCCCATATTTACAGAGCCATCAGCTCTGCACCCCAAGGCCAACATGCCCCTGGCAAAAGCAGAGCTGACCCCACACAGCATCCCCTGAAAGCCTTCATACCTGGGCACATTAAATAGCATTTATGCACTGTGAAATCAGTGATTTTGTGAGATAAAAGCAAATTCTGCCTGAACCAGCCCTCCTGGGAAGCCTTCCCAGTCATCCTGTGGCCCAGGAGAAGCAGGCAGCAGTTAAACATGCACGAGGCTGTGGTGAGTGAAGAGAATGATCTGGCATCAGCCCATGGTAAGAGCACAACTGCAGCATCACACTCAGCCCATCCTGCTCACAACTCACACTCAACCAATCCCCACAAACCCCAAACCTCCGCAGGTATTAAGAGCAGATGAAACAAAAGGTGAGATGGGAGATAAAGGCTGCTCAGGAGCTCCACTCCAAGTGCAGATAGGGATCAGTGCTGCAGGCAGCTGGAGCAGCTGCAGGAGCTGTCACTCCCAGCAATTTGTCACAACCTATTAATCAGAAATGCTAGCCTGGCTTTGGTGGGGCACTAGTCCTGCCTGTGCTCCCCACCCTGCTTCCGGCAGGGCAGCTGAGCCAGCTCTGCTCATTTAACCAGAATTGGGCAGCTTTTGCCCCAAAACTGGTTAGGGAACACTGACAGGAGCAACAGGATTATTGGGCTGAGAAGTGCCAGAGAGGAAGTTGGAAAGCAGCAGGTGGTGTCATCCTCACCATCTCCCAGTGCTCAGGATGTGAATATTTTACTACAGCTTTAATGTTTGTTAAAATAATTAACCCGATAGCAAATGTCTACAGGTGCAGAGGATTCTTTCTCTGGACAAGCTCTAGGTCCCCTTTAGAAGTTGCCATTTAATTTACCAGTTCCCAAAGTCACCCCTTGCTCTTCAAAGAGGGCCACCAAAAGCGACCCACAAGCCTCAACACCCAAGAAAGTGCAAAAACTTAAATTTGAGTGCTGCTTTGTGAGACAGACACTGCTGCTGCCCAGACTTCTGCTCCAGGAAGAGCCCTCGGGATGGAAGGGTCACTGCAGGCAGGGCAGGCTCAGTCACAGAGGACAAGAGCCATGGTTTGACCCTGGGTTCTCACAGGATTGGCTCCAGGTGCCACAAAGGGTTTCAGAGAACACTGGAACACAGAATGCCCTGAATTGGGGTGGCCCCACAAGGATTATCCAGCCCAGCTCCTGTCCCTGCACAGCCCCTCCAACACCCCACCCTGGGCACCCCTGGAGCGGGGCCCAAACCCCCCTGGAGCTCTGGCAGCCTCGGGGCCGTGCCCCTTCTCTGGGGAGCCTGGGCAGTGCCAGCACCCTCTGGATGCAAACCCTGTGTGTTTCACCGCAATGGAACCAGGACACTCCCATTATCCCAATTCCAGCCGAGCCACGGGCACCGGGCTGCTCTGCACACCACGGACCGCGTCTGCGATCAACGACGGGGACACGGCGAGCCACGCTCAGCCCCCGACGCGGGCCCGGCCGCTTCGAGCCCACAGGGGCTGACAGGGCACGGCCAGCCCGGGGCTCCCGGGCCCAGCAGCGGAAGGCCCGGAGCCGGCGGGGAAGGGCTCGGAGCCGGCCGCGGGCTCTCACCGAGCGGCCCCGGGCCTCGCCCGCACCTGTCCCCTGAGCAGAGGGGCCCGCCCGGCGCACCTGCTCGATGGCGGCCTGCACGGCGGGCGCCAGCTCCAGCGCCGCCTCCAGCCCGGCCTCCAGCTCCGGCTCGTCCTCCTCCATGGCGGCGCCGCTTCCGCCGGCAGCGCGCGGGAGGGGCGGGGCCGCCAGGGGGCGGGGCTTGAGCCGCCGGGGAGGTGTCGGGATGGGCGTGGTTCCGTTGAGTGGGCGGGGTTTAACCGGACGGGGGCGGAGCCTCCGCCCGGCGGAGCGGGGCGCGTCCCGGCGGCGGCGGGAGCGGCGGGGCTGGTCCGGACCGAGCCGAGCCGAGCCGAGCCTGGCCCAGCAGAGCCGGACCGAGCTGAACCGAGCCGAGCCGAGCCGGGCTCTCTCGCCGCCCGGCCGGCTGTTGACAAGCGGCGGCGGGAGACAGCGCGCTCGTCCCCATGTGGCGGACGCTGGCCCTCGCCTCCGCCTTCTTCCCGGGGCTCTTCATCCTCTGCATCCGGTTGCTGCGCTGGGCCTCCCCGGGATTGAGCCTCAAGGACCGCATCCTCCTCAGCGGCAGGTACGGGCGGCAGCGGCGGGAGGTGACGGGAACCGCGGCGGGACCCGCCGGGACCGGGATGGGGACCGGGAGCGGGACCGGGAGCGATCCGGGCGGGCCACGAGCACCGAGTCGCGCCGGCCGTGAGCCTGGACTCGGGGGTGCCGCGACGCTCCGGGGAACGGTCCCTGGCTGGCCCGAGCGGGGGGGAGCAAGGACCGGCGCCAAGGAGCAGCACTCCGAGCGTGGGCATCCCACCGGAGAACGGGCATCCCACCGAGTGAGAGCATCCCCCCGAGCACCGGCATCTCTGCCCGGCCGGACCCGCACCGCGGTACCGCTGTCGGGCCGGGGATGCTCTGCTGCAGCTCTCCCTCCCTCTGCCCACGGGGAACCGGCAGCGTTTCCACCGGCCCGCGGGGGTGGAAGGGACGGGAGCCGGCACGATCCCCCTGGCACAGCCACCCCGACACGTCCTCGCCGTGACGAGGCGCTGCGGTGTGCACGGAGCGGGCACCTCAGTGCCACCAGCTCTCCCGGTGGCAGCCCCGAGCCTCGGCCCGTTTGGGGTCACATTTGGGGTGAGCCCTTTCCTCTCTGTCCGTTTCAGGCTGGTATCAACGGTCCAAGCCACGATGGCAACGGTGTCGGGGATCACGGTTATGCTCAGCTGCAAGAACGTGGTGCACGACAGGTAAGGCAGAGCCCCCTGGGGATGTGCTTGAGGATGTGCTCTGCCAAAGGCTTGCACGTACAAAGGGGAGAGGAAAATCGATTTCGTGCTCCTCTTTGCCCCATTTGGGTTGGGCAATGTGCTGGCTGTACACCCCCTGAACAGCAGCAGCTTGCTCAGGCCTGGGGGTGCTCTGCCAGCACAGGGTCCTCAAAGGATGGGCTGGAACAGGGGCTGGAACATGGGCTGGATATGAGAGAAAAATACAGATATCAACAGCTCTGAAGGGGTAGGGAGTCTCCTTGCTGGAAACTGAAATTGTAGAGTCAAGCAGACCTGTTGAGAACTGATTTCAGAGGTAAATCAAGGCATGCCAAAAGGATTCTGAAATAGTCCAGAAATGGTAAAGTTGGGATGGAGCTTGCTCTGAAGGAAAATCTTGCTGCCTTGTCCTCGGTGCTCTGAGATAAACTGCCCAGAAGTGGCTCTCAGGAGCAGTGATAGTGTAATCTGGGTCAGAAGTCTTAAAAACAGAGCTATTATCCAGACTAGCAGAGAAGATTGCAGGAGGGAAGAATATAATTATGCTGAGCTGGAATTCAACCATCACACACCAATTTTAGGGTGAATTTCAGGAAGGGCTGCCACCTTGGCCATACACACCTGTCTTTAACACACAGATATGAATTATCTTGCCTTGCTCTTCTAGGTAGAGATATCTACCCAGATCCTCACACCTGCTTAACCCAGGCAATCTATGAGTTATCTTTTTGTTCTGAAATAAAATTTCTGCTGTATAGATAAGGCAGATGATAGATCCCAAAGCCACACAGACAGAAGGTGCTGCCAGCAGCCCTCCTTCCCCCGGAGCTGTCTGCTTGCCTGGGTGTACTCAAGGCCAAGGGCTCTGTGCAAACACTTTGTGGGCAGAGACCTAGATTTTCTTTGAATCTGGAGGAAATTGAGCCCAGTGCTCAGCAGGGAAGATGACAGCAAGACAGCGAGCCAGGAAGCATCACAAAGGTTGCGGTAAAATTTGCCAGTTTATTTCCAGAGGCAGACAATCGTTATATTGCTGGTGCTGTAATTGCCCTCCAAAGCCCTGGGCAAGTTTTGCGAACACAATCACTTGCCACCCGTGCTTCACACCACTCACATCTTTCCATCTGGAGCAGAACTGCCACAATAATTTTTTTCTTGGGATGGCAAGAGAGCAAAAAGAGATTTGAGCCCCAAGCTACATTTCTCCAAGCAACGGCAAAGGGTAGTTTTGTCTATTTTTTTTTTTTTTTATCAGTGTGATTTCATGCAGGACTTTTTAAGGAGGCTGGTGTCCCTGCAGAGCAGGGCTTGCTGCTGCCCAGATTGTGCAACCAGGATTCCAACATGCTTTGGGAACAGGCAGCTGCCTGCAATTATTTCCCAACTGACAAACGCCTCATGGGGGTTTATTGCCTATATTGGATATTTTGTGCTTCACTCTCCAAACTCCAGGCCAGCCATCCCTGCTTAACTCTGAGTTCTCCACGTGCTTCCCAAGCATTCCCTGGGTTAGGCAGCCAGCTGGTGCAGTGTGACAGGCAGGAGAGACCCAGGACTGGGGGTTTCCACCACCAAGCACCAGCTCTGGGGGTCTGAGGGCTTAGGGAGGAGATCACCTGTGCAAAGGTGTCAGCTTGGTGCTGGATCCCAAAAAATGCTGTGCCTCTGGTCCGTGCAGCAACCACCTGGCTGTGGGGCTAATCAGGATCCATCCTTAGTGCTGTGTTTGTGCTTGGCCAGGCTGAGCTCAGTGCCTGGCACAGCCCAGCAGCAGCAGGGTCAGCACTGAGATCCTTCTTCCACACGTACCAGGCACCTTTTCTCTGGCTCAGCCTGTACTTGCTGAGCCAAACAGAGTTAAAACTCACCTCCTTTCAGCTTCAAAATCCATTGAGAATGCTGCCATTTCAGTCCTAAAGACTCTTCTATCTCCCAGAGCAAGGTGCTGGGAGCTGTTGTGATGTCTCTGTGTGTGCTGCTCCTCCCCAGGCACTGGCTGGCTGTGGAGTATGTCTGGGTCCTGGTTCCCTACATGACCTATGACATCTATGTCATGTACCTCTGCCACTGGCACAAGAGCCAGGAGAAGGGGATCCTGGAGAAGAAGCACTCGCTGGCCAGCGTGTGGAGCTTCCTCCTGCAGGAGAGGCTGATGGTGACCCACCACCTCTTCATCCTCATCGTGCTCACCCCCATCACCCAGGTAAGGGCTGCTGCAGGAGTCCAGACCCCTCTGGACATGCTGGGTGTTGGCTCCTGGCCACCTCTCTGCAGGGCCCCATGCTCAGTGCTGGCTTTCTTTACAGCACTTCAGGGGAGAGCTCGGGGACTTCTTCGTGGGCTGCATCTTCACAGCAGAGCTGAGCACACCTTTTGTTTCACTGGGCAAAATCCTCATGCAGGTAGGTCAGGAGGGATGGGGCTCAGGGCCGGGAAGCCCCCAGCAGTTCATCCCCTTTCCCTGGCCCAGGGCCCATCAGGCCCTCTTCAGGCACTGGCTGAGCTGGGGGTGTCTCAGAGAGGAGCAGCCCCACAGCTGTGGCACAGATCTCCCCTGCAGTGCTGCCTTCCTCCCAGCGTCCCATCCCTCTCTCCCAGTCACCAGCATGCCCAGCATGCCCTTGGGCTGGTGCTGCCCTCTCCTGCACCACATTAATTCCCACCCCTGCCCTCTGCCCTCCTCCATCCCTTCCCACTCCCCTTCCTCCAGCCCTCCTGGATGCTCCCAGCACCGCCAGTGCCCCGGAGCTTTGTGATGCTGCTCACCCCACATTCACCTCCTTCCTCCCCAGCTCAAAATGCAGGACACGCTCCTGCACAAGGTGAACGGGATCCTCGTCCTGGTGACCTTCTTCGTGTGCCGCATCCTCCTCTTCCCCTTCATGTACGCGGCCTACGGCCGCCAGGTGGGGATCCCGGTGTACCTGGTGCCGTTCCGCATCCCCCTGCACTGCAACATCGCCAACGCCTCCCTCATCGCCCCCCAGCTCTACTGGTTCATGCTCATCTGCCGCAAGGCCGCCCGGCTCTACAGCGGCTCTCCCGCCCACCGGAGCAGATAACGGAGCTGATAACGGCAGGGGCTGGCACGGGGCAGCCCCCGGCCCTTCCCTCGGGGAGCGGCGGCTCCGCTGGAAGCGCCTCCCGTCAGCAGCACAGCCGGGGCTTGGAGGGCTCTCCTCGCGTCCTCCTGCCGAGGGGGGAGCCGGCCTGGAAGCGCGACATTCCCGCTGGGAGGCGGCTCTGCGGCCCGAGGGTTACACGAGAGGGGTTTGTTCCAGCCCCCCCGGCGCTGACACCGGACACCGGCGCGGAGATGCTGGAGCGGGCCCAGCCCCGGCCATGGGGAGCCTGTGCCGGACCTGCCGCGGCCCCAGCCAGGCCTGGAGCTGCAGCACAGCTCTGCAGAGCCCTTCCTGACCTTTACTGACCTCAGCTCTACACTACAGCCCTGTTCGGCCTCTGACCTTCCACGTGCACCTCATCTCCTCCTCCTTCTGCTGCTGCTGGGCTCAAGCTCCACTCAACCCCACACGGTGCTTTTGGGTGCTTTTCTCTACAAACCTCTGACAGTCCTGGGGGGACTCCTGTGCTCCCAGCAGGGCTGGAGGGCAGAAGCTCATGCCAGGACAGGGGAATGGTTCTGCTGTCTCAGACAGGATGGGGATAGGAGCCTGCCAAGTCCTTGTCTCACCACCACCACACAGAGCACTATGCAGAGCCCTTCCTTGGCAAGGGGTGCAATTTTCCCTCCCCTAACCACAGCTGCTTTTATCTGGCCTGCATCCCTCAGCAGGTATTTAAAACCACCTGGCAGGCCCTGCCCTGCAGCTGGCACCACCACCCCCTGGAAACACCTGTACAGTCCATCCCTCCAGCCCCATCCCACCCCCATGAGGCTGCCAGGGACAGACGTGGGGCTGCACAGAAGGAATCAGCAACCCCAGAGCAGGATGCTGAGCTGGTCCTTGACCAGCTCATTTCCACTTTTAGTCACAGTAAAATGGGTACAGGCTCCCCAGCCTGCCCTGCACCACAGGATGTGTGCAATCAGACCACAGCTGAGTTCATCCCCTGCAGCCAGGACAGCCACCTCCTCCTGCAGCCTCCTGTGCCTGCTCCAGGCAGGGAACTGCACTGGCACAGCCCTGGCACAGTCCCCATGCCCAGAGACCTGTGACCACTCTGTGCCTTTCATTCTGTTTGAAACCAGCAGCCAAGCTCTGCGAAACCTGGATCTTTTGGGCGTTGGATCTCATCCCAACCACAGCTGCTGTTCTGGATACAGTGTAAAAAAACAAAAAGGGCCTCTTCCGACCTGTGGTTGTCGTTGCAGAGACTCCACAGTCACAGTAACCACCGAGACCAGCTGATGTTACAAACTCCTGCAACTCCTTACAGATGTTGTATCTCACTGTTTTCATTGCGAATAACGTGCCTTATGTAAGGACCAAAAAAAACCCCAGCCAATGAGGCACCTCAGTTTGCACTAACACTGCCCTATTTACTATCAGGAGACCAATAAAGATTTCCTCTCTGAGTCACACCACTGGCTGGCTCTTCCACGTGCTGTTCATTGCTGGGTGGGGGCGTTACATGTGGGGTTACTGCTGCACCCCCACCTCCGGGCAGAAGCAGCACACATGGATTTCCAAAGGTTCCTGCCTGTCCTGAACTCACCCAACTCGATCCCAGCCTCCAACTTGCTTTCCAGCCTCAGGCAGCACATGGCAAAACCAGCAATTCTCCCGGGACTAGGAGAGGGCTGGTGGCAAAGCAGCCAGAGGGAAGCTATTTCCTCGATGCTGGAGGCTGCTGTGTAAATGCAGAGAGCCAGCAGCAGGCAAGGCTGCAGCCACAGAACTGGCAGCTTGGCTCAGGAACAGCTCTGCCCAGCCATTCCAATGGAAAACCAAAGTGGCTCCTCCTACCCATCTTTATACTCCTACTTCCAGTGCTTAGCGGGAGAACACAGCAGGGAGGGAACAAACTCAAAAAACGAAAAATAAGGGTTTATTACAGATCTTACAAGGTCCAGATCAGTGCTCTGAGCGTGCTCCCAGCTTGCTGAGCTTCTGCAGGAGGGTGCAGCGCAGCTCCTCGTGCCCCAGGCTGTCGGTGACGGACTGCAGGAAGTGCCCCTCGTTGGCTCTGCGCAGCGCGGCACACGGCGACACGTCAGCCTTGCTGGACACCTCATACTGTGACAGCACCTCCAGGGCCACCACCAGCAGGGGCTCCTCGCAGCCCCCAGCTGGCAGCATGGCAGCCACGTGCAGCAGGTGGCAGAAGAGCTGGATGCAGGTGAAGGACACCTCCTGCGCGCAGGGCTGAGCCGCGGCTCGCGCCGTGGCCTGCAGGGAGGCCAGCAGGTCGGTGAGGCTGGAGCAGTAGAGCTGCACCAGGTGCAGCCAGGCCTCTGGGGGCAGCCAGCTGGAGCAGCTGGAGCTGCAGAGGAGCTGGAAGCCCCTCAGGAGGAGCACAGAGAGCTGCAGGTGGCAGGAGAAGGGGCGGAGGTTGAGCAGGGGCAGGTGCTGCACGTACTCCAGCGTGTAGGGCACGTGCAGCACCTGCCTCTGCAGCAGCTGCTCCACCACGGGCACCAGCCTCTTCCACTCACCGTGGCTGCACCAGGGCAGCACCTGGATGAGGGCCACCAGGAAGCCTTTGCTGAAGAGATTCACCTCCTCAGGGTTGTCCACGTTGACGGAGAGCAGTGCCAGCATGGTGTCCCTGAGCGCTGGGGACACGCAGCAGCACTCCATCCACGCCAGCAGCCCGCTGCCCGGCCCGTAGGCTGGCCAGGACTGGGATGTCCACTCGTCCTCAGGGAACCTGCAGATCTCAAACAGTGTTGCTGGGACCTCGTTCTTGAAGTGGTCCCCATAAAGGTTCTTCAGACGGAGCCCCACGGTCCAGTCCAGGGCTGCCACCTTCCTGTGGAGCCAGGCCAGCGACTGCACCCACAGCTCCGGGGAGGGGACGGTCTCTGGTCCCAGCAGCTCACACAGCTGGCAGAGGATGTTCAGAATCAGGTCTTTGGTCTCCAGGGAAGGGAAGAGCTGCTCCCTAGGCTGATGCCAGTACTTGGTGTAACCATCCAGAAGTTTGCAGAGGCTGAGGAGAAGCGGGAATGGGTGGCAGGATTTGATCCAGTGCTCTTCTGAGCAGGATGGTATTCCCAAAACCTTACTGAGGATCTGCAGGCTCAGCTCAATCTGAGCACAGCCTGACTTCAAACAGGGAAGGACAAAGGCTTTGGTCACTTCTGCAGGTGACACCAGTGGGGTGGCTGAGCCTGGCTGCATAAGAAAGGCCAGGAACTGAAGGAATTGTTCCTCTTCCCTTGCTGTGGAAAGCTTCCCCCACACTGCCTCCTGCAGACACCTCAGCACCAGGCTGTGTGGCCTGCCTGCATCCTCATGGCTCTCCAGGAAGCTCAGTGCTGGGAAGGAGCAGAGGATTTGGGCAAGGAACTGGTGTGCTCCGAGGTTGACCACAGCGAGGTGACAAACCTGCTTCACTGTGGCCTCAGGGGACAGGAGTGTCAGCCTGGCCACAGAAGCCACCGCCCTGGCCAGGCCTTCATCAGACACACTCTCTGTGATCTGGTTCAAAGTCACATTCAGGTCCTCCTGGAAACCCTCCCTGACAACTTGCACGTTCTGGGATAGGCCTGGGCCACCCCAGGACGCCAGGACACCTGAGATCACTTTGTTTTTGTCACTCAATGAGAGCTCAGTGTAACACTCCATGATGGCTTTGGTCACTTGCATCTGCAGCTCTTGGGTCTCCTTGTCATGGTGGGATGTGGCAAAGCTCACCAGCGTCTCCAGCAGTTTCAAAACCAGCTCAGGGGTCTGGAACAGAGCTTTGTTTTCCACCAGGCACTCAACCCAGGCCTTTGAGAAAGCCCAGGTCTTTTCAGATGCAAAAACAGAGCAGGTGTCCACGTGGCGGTCCAGCCTCTGTGCAATGATTGCCATGGCAACTGAAGACACCAGGCTGGTGTCCAGATCCTCCAGGACAGCACTGGTGTCCCTGAGGAAGTCCTTGGTGAGCTGTGTCAGCTCTGACACCAGATGTGTCTCACCCTCCCCCAGGTCTCTGGTCTCTGAGAGGAAATCCAGGTTCTTCCCAAGGCTGGTCAGAGCATCCAGCAGCCGGTAGCTCTCGAAGCTCAGCTCCTCAGGTGTCCTCAGAGTGTCCTGCAGCTCCTCTCCCCAGGCCTGCAACAAGCTGCAGAGCAAGTCCAAGCCAGCAAAGAGCTCCTCACGAGAGGGTCTGGTCAGGCACAGGAGGCTCATGCTCCTCTCTGCCTCCCTCACCTTCTCTCCCAGCCCACAGGAGCGGTACTGGCTGTCAGTGTCACTGCTCCACAGGCTGACCATGGCACTGAGCTTGGCCAGGTGCTCTGTGATGGGCAGGGGGCTGTGCCCTGGCCCCAGCCCCGAGGACAGGCACAGCAGCTCGGCCAGGTTGGCCAGGGCGTGGCACCTCAGGCGGGGCTGGGTGATGCTGCCTCGGATCTGCTTCAATCCCTGCAGCAGCACCGCCGGCAGCCCGGGGGCAGCAGGGTCACCCTTGAACCTCTTCGGGGGCTGCAGCCCATCCTCCAGCGAGGGCTCCCCGCCGTGCTGATGGATGAGAGCGCCGAACGCCGACACCGTGGCATCCTCCTGTCCCTCCCTGTGCTTCAGCACCTCCCACCACACGTCCAAGAAGAAGCTGACGTCGGACGGGGATGTGTCGCTGGAGATGTACTGCACCAAGCTCTCCAGCTGTGCCCGGCACACACCGGGGGGCAGCGCCAGCAGCAGCTGCACGAAGAGCCGGGGCACGCCCAGCGCCTTCACCAGCTCGAAGAGCGCGGTGTGGTTCACATCGGGGATCATCGCGCCCACCGAGAAGAACCCGTCCTCCTTCCAGCCCCACTCCAGCGCCGCAGCGGCGGCAGGAGGGGCGGGCAGCAGGATCTTGGCCCACACGATGGCCACGGCCTCCTCCTTCCAGCGGCCCCGAGGCGAGGGGCAGCGCTCGCCGATCTCGCGCAGCGCGTCCGTGATGGGCACCCCGGCGCGGGGCCAGTCGGCCTTGCGGAGCTCCCGCAGCGGCCGCGGCTGCAGCAGGCGGGCGGCCAGCAGGAAGCCGCCGTGCAGGATCGCCGTCTCCTCGCCCACGGCCCACGGGCCCCCGGGACAGCCCGGCGCCATCGCGGCCCCGCGCTCCGCCGGCTCCATGGCGGCGGCGCCGCGCGATGACGTCACCACGGCGGTGAGCTGACGTCACGGCGCAAGCCGCGCCCACAGCGCCCCCTGGCGGGGCGGAGGTGGGCTTAATTAATTAATTAACTAATTACCGTGCTCCAATATCAACGTGTTTAATTTGACGAATAGGATTCAAAACCGTCACTAAATTAATTAATTAATTAATTAATTCATTCATTGCCGTGCTCCAATATCAACGTGTTTAATTTGATGAATAGGATCCAAAACCATCAATAAAACTGAATTGAATTTGGCTTAATTAATTCATTCATTCATTAATTCTGTGCTCCAATATCAACGTGTTTAATTTGACAAACAGGATTCAAAACTGTCATTAAAAAAAACTGAACTAGGCTTAATTAATTAATTAATCCTGTGCTCCAATATCAACGTGTTTAATTTGACAAACAGGATTCAAAACTGTCATTAAAAAAACCTGAACTGGGCTTAATTAATTAATTAATTTAATTCTGTGCTCCAATATCAACGTGTTTAATTTGACCAATAGGATTCAAAACCTATTATTTCAATTCATTAAAAGTGAATTGAAAAGCTCAAAATTGCAGCAAGGTATTTTTCCTGTTCCAGCTCAGAAATGCCTGATCTCCATGAAACTCATTTCAGTTTCATGACGAGAACCCAATTTAAGGTATTTTATTTCATTTTTTCATCAGGAAAACGAGCAGTCAGGCAGCATACCTGGCACAAACAATGCCAGGAGTGACTCCCTGTATTCCCAGAAAAAGCAGAGTGACTTCATTCCAAAGGAATAAACCCTGAACCGTTATTTCCAATGTTTCTTACCAAAACCTAACTGCAAATCTTATTTCAAGCTGCCCCCTGGCACCTCAGCAGACATTGCAGCTGCAAACCCCAAAGCACAGCCTCAGCTCATGGAAATCTCCTGGAGAAGGAGTGGAAACCACCCCATCCACAGCAGGATCCCAATGAGAAACATCCCAGGGGCTCTTGAGTGGAATTTCCCCCTGGAATTTGGGGAAACACCTTGGAATGAAACAAGGATGCAGCATTCACACAAATCATTTCTTTGTTCCCAATAAAGGGATGCACCCCACACCCCAGTGGAGAGGGGGAGTAGCCACAGCTACCTCAAAATCTCCTCTCTAGCCTGCAAATAAACAACAGCTAAAGCAAATTAATCAGAAAATCAATTAATCAGAAAATAACGCATCTATTCACCTTTCTTTCAAGTACAACACCACAGAAATGTGAGGTTTCCTTGAGTGATGATCCCTGGTTCTGAAGCCAGCTGCTCCTTCGCTGCACAGCCCCAGTTCTTTGGAAGGAGGAGATGTGAAAGGCAGAGACATCAGCTTAAATCAACCCAAAAATCCACCATGGGACATCCCAGCAGCCTCTGAGTGCAAAGGCAGCACTGGAACAGGATTGGCATTTTCTTGGAAGGGCTCCAAGGCACAGAGGAGCAGCCCAGGCCATTCCCCCAGCTAAGCTGAAACCTTCTTCATGTTGTGCTCTGCAAACCACTTGTCACTGTTGTCTGCAGCCATGGCCTGCACAAAGAAAGGGGGAAGTGCCCAGAACAGCAGGAATAATTTATCACACCCTCTCTGGAGGGATTCATTATTTTTTAGCTACTAATAAGGAGAACTGACACTGAAAACCAATGTTCTATGCCACAGCAAACAATGTGACCATGCCCCAAGAGTGAGGCTGGACAAGTCTACCCAGGGTACCAAGTGAGCTTTAAAAATTGATTTATTTTCCTTACCAAGCCTGGGTAATTTGCTTCTAGGAAAAACTCAATTTTTTAATGAGTAAAAAATTAAGTTTTAAAAATAAATTTTAAATTTATAAAAACAATAAAAATATGGATATGTATAATAAAAATATGGATATGTATAATAAAAATATAGACAATTATTATAAAATATAATAATGAAAATAATTATATAAAATGTAAACATTTTCAAAATAAATAAAATAAAAATGAAAATAAAAATATATACTGGAATAAAATAAAAATAATAACCTAAAATATAAATAAGATTTAAAATAAATATATATACTAAAATATAATAAAAATAATAAAATAAAAATATAAATAAATGAAAATGAAAATATATAATAAAATAAAAATTAAAAATAAATAATAAATAAAAATTATTTAAGATATAATTATTTTTAATGAGAAAAATTACATGTATCTCTAAAAAGGAAGAAAATGATCATGCAGTCACTTACATCATCCAACAGCTTGTCACCATTAGGATCCACCTGGGACAGCTCTCTGAACGCTTCATCTCCCACAAAACAGACTTCATGGCCATCCTGGAAGGAAGCAGCTCAGTTATAACCAATGGCAAGGAGAAATTTAACCCCAGTTTAATCCCTGTTCCCAGTTTCACTCACAGGATCAGCCAGAATCACCACTTGCACTGTGGCTTTGCCAGGTGTGTCCAGGCTAACCAGAGGTGTCAGAATCTTCTGATTCTCCTTTTTCATCAGGGCTTCAATGCTTGGCAGCTGGAAACAGAAAACAAACTAAAATCACCTCACTGCCAGGAAGATAAACAAGGTGAGTTTTGCTAATACTAAAAATGGGAAAGGGCTGAGGGAAGTGGGGCTGGTACCTCATCCTTGGCACAGGAGAAGGCGACGCGGCCGAACGCTGTCCCGTGATCCACTGCCCCTCCTACAGCCCTCAGCTCCAGCTTGCACTGCAACAGAAAAACACAGCCTGGGCTGCAGGGAAAACCCAGCCTGGGCTGCAGGGAAAACCCAGCCTGGGCTGCAGGGACACTGCTCCACTGCTCTCCAGGCTGCAGCTTTTCCTCCAGGATCTGGTGATTCCAAAATCCCCGCATCCATGCCTTTGCCACCAAGCCAGAGCAAACCACAGCCTGACTTTTTTTAAAAGCTTCAATTCAATACAGCTTCAATTAAAACACTCCTAATTAAGGGCACAGTTGCTTTAATTAAGGACTTTTTCCCTTTTAAGAGTCTGTTCTCAGGAAATTGGTGGTCTTCCAAGGACTTACCTGGTCATCAGCATAGCCCAGCAAAGCTCTTTGTTTCTCCTCATCCTTCTCATATATCTTCATCCCAAGTAAACCAGACCAGTAGCTCACAGACTTCTGCAGGTTTGAGACACCCAGGGTTACCTTCCACACAGGATCTTGAGGATTGCAATAATTTCAAATTAGCTACAAACATTACAGGTTTAAACCCACAGTTAATGTCATTAGTACTCTTGAGAAGTAACAGAGAAATGATTTTAAAAAGTGTTCTGTTTGACAAAATGACATCAAAATAAACACACTCTAATACCCCATTGGTAAATCTCTGCTGAACACCAGTAGGGGTAAATATTTCACCTTGCTTGAGCCGTTCCTTGTCTTCCAGGTAGAACTTGTATCCTCCTGGGGCTTCAGTTTCAAAGACACCAGAGGTGACCTCTTTGAGGGGCCAGCCCATCTTCTTGGCATTGCTCACAGCCTGGCTGGACACCAGAGTGATGCCCTAGAGAGAACACAACACAATCCATGGGGTGGATGCAGAGACATCACCTGTTTTAACACAGCAAACACGACAGCTCCATCTGCTGCCAGGCACTAAATCTCAAAAAAATTATTAAAATAATAAATATAAGAGTGTTTTCCTGCAGCAAGTCCTTCCTAGCTCAGCATTACATGTTGGACCTGGCAGCAAACACCAGAGCAGAGGCAGAGCTCCAGAAATGTTTTCTGGACCTTTAAGTGAGCACAAATCTGCTCTTCCATCTCAGAGACAACCACAAAAACAACACTGAAGTGTTGAAGGAACCAAACAGCATTAAAAAAAAGGCAGCTGGTACAACCCATACAACAAATGAGCTTCTAATTATTAAGGTAAATCAGCTTATCACGAGAAGGGTTGGCTGCTTGCAGTGGAACTCACCAGGAAGTCGTTGCCCAGGCGATATTCCCCAATGCCGTAATTGTAAGTCAGCTCTACCACAAAGTGATTGTCCTCAGGTCCATAGCCCACCATGGTCTTGCTCCATTTTCCATCATAAGGGCTGGAATATCCATGTTATCCATATTTTAATGTCATTAGAATTGAAATGAACCACCAAGAGATGCAAGTATTTGTGTTTCAAGGGGGAGTTGCATTTCTAGAGTGAGATCATGGCAGATTTGACCCCGAGCTGTCATCCATGCCCATATGATAAAAGCAATTCTACCTCATTAACAGTGCTTTAAGAGCACAGGCTGCTCATTAGCTGCAATTACATAATCACTTCCTTATTGCTGAGTAGGAAAGGGCTCTTCAGAATAAAATGTGTTCCTCTTTCTTCTTTTTTTCATTCCTTTTTCTTTACAAAAGCCTTTGGGGCTAACAGGAGGGATTTTTAACTCAAGAACCTTGATAGTGCCACGCTTATATAAACTATCAGTGGAAACTGGATGTAATTCCTGGTAAGCTAAGAAATAATTCAGACAAGTATCAATCTATAGATGTGGCATTTATGTTCAATACAAGCTCCACACCTGCAGAGTGGGGGGCTGTAGGTTCCAAGGGAAGAGACTGAATAAAAGATAAGATAACCCTTACTTTAGTGTGAATAACAGCTCAGGGCACTCACCCGTTGCAGGCGGCCTTGCAGCCCTCCTCGAACTCCTCGTGCCGCAGCACCTGGAGAGCCACAGCACGGGTTGGCTTGGGAGGGGACCCCGAGGATCCATCCCCTCCTTCCAACCTGAAACGCCTTCCCGAGGCCTGGGGAAGCGGGAGGGAGCGGGGCCGGAGCGGGCAGGAAACGGCTCCCACCCCATCCCCATCCCCATTCCCATTCCATTCCCATCCTACCCCCACACCATTCCCATCCCCACCCCATTCCCGTTCCCATCCCCATTCCCATCCTATCCCCACCCATCCCATTCCCCCCATGCCCATGCCCATTCCCATCCTATCCCCACCCCATTCCCGTCCCCGTCCTCTGGGCCGCGCTCCGGGCACACGGAGGGCGCAGAACCGCCGGTTCCCGGCCGCAGCCGCCGCCACCCCCCGAGCGAGCGCAGCCGTCGCCGCTGACCCTCATGCCGAGGAGCTCCCGGTAGAACCGCGCCGTGCGGGCCCGGTCTCCCACTTTGAAGACGAAGTGCAGCGCCCTGCGGGCGGCCATGGCGGCGGCCGTGACGTCACTGGGCGCTGCGCGGTGCCGCGGTGACGTCACGGGGCGGTGTCATGGCGGCGCCGTGGCCGGCGCTGTGGCGGGCGCTGCTGAGGCCCCGCGGGCCGCGGGCGCAGCCGGGGCCGGGCGGGCGGCGCGGGGTGCGGGCGCTGCGGCGGAGCCCCGTGCGGGTGCTGCAGCCGCAGAGCCCCCGGGAGCCGCCGCCGCCGCCTCCGCCCGCTGTGGAGCGCAGCGCGGCCGCGCCGGGGCTGTGGTACGAGAAGGCGGCGGCCGGGGACCGCAGGCTGGGGTGAGCGCGGGGAGCGGGCCCGGCCGTGCTGCCCCTTAGAGCCCCGCTGGACGGGGGGAAAGGGCCGCCCGTGGGAGGGAGGGGGGGTCTAACAGGCGCTGCCGGGCTGGAGGTACCGGGGAATGGTTGGGTTGGGAGAGAGCTCAAAGCCCATCCTGTTCCATCCCTTACGTGGGCAGGGACACCTTCCCACAGAGCAGGTGCTCTAAGCATCATCCAGCCTGGCCTTGGGCACTGCCAGGGATCCAGGGGCAGCCACAGCTGCTCTGGGCACCCTGTGCCAACCTTACCACCCTCACAGGGAACAATTCCTCCCCAGTATCCCATCTAATCCTGCCCTCTGGCAGTTCAAAGCCATTCCCCATTGTCCTGGCACTCCAGGCCCTTGTTGCAGTCCTTCGCCAGATCCCATTCAGGTACTGAAAGGTGCTCTAAGGTCACCCCAGAGCCACCTCGCCCAGCCTTTCCTCCCAGGACAGGTGCTCCATCCCTCAGATCACCGTTGTGACCTCCCAGAGGAGCTCTGAGGGGCTCGTGAAGGTCAGACTGAAGGTGTTATGAGCATCACGGCCACATTCCCTGAATAATTTCTCCACAGAAAAGTGGTGACTATCGCCAAGTCAAAGAAGTTTCGGGATAATCACGGGAAGGTTCTGCTGGAGGGGCACAGGCTGATCAAGGATGCTCTGGAGGCAGGGGCTGTGCCACAGACACTCTTCTTCAGCACCGTGAGGCACCTGAAGCTGCTGCCTGAGGCTGAGATAAAACGAGCCAGCTTGGTTAAGGTGAAATTTGAAGACATTAAGACCTGGTCTGACCTCGTAACTCCTCAGGGGCTTCTTGGTAAGTTGCCTCTGAAACAGTTGCAACACTGCCCAAAGGGAAACTTTTCATATTTAAGATAATGACTCTCTTAATAATCTTTCCGTAGACGTAGCACTGCTGGAAAATAAGTTTTCCTTGCCAAGTAACAAACTCTGCTCAAACTTCCTTTAGGTGGTGCTTTTCCTAACACTTCCTCCAGCACATCTTTAGTGAGATTTGGGCCAACTCTTTCAGAGCAGGCCTCTCCTTGGGGTGGGTCACTCATAAACCTGTCACACTCCATTTCCTCAGGCATTTTTTCCAAGCCTGACCCTGCCAAGATGTCCTACCCAGCAGCTCAGCTCGCCAACTCCCTGCCACTGCTCCTCATCTGCGACAACATCCGAGATCCAGGAAACCTGGGGACTATTCTGAGATCTGCAGCAGGAGCAGGCTGTGAGAAAGTGCTGCTCACCAAAGGTAAGAGAAAAGTTTGGGGGTAAGGGGGGGAATGAGGTGCTTGAAGATGCTCCCCAGAGTTCCTAAGGAGTGGCTGGCATGGTTGGCTGTGGTGTGAATCCCAGCTTTGTGGGGATCCCTGTGCTGTCACTGTTTCTCCCCGTTCCTTCCCAGGCTGTGTGGATCCGTGGGAGCCAAAGGTGCTCCGTGCAGGCATGGGGGCTCATTTCCGTGTGCCCATCATCGCCAGCCTGGACTGGGAATCCCTTCCCACCAACCTCCCTGCGGGCATCCAGGTCTGCGTGGCCGACAACAACGACCCCAGCAGCACATCCCTGCCCAGAGGGGCTGCCTCTGCTCCTGCCAGCCCAACAGCTCCTGTGAAATCCAGCCCCAAGGCTGCTCCTGAGCACGAGGATGAGGAGGGAGCAGCAATCCCAGTGCAGCATTACTACGAGGACTGGGCACGGGCTCCGGTGGCCGTGGTGGTGGGAGGGGAGACCCAGGGCCTGAGCCCAGCTGCACTGGGGCTGGCAGCCAGCACGGGGGGCAGGAGGCTGCTCATCCCCGTGGTGCCAGGCGTGGACAGCCTCAACTCTGCTATTGCTGCTGGCATCCTGCTCTTCGAGGGCAGGAGGCAGCTGCTGTGGAGGCACAAGCAGGAGGATGGCAGGCAGAAGTTGCCTGTGCCAGGCTGAACTGTGGTTTGGGTGCTGAAGGAGCACTTCTTGCATTTGGTTCCTTGAGGGTTAATAAAAGAGCAGCTGGGGCTGTTTGGTTTGTAGTAAATGAGTATTTAAGGCTGGAGAGTGCTGGGATGAGTGTGTGGCTCCCAGTGGATGTGGTGGCCACACGGTGATGCTAGAGAGAAGGGAAGGGAAGGGCCGGGTAGCAGCCTGGCCTCACCTCAGCCGGTTCCCCCCTGCTCCAGCTCTTTTATCCAGGAGATCCATGGAGAGCTCAGATCCCTTGTCTGTGCTGGCCGAGCCTGGCTGCTGCTGACAGCGTGTGTCCTTCCCAGCCTGGCTGTGGTTTTGGGTCACAAAGACCACATTGCTGCTGCCTGAATGGCTCCTGCCTGTGCTTACCCAAATCCTGCGCTCCAGCAATCACTCCCAGCCCTACCATGGCCAGGCTGGCCCGGGTGGCTGTGCTGTGGGGTGTCCCAGCTCCAGCTCTCCTGCCCACACTGCTGGGAGGTGCTGGGCTGCTCCTAGAGCTGCTCCCCAGTCACTTCACCACTGCTGAACAGGGGAACCCCTGAAACGTGCAAAACACAGGCTGGGTTTATGCAGGCTGAGCTGGCAGCCATTCCCAGCTCCTGGCAGGGCGGAAGCTGCAGCAGGATAAAAGAGGAGGCCCTAATCCTGCCATGGCTGACTAATGAGCTGAAAGGGAGAAGCAGTGGCTTGCACAACACGGGCTATTCAGGCTGGGACATCAGGCTGGGAACGCCCCAGTGGCTGCCAAAGGGCTCCCTCCCTCCTGAGGAGCTCTGAGCAATGCCAGCAAAGCAGCACAGGCAGGGGCTGTGTGAGCCCAGGGAGGACACAGTCCCTGGAGCCCCCATCCACGGGGACAGGCTGTGGGCTCCTGTCCCCCACGCAGGTTTCCTCTCCCTGACAGCAGGACACAGCATCGGCACCTCGGGGAGGAGGTCATTGTAACAGTTTTATTACAAAGTTCCAATCACCATGTACAGTTTTTACAATGTCACTTTTCAAGGGCTCGGCTGTGCTGCTTGGGTTAGGGAGGGAGGGTTTGTTTTTTTTCTTAGGGTTTGGGAGGGGTTTTTTTTGGTTATTTTTTTTAAAGAACAGCACCATTAACGTTGAGTTTGGGACACACCTACGAAAAACAGCTCAATCAACTAACACAGAGGGGAGAGGACAATTCATACCAGAGAGAGGGACGAGACGGGACAGGGAGAGCACAAGGAAGAGACGAGAGGTGAGGGCAGCCCGGTGGTGATCCTCCTCCTGGCTCAGAGTGGGAGGGACAGAGGGAATACCCACCCATGGCAAGGGGATGGACCCTGACACAACAGCCAGCGCTGCCTAAGGCTGTCGGTGCTTGGAGTGGGGGGTGGGAAACCCACAAGGGAAGGTCTCACCCCCAGGAGGAAGAGCTTGGCTGTGCCGTGGTCTTTCAGAGGTTGTCAGCAGTTAAGACTTTGTCTTGGCCTTGTCAGGGCACTTTCGTGGGAGAGAAAGAACTGGCCAGGGGCGATGGGGACAGTTTCCTTATTGCTTCCTGGAAGTCATTTAGTCAGCAGGGGTGGTGAGAAAGGAAAGAAGGGGGGGAGGAGAAAGAAAAGAGCCCCAAGAACCCACCCACTGCCTGATGCATATGTTGGGAAGAACACCATGCAAAAAGATTTGCCTGCTAGCTAGTGCCGTGTATAAAATAACGATACAGTAACAGTTCTGGCCTGGTTATTAGAGGATATATCACCATGAAGCACAAGCGAAGTCTCCAAACGCCAACAACTCCCTGCTGAAAGTGCATCTCAAGGAGTTTGCTTAGGAGAAGGATTCACTGCGTAAAACAAGGCACCACAAGAAGGTTGGATACTGGGTCGGGCGTGAGGACACGCTGGAGAATCCACAAGCGGCGGAAGAGAGACCTGGTTTTAAATAACGTCTGTTGGCACAGGGGCCCTTAGATGGGCTCGGGTTTTAGCTTGTCTGCTAGAAAGTCGCTGACAAAGGCTTCCACGATTTCAGGTGTGATCTCCTCCACATCCATCACGTACTTGGCCCTGGCTGACATGTCCAGGATGGTGAGCAGGGGTGCAGCCTCGGGCAGGTTGGTGTAATCCCGCAGGGAGTCGGTCATGTCGTCCTGGAGGCCAAAAAGAGAAGGACAGAGGAGTCAAGAGCAGAGCCAGGAGACCAGGAACAGTTTGCTGCTGCCAAAGTGTAGCCCAGGAGGCTGGGCCTTGCACCAGCATTAGCAGGCAACATCCATCTTGGTGCCTGCTCTGCTCGTGGTTTGTGTCAGAACCAAACTGGGTTGGTTTATCCCAGGCTGGAATGGGACATACACTCCTCCAACCCAGAGGCACTGCTCCCAGACTGACCTGCTGCCCCAGCCACCCCAGAGCCTCTGGGACATCCACAGCTCAAGGAACTGGGGACAAGTGCTGAATGTGGGGACTGCCAGGTCTCTGCCAGCACAGCCACGGCCTTGCTGCTCACCAAGGGTGGATACCAAAGGGACCCAAGTGCACGCCCAGAACAAAGCAAAGAACTGGAATGGGATGAAGACTTTGAGCCAACGATGAGACCCCACCAGCAGGTCCCAGTGTCTGGGCACAGACAGGAGCAGCAGGCTGCTTGCAGGGGGAGAGGACTGCCCTCCCCTCACCCAGGCAAGGCTCAGCTCTGGGCAAAGGCAGTGATTTATCCCTCCCAAGGCTGCAGGATGCAAAGAGCCGGCAGTGGCGCCATTCATCCCTGAGCCCAGGCTGCGCCGCACCCGCAGCGGGGCGTTCCTGCGCGCCCCTTCCGAGGGGCAGGAATGGAATCTGGAATCTGGATTCCATCCACCTGGTTGGCGGCCGGGGCTCTGCAGTGCTGGGGAGCTCCGCTCGCGCCTCCCCTTCCTTTGCAGGGGTTTCTGGCGCAGCTGGACCACGTGGCTGGAAGGGCCAGCAGGGCTGGGCTCGTCGCCTCAACCGCCCCCCACCCAGGTGTCGGGACGCCTTCGTCCTTTATTTACAAAGGCACCGAGGAATATTTTTAATCAATGCAAAATCGGTCCAGACGGTGCTGGGAGAGCGATGGGAGGCGCCTGCTCCGGCCATGGCCGGGCTGCTTTGTGCGTGGGGGCCAGCGGAGCCCCGGGGCCAGCGCTCCCGGCTATTGAGGTGACGGATGAATGGGATGTGCCGGACGCTCCCCATTCTTTGGGCCGGCCGCCGCAGGGCCGTCGGGAGCTGCATGAATAGCAGCAATGTTTCACTACAGCCGGCGAGCCAGGCTCTGGGGGAGGGGGGAAGGTCCCGGACCCTCCCAAAATAGCCCTTTCCAACAAGGGACTTATTCAAGGGTGCCGGGCTGAGCTGGGATGCTCAGAGACCCGTTACGGTGGTGGGAGCGGGAGCGGCTGCACGGAGGGGGCCCAAGGGGCTGTGGGAGGTGGCAGTGGGGGCCTGGCTGGCTGGGGGGGCCTGGGTGTGGCACTGGGGACCCTTTTGTCGCAGGGCGGCTCCGGAGGGCTCCGCGCATGGAGCACTGCAGTGTGACGTGGGCGTGCAGGGACGGAGCAGGCGCAGCCGCTGCCACCTGCCCAGGCCCCGAGCAGGGATGTGGGAGGGGAACTGCAGGCCTGGGGGTGCTGGGAGCTTTTTGGACACAAAACCTTAGTTTGCCAGACTGCAGCAAGGCAAAGTGTCTATGCAAGGGAGGCCAGAAGTCCTCCAGTTTTCCCGTTTCCCATCTCCAGCCGATCTTTGATTTGGAGCACTGCAGCCTGCACATGCCTCAAATACCATCCCAGCCAAGAAAAACATGGTCAGCTCAGGGAAACAGCCAAAATTTCACTAGCTGGGCCAGGGCTGAAACTCAAACCCTGCTCCTCTTCCCTTGCCCAGCCACTTTCCTGCCTGCACAGCCTAAGGGTTGAGCAGGCAGCAGCCTCAGCATGGCAGCTCCACTCTGCCTGTCCCTCTCCCACCTTCAGCTTTTCCATCTCTGAGCAAACCCTTTGCTAGAAGTAATATCCAGCAAGGAGAGCACAGACTGAGCCAGGCCTCAAGTCTGGCTTTGCTCTGTGCTGCCTGACAGCTGCAGTAGCTCCGTGCCTCAGTTTACTCCCTGAACAACAACAACAGCAGCAGCAGTACCCAACTCAGCTCAGCCCCTGTACCCAGCAGGACACAGCCCTGTGCTCTCCTCTCACTTACCTCACCCGCCACAAAGAAGAGCAACGGTGCCTCCTCCTCTTTGGCTTTGTACTTGGCTATGATTTTTTCAGCTATGGGCTGAATCAGTTGTTTCGCCGCCTCCGACTCCCCATCATCCTCTGAATCTGCAGGGCACGGGGTGGTGGAGACAAAACAAAAAGAGGCAGGGCAAAAAAAGGAGGTTAGGATCAAAGGATGCAAACGGGCCAGGAGCTGGCAGCTCTGTCCCACGGCACCACCAGGCAGGAAGCCGGAGCCCGGACGCGCCGCACGGACTTCAAAGGCACAGAGCTCTGGAGGAATCAGGGAAATGCTCTACAGGGAAACACCGAGCTGAAGAGCAACTCCTGCTCCCCAAATACTCCACTGCTCACTCCCTGGTGCTGTTGGTGATGTGCAGGGACAAACAGGCACAAAAAAGCTGCTTTGTGGTTTGAGTGTGTTTTGAAGACCAAACAAAGGCGCTGATCTGAGGCTGCTGCCACCCCTGCCCGCCACCCACCGTCCCTCTGCCTCAGGATGGCTGAGCTGCAGCTTTACTGCTCCAGTCTCAGCGCTCTGAAGGCAGCTTTGATTTGACAGAGGTAGGGCAGAAAGAGATGGCAGCATCAATCAAATGCCAGCCACCACTGAAGTTCAAATAGTGAGCTGGAAAGAGGAGAGTCTGCGTCCTTGGGAAGCGTGGAGATGAAAAGATTCCAATCTGGAGACAACTTTTAGGCATTAAAGGAAGAAGGCAGAAGAGAGCCCCTTGTCTCCACTCGTGGTCCCTGATGTAACCACCACAACAGGTCCAGCCCCAGCTGGGACAAGCCATGCCCATGCAGGGAAAACTCTCTGCCCTTGCTTCACACATCCCTGTCCTCCTCTCCAAGCAAAGCAGGAGATTCCAGAGATGCTGCATGCTGGATTTCAGGGTCTGTCCTGCATGCAGGGCAGTGATAAATACACTGGCTAGGGGGTGTCTGCAAGGATTGCTCTTCCTACAAACATCAGCTGCTGGCAGTGCTCCAGGCAGCCCAGCACACTCTGGCTAACCCAGCCCTAACCCCTCTGGGGAAGGAGGTGCATCAGTCAGCATTTATTCAGCACCAGCACTTGCTAAGCCTGCCCTCTCCTGGGGGTGCTGCTGCCTGTGCAGTGCAGGCACTGGTCTGCTGGGGGGTCTCCCAGCAGGACAAAGCTGGCCAGGAGCCCCCATTCTCAGTGCCTGCCTTGCTGCAGCACCAGCTGCATCTCTGCCCCAGCACATCACTGGTGGGTTTCATCAAGACCATCCACCCCCAAAAGCACCGAGCAAGAGCTCCAGCTGTTCCCCTGATGAGCCGTTTGCAGCAAGGTGATAGAAAAACTTTGCTCAGAGCAAGATAAAAATAACTCTTTGCAGAGGCCTGCAGAGCCAGCCCCAATCCATCAGGCTTGGCGTGGCCAGCCGGCCCTTCCCGCGTGAGGAGAGGATTTTTGGCTCTGTGCTCACATCCCCTGCTGGGCTCTGCTGAATAAATAACCAGGGTCAAAAGGAAATCTGAAAGGGAAGAAGGAAAGGAGCGAGGGCCATGTTATCAGAGCTGCAGAGGAGTGTGTGCTGCTCACAAATGGCACACGAGGAAGCGGGACACGAGTCCTGCCCTGGGCCGGGCACAGCACAGCAAGGCAAGGGGGGCTGAAGAAGCACACCCCCAAACTCCACACAGCACACAGGGAACAGCTGCACCCCCCACGGACTCAGGACACCTCAATTCCCTGCCTGGGATGCTGTGTGCACCCCAGTGCTGCCCACCCAGGGCTCAGCCTGCAGCACAGCTCATCCCAGCCATGCCCTTTCCTGAGTTTTTGTGTCCATTGCTGGAAGCAATGAAGCAATGAAGAATGAGCCATCTGTAGCTCTAGGCCTGTTTCTAACTGCAGGGAAGCTTCATGTGTGGGTTAGCAGTGAAAGGACAAGAACTTCGGGGGAAAACTTGCCCTGTCCTGCAGCCAGGGGAATTGGGGGAATCAAGGACCAGCAGAGCACGAAAGGCTGCTCTGACTGTCACTGTTCAGGGCTCAAGCCCTGAGCTGTGGTTTCAAGCACAGATCTCTAATCCCTTGCACACACACTTCCTCTGACTCCTCTGTAACATCACGTGTGCCTCAAGTCCCTGCTCCAGAAAGGCTTTTCCCATCTCCACCACCACCAGCTGTGACAGTGTATTTCTCACACTCCCAACAGCTCATCAGCATTCCTATCCACAGCCACCACCACACCTTTGTTATGACAGCTCCTCTGTGCTGCCAATCGCTGCTCCAGCACATCCCAGGGGGGTGTGTGGGAGCTGCAGGAAGCCCCGTGGGCACAGCAGGCTCTGGCAAACCCCTGTGAGCTGCTGTGGTACAGGAAAGGGGCTAAGGGGCTTCCACAGGCCTTTCTGTGAGCACACAGGGATGGAAAATGGAAATGGAAGTGATATCCCCTCCAGGGACCTTGTCATTACCAGAGGCAGGTCCCCAGCCCCGTGGCCAGCTCTAGCCAAGCTGTCAGGTCACCCAGCCCCCTTCCCCAGCACAGGCTCTGCTGTCAGAGCAGGGATGCTCCATCCATACCTACAAAGAGAACGAGGCAGGGGCCCTCATTCAGCTGCACGGCGTTGGAGTCTGTCAGCTCCAGCACGGGCTTGGGGTGCCAGGGGAACTCGTGGCACTCGACGTCGTTCAGCACCTCCACCCGGCCCTGCCGCGTGATCACCTCTCCCTTGGCGTCCAGCACAATCAGAGTGGGGATGCCTGCAGTGGGAAAAAACAGCCAAAGCATGAATGGTCAGCCACAGGGTGTGGGGAGAAAGGTTTTTCCTATGGGCTCTGGCTCTGGCAGGAGGCCAGCGAGCCTCCTGCCCCCGTGCAGCTCACACAGTGGGGATCTATCGCCGGCCGGGGGCTGTGTACAAATCACAAATGGGACGGGGCTGCTGTGGAACTGCCTTGAGCTGTTTGATTTTCAGCATCAGTCTCGTTACATGGTTATGACAATGGGAAGATGCCAGCAGCTCCCATCCCAGGTAGCAGACAAAGAACTTAATGTTACAACTCACTTTATAAGTTTTTTGACCAATCACACAAAGCAAAAGCACAGTGACAGTAGTTCTATCCAATCACCATAAGCACAGGTACCTTTGGTTAAACAATGCTTGCTTATTTCGAATACAATACCTGCTTGTAAGCCTTAAAACACGATGCACAGAGCTCCATTACTGAGCTTTAAACTTCCTAATATCTCTCTAGATAAACTTTTCTGTAGCTTAGAGAGTTATTCTAGACAAGCGTTAATACACAGACCATTGTTCTATTTGTCCTTGCTTTTCTAGTTTTTAAATAATTTTTCTGCTGACCTATCTCATGGCTGCTGCTTAGCTCTGATCACAGTTCTGCTGTCTCTGAGGCCTGCCTTTTGCAGCTTTCCCAAAACCCTCTGATTTTGTGGATTCCCACAGGGATCAAGCTCCCTGGATCCTGTTTCCGTCCCAGCAGAGCACTGTGAGTGAGGAGACAGGGCAGGAAGCTGACAGACAGCTCTGGCATTGCCTGCCTCTCCCTGCCCAGCTGCTGTCTGGTGCCATGGGTGCAAATCCCACTGTACCACCCAGGGACCCTCCCTCTTGCACCACCATCCCAGTGCCTAGATGTGGCTGCCTCTGGAAGAGCCCAATTCCCAGGAACTCACTCCCAAGGCCTGCAGACAGCAGTGGCCAGGATGCAGGGTGTGTTCCTTCCCCGAAGAACACCATGTATTATTGCCCCCACAGCCCTCCAGCACTCTGCACTAATGGCCCAGCCATTTCCACAGCACATCCTCTGGAGACTAACAGAGCTGTACAGGAATGTTCAGGTCTACAGGATCCTGGCAGGATGTGGCTCAGGGAATATCCAGTGATGGTCTGGCCCTTGGGGAAAAGCAGCATTTTAACCTGAGCTATGAGGCTGAAAAGTTTAGACATAAAGGAGAAGCTTTGTACAGGAGGTGAACAGAGTTGCAGCAGAGACAGAGCACAGATCACAATCAAATGTCAGTGCAGTGGGGCAGGTTGGACACCAGCTGGTGACCATCCCATCTGATAAAGCACCGGCTTTCCGGCCACAAAACAGCCACGGGTGGGTCAGCAGGAGCGGCTCACACTGGTGACTTCATCTGGAAAGCACACCATTCCTCTGTCATCAGGGAGACAAAGAAACATCCCAGCAGGAAGGAAGAGGGGACAGTGGGATTGGGCCCCAAGGGACCAATGAAGTGACCAGCGTTAGTGCCAAGTGCTGCTGTCACTGCTCATCACCTGGGCTTTGCTCTGCTCCCTCTGCAGCATCTCCTTCACCCAGCAACATCCCTGGCAAGCTCAAACTCCTGCCCTTCATCCCAAGGTTCATTTTAAAGCTCATTCCTCAGAAATTCCCTGCAGAACCCTTCCCTGAGCAGAGGGCACACAGCGTTGTGTGCCCCTGCCAGGCTGCTGGCACTGAGCACTCCCGTGTTTGTCCAACAGTGGGTTACTCACAAGCCCTCTGAATCGGAGGCGTTTCTCTAGGAAATACTCGGCCATCTGTGTGTCCCAGCCTGCCTGCAGGTCCAGGCAGCGGCCGCATTCCCGGCATTCCAGCCCAGCGCATTCCTGCCTGAGCCGGGGCTGGTGCTAAGCAGCAGTGCAGGAACCCGCCCAATGGCTGAGCTTGCAGATCCTTAGGGTACGCCAAGAAAACCATTTTGTATCACAAAAAGGCTTATTCATTACCTGCTGGTAATTCAGTGTAGCCCCAGGGCAGGGATGGGTTAAACAGACTGGAAGAATTGGGAAATCTCACGCTGGCCCTGCCCTTAGAGGCACAAAGTGCTACTGACACCAGGAGAAGCACTCGGAGCTCAGCAGCACGCAGGATTCGGATCTTGGTCCTTTTAGGATTGCCAACCCCACCCCAAACGCCTGCCTTCCATCCATTATACATGAGGGACAGGCTTCCAGGTCATCAGTCAGCCTGAGCAGCACTCCCAGGCAGAGCTTTCAAACAAGCTTTGCTGATCTGGGAAAATTAAGGGCTCAATTTAGACACAGATCGCTGTGATTCTGCAGCTATCAAGGATTTCATCCACTACTCAAAGCATTCCTTTAGACTTCACCTAATTTGCATATGCAGATTATTCCCCCCCCCCCCATATCAGCCATTGAACCTCCAACTGCAAATACAAAACTGAATCAGAAAACTGAATATTTTTTAAGATACTTCACATCCTCATCTTCTCAGGTGACCTTTGTGACTACCCCCCTAAAAGACACACCCTGTTTCCAGGGGACACAGACCTGCAGGACTAGGGAAACCTTTTTTCATGTTATTCACACCTGCTAACCCAAATAATTCCCCCTCCCCACTTGTCCCAGCCACTATTTGTTATTTTAGTGCCTTTTGGGGGATTTGGTAATTGCCTTAAGTCATAACACCAGAATTTACTTATCAAGAAGAATCAGCGATCAGACACTGCAATGAATATTGTATAAGCTTGGATGAGAATTAGCATAGACAGCCTTGGTTGGATTTTATGCACTAGAAAATGGATTTGGCTCCCACGGGGGCAGCATTTTATGAAAACACAGGGGCCAAATGGTTTGTTACCGAACCTGGCAAGGCATTTACATATTTATATATAAAACCCCAGACCCGATATTGAAATCTCATCTGCATGAAGTCTGTTGGGTGAGCAATCACAATCTAAGTGAAACAAACCCCACACCAACCACAGCACAGGTGGTGCATTTTACTGCTGGTTTTTCACTTTTTCAGAAGAAAGCTTCAGAAATCTCCTGTAGCAGTGATTTCCAGGCTGTGAGGGTGACCAGTGGGTGTCTGGAGCTAAAGCATGGGGAAGGAGAAAAACAGTTTTTGGAAGGCATTGCAAGTCCCAAAGAGACACCACAGAGTGCAGGGGGAATATTGGGGAACTCGTGAGATACACAACAACCAGGGGTGATTCCTATCACAGCACCAAATTTATCACTGCTCCCCATTCCACTGGAAGGAGAGCTAAGGCCAGGGGATTTCACCCAAGGCAGGACTGGGAGCTGCCTGCACAAAGGGGAATTATTTCTAAGCAGCCACAACACAAGCCATGACTCCTTCTCAGAACAGCACTGCACCCAGAAGCAATTTACTAGAGAGTGCACATGAGTTATGAATAGAGGCATTCAAAGTAAACTCAAATAAAGGCCTATAACTCAACTTGCATTTTATACTGAGTTTTTAAAAGTTGTAGGGGCCAACACGGGACTAAAACAACAAGAGATTTGACTCTCTTGCTGCTTTCCACCACTCAGGAACTTAAAGCAGACAGGGAAGATAAACTCTTGTGTTGTTTCAGTACCTAGCCTTCCAAAAAACAGAGGGAAACCTCCTCATGTTGTGCTTTCAACCCAATCACCAGGATGGTAACCTGGACACTCTCACTGATCATAGGTGCAGCTCCTTTCAGAGAGGCAACATCAGAACCATGAGTGTGGGAAATGCAGATGTGGCTACACAGAGCTAATTTTTCATGTAGGTGGAATAACCACGTGTGGTGACGAGCAGAGCCCACGACACCCAGCTCTGTTTGCAGGAAGGTTTGGTCCCAGCTGGTGTGAAAAGCCTGGCTGCAAACAGGCAGGCAGCCCCAAATCTGCATGGAGCTGAGATTCAGGGATGACATGGGAGCTCCCTGGGCAGAGGAGGGGACTGGGGTGCAGGGGAATATTTACATAGTACAGCCAATATTTGCATTTTCAGGTCGGCACACAACAAAGAGAGATACCTTTAAGAAGGCTGGAGTTGGAGGGAAAGCTGTTGTAACCGTTTCCCTGGCTACAGCATACCTGGTGCTCAAGTATCCATGTCTGGACACCTTATTTACAGAAAGTCCCAGTGAAACTGGCAGCAGTCCTGCAGCGCTGGGCTGAAAGCAGCACTGGAGAGGGTTGTGAGTGGGCTGGGAAAAGACAGATGAATTTGGAAAGCTCTTGCCTCATGGGAAGGTCATTAAGCAGTGAACTGATGGCTATTTAAAGCAGGCTGAGGGTTATTCTTGGGCTAAGGTCAGGGGACAGGGCTGAGTGGCAGCACCTGAGCTCACACGAGAAGGGGAGTTTGGAGAGGACTCCAAGCAGGGATTATTTCTCCTGTCACTCTTCCCAAGCCCTCAGCCTCCTTTGGCAAAACTCCTCCTTCCCTGCAGATCACATGAATGTCTGCCAGCCTGCACCCACCTGGACAACACAAAGCTGAGTCAGGGGAGGTTTAGGTTGGATATCAGGAAAAAAATGTTCTCATCCAGAGGGCGGTTGAGAACTGAAGGAGGCTCCCCAGGGAAGTGCTCACAGCACCAAACCTGTCTGAGTTCAAGAAGCATTGGGACAAAGCTCTCAGGCACAGGGTTGGGTTGTTGGGTGTCCTACATAGGGCCAGGAGCTGGATCTATGATCCTGATGGGTCCCTTCCAACTCAGCATATTCTGGTTCTATGACATCACACAGAAACAGATGAGGAACAGCCACATTGCAGCAAGACCCTTTAACCACAGGGAGAAACTATTTGTACACACATGAGATCTCCTCACCAGCCAGTCACCTGGCACACCTCTGTGCTGCCGTTTGTCCCCCGCAGGAACAAGGTGCCAGCCCCCAGGAAGGCTGCTGTGAGCTTTTATCATCTTTGAGACTCTTTGAAGCCACCCAGACACACAGAGTCTCTCCCTGCCCCTGTGAGCAGCCGGGGCTGCTGGAATTCTGGCACTGGCATGTACAGTAAAAGCAAAGCCATGGTTTACATCAAACACTCTCTCCTTTGTAATTCATGTCACTAACATAAACCAGATGCCATCTTCCTCAGCCCCTGCACAGAATGATGGCCTGCTTTTGCATTACATAAACCAGCAAGAAAATGAAATTTAAACCTTCAAGAAATAGCAAAAAATAAATAAATCAGTAATTAGACAAAAAACATCCAAGCCAAAAAAACAGCTTCCAAGTTTCCAGGAAGAATTAGGTTGTTTATGGAAGTCCTGTTTCAACTAACAGCCTGCCTGGCAGGTGGTAGGAATGTGAGTTTGTGGAGAGCAGAAACATGAAGCTGCTCTGCCTGGGGCACTGTGCTTTGCTTTGTTGTTTTCTTGGTTTAGTTAAACAAGAGGAGACATTACAAATGCTCAAGAAAAAGGAGGGGGGAGAAGGAGATCTGTGCCTCAGTGTGGCCTTTCCTACCTTGGATGCCGTAGAGTCGGTTCAGGCGTGACCGTCTGGCCTCGTCCGCGTAGGGCACGGCCACCCAGGGCATCTCGCTGAAGTACTGCTTGAAGGAGTCCTCTGACCTGTGCCAGGGGAACAGGGCATGCCATGCTCAGCCCTCCACTTGCCAGGCTCCTTCCTCATTAAAAACCTGCCTTGCAAAGCCTCTTATCCCTCCCACCAAAACCCATCAGTTGGGAGAGAGTCAGACCAAATTTAAAGCTCCCAGCTCCTCATGAAGAAGTCCACGGTGTATTTTACCCCAGTAAAATATTAAGAAATCCATGGTGTATTTTACCCCAGTAAAATATTAAGAAGTCCACAGTGTATTTTTCCCCAGTAAAATATTTCAAATTCTCCAGGGCATCTGAATGTCAACCCATGGTGACAGCAGCAGCTCAAGCATCCTTCAGACCCCAGAGGCACAAAGTGAAGTACAGACCTGCTCTTGCTGACCCCATTGTGCAACTCCCCACTGGGCAGAGGGAAAGGACTCAGGCAGATTTCTGATGCCAGAGCCAACCTGCTCTGCCTGCACAGGGTGTCAGGGCTGCCTCACCTGTCTGCACTAACGAAGAGGATCTCAAACTTCTGGCCTGCCTCCTTGATTTTCCTGTAGGACTCCACCAGCACCCTCGTGAGGCTCCGGCACGGCGGGCACTGCAAGACACAAGCATGAAGGAGGACATTGTCTCCTCCTCTGGACCAGCCCCACACCCAGCAGGGCCAGGTGACCCAGTGACCATGACTGCTGTGACCTCATCTTTGAACGTGCCTGGGGTTTATGGTCTGTCAGTAACCAACAAAACCTCTTCCATTTTTAAAATCTGACCACTCTTCCCTTACAGGGCCAGCTGAGGATAACAGGCCACTGCAATGCTGATGATCAAAGCATCCTAAATTCTTCTTAAATTCTTAAATTCTTCAGCACCAGCCAGCCTGGGGTCTTGACTCTCCCTGAGCCCAGTCCAAGTGCTCTGCCCAGCACCTCCTACTCACCCAGTGTGCAGAGAAATAGACCCCGACGTGAGAGCCCTCCAAGGCACTGCTGTCCAGTGTCTGCCCATTGTTCCTTAGCAGAGGCCCAGCAACAACTTCACTGAAGGGTTTTGGCCCCCAGGGGAACTCCAGACCTGGGGAGGGGTTGGGATAGGGGTGGAAAGAAGACACAAGATGGTAACGTGTGCATGCAGCTTTTACAGACTCAGAAGGTTCCACTAGAAAAAACATCCCATCTTGAGGATACAGGGGATCCTGTCTGAGGAACCCTGCTGGGGTTTATTCCCATCCAAGGGGGATGCAGAACACCTCAGCTGTCAGGCACCACCACAGCCCTGCCCTGAGGCAGCCAAGCTCTGCACTGCATCCAGGGTCACCTCTTTCTCTCACCCAAGTCACAGCACCTTCAGCTTGACAAAGCCTGCTCTGGTTTTGTGCCTGATGAGGCATCTTGCCCTTATCAACAGTGTTTATTTTAGCAAGAGAGGGCAAGGTGGTACGTGCTCAGGAATGCAGTCAGAATGTGTCCCTTATGCTGACAATAACCATATATTTTTACACATATCCATACATGTCTTTATTTACAAACCTTAGCTATATATATGTAAAAGATGGTGTGTTTATATCCATATATCTCTATATATATCTCTCACTAACCCTCTGCACCCCAAACAAGCTGTGTGTGTACACAAAAACATGCTCTGAATCATCTGCTGCCAGCTCCCAGAGCAATCAATCCATGTGCTCAGCCAGAGAGGAGGAAACATCACAGATGGCTCAGGCCACAACATGTTCCTGCTGCACAGCTCCTGCCACTGAATTAAAGACTCTGTCAGGATTTACTGCACCAAGAAACAATCAGCCAGTAATAAAAGAAATGGATGGACAACTACAGCACATGACTGATGGATCTGCAGGGTCTGTGAGTAAGGGCACATTTGGGTGGGGTTTTTTTCACAATTTGGCTCATTTGGGTTTTTTTCCAAATTGGAGGAAGATGGATTTAACACCAACTCCCAGCACAGCAAACCTCAACAAGGGAGAATAGTAACATTTTTCTGTTTAATTTCTAAATAATGGGAAATGCATTAACCTGAGTGTAATGTCAGTGATAAAAGTCCCACTCAGTATTCTGGAAGGATTCTGCTCCCAAGGTATGGAAGGTCTGGGCCCTCATTCTGTCTGTCCATGTGCCTCCATTAGGGAAAAATCCAAACTTCATGTTTCAGTTAGCCTAACCTTTTCCTCATTAGCACTCCAGACAAAAATCCTAGAGGGAAATTCTTTGTTCTTTTCAGTAAGCAAAACCAAAACACAAGATCTGGCAGGAATTATGCAGAAAATTTTATGCCGAAAATAGCACAGTGCTTTGAATAGTTAATTATGACAATAGTTCTTTGTTCCTTCCCCCCCAGGCCATTCAGAATGAACTGAGATGAAAGGGCAGCTGTGTGTCCATGTTTCTGTGGCACAGGGGACTGCAGGTCTTACCTTCAGGGTCATCTCTGATGACCAGGAGGCCGTTCCTGCAAACCACCTTCCCAGAGGAGGCATCGATAAATATTAGGGAAGGAATGTTGGAGACTCTGTACTTGTTCCACAGCTTCAGCTGCAAAAGAGATTGGAAAGGGAGATAAGGAAGGTAAACTTGGCTGCATGAAGAGGAAGATTTTGGAGCATTAGCATCTTTCAGAGCAGAGGTCAAAGGTGAGCAAAGAAACAGAGCTGGTGCTTCAGGGATGAGTGTGTAGGAATGTGAGGAAGAGCTGCTGGGCCAGGGCCCAGAGAGACCCTCACCATCACCACCATGCCCTCAGGACCTCAGGGGAGACCCCTGTGTGTCTCCCACCTTCTGTGAGCTTGCCTGTGAGCAGAGGCAAAGCTTCTCCTCCTTCTGCTTTTACCTCTTTGCAAGTAAAATGGGGATAATACTTGCCATGCTTTGAGCTCTTTGTTTAGAAGACATGGTAAGCACAAATACTTTTAATGCCACAGCTCTGAAGCAATTTGTAATGCTTCCCTGGCTGTTTCCTCCCCTCCCATTTCCATGTTCATTAAACAAACCAGCAACCCCTGCCAAGACACAGCCAGGCTGAGCACAAGGCCAAAACATAAAAAAATTATTTTTCTGTAACTGGGGCTTCCCGGGTTTGTTCCCAGGAGCTGATTAAGGGCTTTGACATCAGCCTGGGGGCCCAGCTCATCCATCCTGCACTGCCAGCTTTGCAGGCTGATGGCCACATTTTGGGCATCCCAGTCTGGATGGGCCTGTCTGCTGGTCACTGCAGCGAGCTCAGCCCTGCACAGCATCAGGACAGAGCCCTCTGGGTGTCACACACCCCTGGGCTCACGTTCCCCAGGATATGCTTCTGGCACAGGATCATTTAGAGCTTAATTCATGCACAGAAGCTGGCTGGGATGAGGAGGAACAGGACCAGCAGCTGCTGGCACAGCCCAGCCTGCAGGTGTGGGCTGGCAGAGCTGCTCTCCCCACCGTGCATGGAGGAGCTGCTGCCATCACCTCATTCTCCTTACATTTCTCCAAGCATTTCAACCCAAACAGCCCAGTGGTGAATTATCAAACTCTCAAACAAAAGCCAAACCATAACCAAGAGCCAAATGTGGAAGGAAACTAATCTCCACTTTCCCCTAACATCAAGCTTTGCTCTGCAAAGCCCCTCAGGCTCTGTGTGTTTACAACGTGCTCCAGTTTGGAGAATAAAACGCAGGCACTGGAGCAGCACAGAGGGGCCCACCAGTGCCAGCCAGTACAAGAGCCAGAGAAACCATCATGTGCTGCTGCTTCCAGCACTATCTCACAGAGAAACTGCACCCACGTGTTCCCAGAGGAAGAACTCTGCAGATGGCTGTCCCTGATTTGCAAAGAGAGGCAATCCCATGTCCCGAGATGGGAATGATCTGGGGACGTAGAGAGAGGCAAGGTTTTGTGTCCTACTCCCCAGCTTTCCATTTCCAACAGACATATTAATGGATTCACAAACCAAATGGCCTTGGGTATGAAAAGAACAAAGAAACCTTACTCAGTGCAAACCAGCCCCCTCACAAAGACTGTGTTCAAACCACAGAAGGTAAAATCCACTTCTGTGCGAAGTTTAAAGGGTGGGGGAAAGCTCTTTATAAGGATCACAGGCATTTAACAGGGTGCTGCAAACAATAAGGAAATTACAACTAGCAATCGGATCGTTCTCTTTAAATAGTTGCTTACATTACACTTCATTTTGCCAAGTCCTTTGTATACAGAAGCAGCTCCCCCGGGGCATCACGGTGGGTCCTGGCAGTTTTGCTTGGCTGGGGAAGCAGCAGGGTCTGCACTTTGGAGCCAAGAGGCTGCATGGACTTGCTGTGCTCAGAGAGATGGGGCTAGAACACCCCAGACAAGGGGATAACAGCAAACCAAACCTGCTCAAAGCACTGCAGCAAGCGTGGCACGGCTGGCTCCAGGCAGTCTATGAGGTCCAGCACATGTGGCAATTCTTGCCAAAGGTTGGTCCTGGGTGTTCTCAGGATGTGTAAAACCACTGGACACAAACTGCAGGCACTGCTCTTGGCTTCCCAGACATGGATGGCACAGGCAGTCTGCAATCCAGACACTCTGTCCCCAAGAAATCAGGAGTTGCCACTTCTCACTCATCAGCAAGGGTCCAAAGGAAAATGCCTCAAGCAAGCATCAAGCCAGGTGTGCGTCAAAAGGGTCAAAAAGCATCAAAAGAGGTCAATGTGACATCTCTTGCTGCTGGGGGAGCACGTCCATCACTGAGCTCTGAGACTTGAACCTGAAGAACATCATGTCAGGCTCAGTCACACCTTGGGTGAGTGAGAAAAACAATTCAAATGGAAAGGTTTTTAAAAGCTCCCAGACACAGCCCACCAGCCAGGGAACACCAAACCAAGTTTCAGAGCTTCACACAGGCTGAGCAGCACAGCACTTCCTATTTTGAACAGATTTGCTGCCTGTGTTATCACTGAAATGCATCACACAACACCAATGAACAAACACAACAACTGCACATAAAGCAACTGGAACTGGGCTGGCATTTGAAGCCTTCTATAAAAGCCTTGAATTGGAAGTTAGTGGTCTCGCTGCACTAACCATATTAATTCCATCCAGGAATGTGCTGTTTAAAGTGGGAGCAGTTTGGTTTGATGAGTCCCCTGTGCGCCAGGAAAGCTGATGGGGAATGAGAAACGCACGCGCCGCAGGAGGAGCGCCAGGATCTACCACAATTCCCACCACCCTGGCCCTCATCAGCCAGATTCCAGCCTTTCCAGAGCCTGTCAGACATTTGGGAAGGAAGCCTGATGGCTCATTTTACTGCAGGTCTGACCTGAAAGAGCAGAACCTTGATAGGAAATGGGCTGGTTCCTTTCAGCCAAGCTGAAGACAGCTCCCGATGGGATTCCCACGCTGTGCCATTATTTTGCACCTAAACTACAGCTCCCAGCAAGGGCATCTGATCCCCACCTAAAACCACTGGGATGACCCAACCTGTCTTGTGGCAAACCATTGTGCTAGTTAGCTTTTCTCAGGGTAAAATGTCAAGGATTTGCACATGTGAAGGTTCTGCAAAGGGACAAGCTCAGTTTACACCCACCCACTGGTTGTGGTCCATGCAGAAAGGGAAATCCAGGAGAAAAAAGGCATCTCTGGTATGGGTACCTGCACAACCACACAGCTCACAAAGGATTCTGTGTCAGGCTGGGTGTGGGATGCAGAAAGCAAATTATAACTTGCTGTGAGACTGCAGGCTGATGGGATGATAGCTCAGGCAGGAGGGCAGAGTGCTGCCTCAGCAACTCTGAAAAGCTGTTTTTCCTGCCGTGAAGAGGATGACATGGAAATAACATACTCCACACACTCTAAGGATTTGATCATCCATTTAAAGAGGGGATCTCTGCTCTGCTTCCCAACAGCTGTTGCAAATCTGTGGGATCAAGCCAAAGCTAACACAGATGTGGAAATAATCTACGGACTATTCAGCCTGAAAGCAGCTGATCCTCTTGCAGTGCTCTTCACTCCTGGTTCAGGCCTGTTCCAGTCACTGCTCACCCCAGGACACCCACTGGAGAAGAAGTGAGGAAATACAGCCCCTCACAAGACTCTGTGCAGGCTGAGCAGCCTTACAGAAACTTCCCTGGCTCCTGTGCAGATGGTTTAGTGCAGCGGTCCAGTGGAAAAACCGGAGTCACCAGATTCCTCTGGTAACTTTATCCCTGCACAAAAGTATCACCACGACATCCTGGAAACCACAAACCCTGGGGGCTCCCTCCATGACTCCATCCACAGCCAGCTGGGAGAGGCTTTCAGAGATCACTCATGATCTGAGGGCTGATCCCAGACATTGATCCCCAGACAGACCATGCAGCAGCACAAGGCTGCTCTCCCCACCAGTACCGGCTCCATTATTCCCCTCATCCTGAAGACTGGGAATTCCTGGCTGAGAGGCTGAGGAGACATTTGCAGACAGCCACAGTAATTTTTCCAGATAAAGGTGTCAGACAAGAGGTCTCCCCAGCAGCCGTGGCTGTTTCTGCACAGGGCTGGCACCCGGCCGGGGAGGATGAAATCCCCTCCTGCTCTGCTCCTTCTGCTGGGGAAGGGATCCCCCACTTCCAACAGCTGCCAGGTGCTATTTTTGGTTGTGCTGATTGATTTATCAGTCCTGCTCGCATTCACTGGCTCACATAAATCCTGAGCTGCAGCAGTGAATGCTGGCAGAGATAAAGCACAACTGCCTACAGCGCACTGAGCCCTGGCTGCTGGGAAAGTGGTGCTCCCACCCTCCTTGGGGGCTGCATTTCTCTGCTGCTGTGTGAAACTGGACCATAAAAGCTCTCACACTTCCCTCTTCCATTGCATATGGAGCTGACTCTGCCCAAGGATGCAGAGGGCAGACATGGTCTCTACCCATCTTGCAACCCACACTTCCACCCTGACCAGTGACAGAAGACAAAGGCAGTTAAAGTACTCAAAGGCAGCAATAAATTAACATATTCCTGCTGTGGATGGCTGCTGCTTTATAGTAGCACAAATGTAAAGCCACTTTTCTAAAAATTCACTCTTAGATGCAATGGAGAATTTATTCTGGTGAGGCATTGGAAAGATCCCACCTTCCAACAGCCCCATGAGTGACCATGTGAGAGCACAGAGGGGTTTCCATTACAGCAGAGGCTCAGCTCTTGCTGGTCTCTCACTCAAGAGCCCCAGGCTGAAACATGAAGCCTGTCTGAGGAACACACAAGCAGCCCACAGGTGGAAAAATGCCCTTGGTCCAGGGCTGCAGGGACCAGCAGAGCTCAATGTCCAGCTCTGCCACCCAGAGCAGCTCCAGGCTGAGATATCCATGGCCATTCCCAGTGCTCCAGCGCTGCGGGAACCCCTCTGTCCTCACTCACCGACAGTGCTAAACTGCAGCTTTTACATCGTGCCTTAAAGGGTTTACAAGCACCAGGGGCCACCCAGGCTCTGCAGACAACAGGCTGCTCCTCTCCCTGTCGATTTAAATCTACTTCACGCCTGTCCTTACGACTCAAGCTCAGCTTGGACAAAAGCTGCTCTTCCAGCCCTCCCTCGCTGCTCCTTTTCCTTCGTGCATCAGGGAAGCCCCTGAGCAGAAGGAGAACACGGTGAGGGAACAACACACAGCCAAGCAGTGGGGGGAGACCAGATGGTGCACGCCAAGGTCTGACCCCGTGACACAGAGGAGACCGAGCGAGGCTTGGGATAAATTAATGTCCATTGTGCTGTTGCTCCTCTCCGAAAGTAAATCAAAATCTAATTACAAAATACAATGGTGACAGAGATGTCTGCTCCAGGAACGTTAATGAGCTGAGGAGGGAGGATTTGGCATTGTAATAAACGAGATTGATGTGAACAGCTGAGACAGACAGCACAGAGCACCAGGGCTGTGGGTCCACACAGACCCCATTGCTCCCCTCCCTGTGCACACTGCCTGCAGTGGCTGAAAGCCCAGCTAAACCCAACCAGGGTCCCCTGGCACTCAGCCTGGCAGCACCTGCTGGGGACATTCCAGCAATATGACTCGGTGCAAGAAAAAACCTAAAGGAAATCAACCCAAAAGTTCTGCTTGTGACTTCCATCCTCTCCTTGCTGCGGCTCCATGGTGGGAGATGGGCACAGCACAGTCCAGCTTGTGGCTGCCCACATCGCCCCACAGCTGCTGGGGGGACAGGGGACACCCTGGGCTTTTGTTCCTCCTGACCAGGGAGCACAGTAGCAGCAGGTTTGGAGGTGAAGCAAAAGGAAATCCTCTCTGTGGGTTTCTGGCACAGCCAGAGAGCTGCTCTTTGTTCCCTGAGGAGCTCCACAGCCAAAACCTGCGATGAGGGACCTGGGCCAGCCCAGCCTCATGTCCTGGCGTTTCCTCCCATCCTCTTCCCTCACCACCCTGTTCCCCAGAGCTGGCTGCTGCTCTTTGCAATTTCCCAGGCCGTGCCATCCCAGGGACAGAGAGCTGAGGGTTTTGTTTGAGGGCAAGGCAGCAAGGCTGGCTCTGAGCACAAGCTGCCTGCTCTGCCCCTGACACACACCCAGGCTGACAGGCTGGATCCTCCGCAGCCCACAGCTGATAGGAAAACATTTAATTTGAGCAGAGCTGAAGAGCAGTTAACATGATGTATGGAGAGCAAAGCCCCAGGGCCCTCAGCAGACACGGGAGCTGGCCTGGTTGTTTTACATTGCAGGTTTCAAAGAGGTGCTGGGATGGCAGCTTGATTTGATCTCAGGATCAGGAGGAAGCAGCATTTGACTAAACATACAGATAACAACACAGGCAGGAAATCAAGCTGGGAGGATGCCACCAGACAGGCTGGTCTATCAACACTATGAGGATGCTTTTCATAAATATATTTTTTTCAAGTGTTCCTCAAATTGTATTCAACAGCCCAAAGAATGCAGAATTTAAGGATGCAGCATTGCACCCAGGACTAGGAAATACACCTCCGTGTATATCCAATAAATGGGGTTTTTTCCTCCATGTGCACACCATGCTTTACCTCTTAAAAGGGGGCTTGCACATGAGCAAGGTATTTAATAAACATTTTTCTTTCTGCAAAAACACAAAAAGCAGTGAGGGCAGTGGGAGTTAAAATGTATGTGGGAAAAATTTAAGACACATGTAGAAGTATATCATCCATGGCCCCTATAAATTACTCCCCCAAATGACTAACACTGAGTAAGAAATGGCTATGTAAACACAGAGGCAATAAGAAAAAAGAATAATTTCTGTCTATGGGAAAGGGATATTTTTCCATCTGTTTATAGGAAAGGCGAGGGGTGGGGTGGGAGTCTGGGATGTTGAATTGGAGTTCAGGGCCTCCCTTGGTCCCATGTCTCATCTGTCAGTGGAAGTGGGACAGTTGCCAGAACATGGGTTTCCTACCCACTGCCTTTGCTGCTACTGTTCACTTGAGGGCTGGCAGTAATCTCAAGGTCAAACACCTTGCAATCCCGGATCATTAAGAAACAAACACTTCTGAAAAGCCTTGAGTTAAAACAGAGTTCCCACCAAACACAAAAGCCTTTTAAATCAGCAGGGAAATCGGGATTTGGTTTTTTGTTTTGTTTTGTTTAATGCACACAATGAGGTATTAGTGAGGTTTCTGCTTTGTTTTCAGTGGTTAATCTGAGAGGGAACCTTACACAATCAGACCAACAAAATCCTGGAAAACAATGGAGCATTTGTTAGCACTGTAACACACCCTGGGGAGGGAGGCAGCCAGGAGCCTCCCAAGCAGTGACAAGGCAGCACCAGGACATCCCCCAGACCAGCTACACAAAAGATCCCTGCAAAACTATCAAGACATCACAGATACCCCCTTGTGCCCACTCTGCTGAGGTACCCACTGGGTGGATGGCAAATTTGCTTTTCCACAGCACCTTTTGAAATGCAATAGCTCATCCATCACATCACAGTGATGCTTCCTCCACTCAACACAGCTCTTGCATCACTGCAGACACTCAGACTGTTTAAAAGCAGCTGATCTCAGGATGCTCTGGTTGAGGTTGGCCTGATCCTCCCTACAGCAGATCTCCCTACAGATCCTCCCTACAGCTGCATCCATCTCCGTGTCTCAGAGCCAACAGCATTGAATCTCATCTGGCAGCACTCCTGGTTTGCAACCCAAGGAGGATTTTCATGCAAAGGTTACACAGCTGCAGAGCTACAAAAGGCCACAACCACAGCCCTGGCTGCGGGGGCAGCTCTGGGCTTTGCATGCAACAGGCTCTGCTCCCAGCTCAAGGGATTCACTCTGTAACCACAGATCAAAATATGCCAGGAACTAACCAGATCCAGGTGCTCTCAAGCTGCAGCTGGAAAGAGCAATCCCTGCCAGTGACAGCTCTGAGTATTCCTGCTCCTCCTCTTCTCAGGGTGCAGCCTGTGCCAGCCTGGAGCAGCCACAGTGCTCATGGGGACTTCTCCTTTGGAGCCCCCAGTCCATCCTGGGCAAACATCACACCACCAAAACGGCTCTGGGCAAACCCCCTGATGATGATGTTGTTGTGTTTTCAGAGCCTCTGTGCCCTCCTATCACACTTCACCAGCACAGCTGAGCCCCAGAGCTGTGCTGGCCTGAGCCAGCACTGGGTGCCCTGCGGGGAACAGCATTCGAGTGAGGCGTGACATGGGCAGGACAGATGTAACACAGGCTGCTGGAAAATGCTCTTCTGCTGAGCACTTCTCTGCCTCCTGCTCCCCAAACTGACATCCAGCCCCTCAGCAGAAAGGCTGGAAATGTAAACCTGCCCCAGCCAATGATCTCTAAATGGGAAAACGCCACCGAGAGTCCCACGTTTGCAATTAATCACCTGCACACATGAAAAGCCAGGGCAGAACAAAGCTGCCCGGAGCTCAGATGCACCAACACCTCAACTGCAGCACAAACCAGCAGGTGGGAAGTTGGAGAAGCCATTTCTTCATCCACTTCTTTTGCAGAGCAGCTTTCCCATCACACAGTGCTCCAGCAAAGCTGGGGAACCGGGAAGGGAGGGACAGGGAAAGGAGCAGAGTCATGGTATGGGCTGGGCACAGAGGAAGGGGAGGGACAACCAGTATGGGGCCAGCAGACAGGCCTGAGGGGTTTATGACACACACACATGGTGGGCCAGGTGCAGGGCCAGAGAGGGAACCTGATCTGTCCCCGAAACCCAGCACCGAGCCACAAGAGGCCCCCAGCTCCAGAGACATCGAGCAGGGAGGAATGGGACAGCAGCCTGCAATTCCTCTTCTTCATTTTAAGGCACTGTGAAGCAGCCAAACCAGCTAAGAAGATGAACATGGACAGTGAAAAATCAGTAGCAAGTCAAAAGCTCCACTGATGAAAGTCAGAAAATACAGAGCTTCCCAAGGAGCCAAGAGCCTGTTGTCAGCATATGGAGGAAAGCAGGACACTGGCGAGAGAGAGCCTTGGCCACCGTGTCCCTCCTGCCACCACGAGCATGGCACAGACAGTCATGGAGAAACAACAAGGAGCTGCTGCCAGGAACTGATGAAATGTGAATCCCACGGGGGTGCTGAGAATGTCAGATAAGATGCAGAGTATTCATTCCCTCTGCTGACAGCCAGCCCCAGCTGGAGGGGGAGGCTCGGAGACCGCAGGATTCAGAGAGCCAAGATACCCAACACCAGCTCTGCCATTGAGTCTGAGACAAGAGCAAAGCAGGTGACACAGAGGACTGGGTGGCAGGAGGGCTACCTCATGTTTTTGCTGAAAATAAGGGAGATTCTGTGGAAAAAAAAAAAAAAAAAGCAAATTGTGTGTTCTTTTATAACATGCTGAAAACTTCTGTGCGCTGGCAGCGACCCTCCTCAGATGGGGCTGTATTTCAGCTGTTACTATATTCAGTTTGTAAAATGCTCTGGGATGATAAAAATCACTCCAGAAACAGTTACTAAAACTGTTTCCAGGAAATAGATTCACAGAGTTAGAGAAAGCCTGGTGTTTTTACAAGACCTTCTACTAGAGAAAGACCAAAGATAAGCAGCAAGTTTTGCTTCCTTGTCTTTTCAGCAATGAAAAGGACCTGTGCTGGGGTTTATTTCATTCTGCAACATACAAAACCACCATCAGTTATTTCCTCAGAGAGTAGCCTGACTTGAAATGGACAGATAACACCCCTCAAATCACCTGGAGTTGAAGGCTTTCTGCCTTAGTCAAGCTCTGGATTTGTCTGCTTGCATTCTTGTTTTATCCTGCTGCTTTCCATGATTATTGAATTGTCCAGAAGATGATCCCAGGGTAACTAAATCCATGCTGCAAGAACAGAGATTTTATCCAGGAAAAGCACCGTGGGAGCACGGTCTATCTTCCCATCCCCACTCCAGCCTCAGTGCAAGGAAGGAACATGTTTGGAGTTGGATGAGCCACAGGAAATGCAAGCAAATCATCCACTTGTGTCCAAGTGCCTTTTTCCAAGGATCTGCCATGAAGTTTCAGGCTCAGTCACCCCTTCCCCACCCCTGGGTCAGAACTGATTGAATGCAGCCACCGAGTCAAACTCCAACACACTCATCTCCTTTGGCAGCTCTGCGGTTCCGCTGCGAGCTCCAAGCTTTTCCCCTCGTCTCCCTCTCCCTCCTCTCCCTCAATTATCTTGCTTCATCTTTATTCTGTTTCCAGGAACACTTAGCAACAGGCTCTCGCAATCAGCCACCGGCAGGCAGGATCTGAGGAGGAGACTGCAGTTGTGATGACCTTTTGCTACACTCATGCAAATTTTAAAGAAAGTATGAGAACAATTTGCCTTTTAAGTATCCTCTGCTTACATTCACCGGGAGTTAATTCTCCTTCTCTCCTCAGAGGCATCAGAAACACCAGATTTTCTGATTTTACACTAATGAGAACAAAACCCGCAGCTTAATTCCGGCTTACTTTGTGGGATTTTTTTTTTCTGTATCTCACGATGTGAGGAGAACCTGAAGGGGCAAAAATTAACATGTGACACCTACCCTGGCCTAGACCTCAGGCCTGCTCAGGCACCACGTGCTCCTGTCAGCAAAAGCCAAGTGTGGATTCAGGGCCCATCCCAGCAGCCAAACTCGTCCTGAGAAGGACAAGATGCTGCTGGCTCCTCTTGGTGAGGAGCAGCTTTCACTGCTCACCATCAGAGACTTTCATCCCAGGACAGCCCCAGGGTATGCCAGGAGCCAAACATTGCCTCAGCCTCCCAAGCAACCACAGCTTTTGTGATCTCCATAATTAAAGGCAGCAGATAAAGGCTGGGACAGTGGCTCAGGACTCTCATTCCCATGGGACTCCTGGGGTGCTCCTGCCAAATCCAGGGACTTTGGCAAGTGACATCCTCCAAAGCAACACACCGACCACCACAGGGCTCTGGGAGGGCAACACTGATGCTGGATGGATGAAAATGGGTAAATAACAAACCTGGGTTTGGAAAACCACAGCAACAAACTCACAGCAGCCGTTTTTACAGCCACCCCAATGGGTGCTGGCATGGGAGAACAGGCAGCAGCCTTGCTTTTCATCAGATTTAAATCAAATCCCCAAAGCTTTCCAGCACTTTCCCTGTCACTCAGTAATTTTCTCACATACACAAACAAGTCTGGAGACAGCCCAAAGCACACACCAGGACAGCCAGTGCAGCTTGCAAGGCACAGGGCATTACTGAATTTAGTACTTTCCCCTTAAAACAAATACTCTGTGTTTGGAATAAAAAAATCCTGTATTTCTTGCAGTGGCTAGAAGCTGAAGGGAGGGAATGGGTGAATACCCAAGTACCAAGGCTGGCAGCTCAGCCTCTGCTTTCTGACAGGTGTTCATAACCAGGGAAAGAATTTGCAGGTCCCTGATCTGGGAAACAAATGAAACAAAAACCCCTCACAGATCTTTGATACTTCAGATTATCTTAAAAAGTATAATCTACTTCTTTTTTTTTTTTCCTTTAAAAAATGAAAAGTCTAAATAAGCACATCATTGATCTGATTGCTGAGAACAGCATCTGGAACATCAATCTCTGACTGAGACTGCAGAAGCTGCAGGAGAGCTCAAAGCAGCCAAGGCTGCCCTTGAACCAGATGCTGCTCACTCTTACAGAAACGCCTGTGGATCTGTGTGAAAATGATTAAACAAAATTGCTCCCTCTTTTTCAAACTACAGAACTCAAATCTGTTTTCTCTTAGAGGGCAGATGCTCATTACATATCCCACAGAACATCAAAGAGCAGGAAAAGAAGGAAGGCAGCCACCCTGCCATGCACCAATGCCCAGGGTCCTGCCTGAGCAGCACCCACCACCTCCCCTCCCCAAAACCCTTGGCTTGGGGTACAGAGGGTAAAAATGCCTCTTCAAGTTCAGTCCCCACTTAGTGACAGCATCAAAGATGCCAATCAGGGGCTGTCTGCTCCAACAGCAGCAAACAGCAGCCATGTGTTTTGTAGGCAATTCTTTTGGGACTTCAAAAACTCCAGCTACTGCAGCACCTCAGGGAGCCCCAAACCTTGGGCATTTCTCAATATTCCTTTCCCATCAGTGCTTGAGCATTCAGAGCAGAACACGAGGGACCATCAGCCCAGTCCCAGACCTGTAACCCCATCCAGATCCAACCAGCACCTTCTTCAGGTGCTTATTAACAAATGAGAACATCAAAAGAGCATTGCAAAGGTGCCAGGGGCCTCCCAATCCCCCATGAGAGGCTTGGCAGGATGTGACCTTAGGGGCACCAAACTCTGTGCCTTTAATGCCACACCTGATTCAAACCCCTGTGCTCAGAGGTAAAAGGCAAGTGACCGATGGGAGGCCTCATTCCCAGAGCCCTTCTCGTTTATTTTAGTTCAAAGAGCTCAGAAAACTCAAGGCAATCACTCAGCAGCTCGGATATTTAAGGAGGAGTGTGGGGAAGTGTGCCTGGGAAGCAGGAAGCACAAATTCAGCTTCATCCAAGATCCAAGAGAGAGGAGTCACAGCCAGGCTCTCACTTAACAGCTTCTTCCAGGCAAGCCACGGCCTCATCTGTCTTAATCTTTGACCACTGAGAGATGAAAACAATTTATCCTCATTCCCTGCTCTTACAAGGAGAGGTTTCAAGAAACAAAACTAAACCAAAGATCAATGTTATAGCCCTTCTCAGAAAAACTCTGCCTGACCTGGACTTTCTCAGTATCCTTTTATCTGGGAGTGTTTTGGCTAAAGCTTTGCCGAGGAAAGCCATGTGAGTAAGCCAGTTAAAAACCTGGTACTTTCATGTTTATACAGCCAGCTAAGCAGCTCACTACAAAGGCTTTTATTTCAAGTCTCTCCTGACAAGCCAGCATGGATAAATTACATAATCTCCCAGGAATTATGATGCACAGGAGGAAAAAAACCCACCAATTCCCTAGGTAAGAACTAAGGGCTCAGAAACTGAGAACTGAAGGAAAAGTCTGTACAAAAACCATCCCAAGATTAGAAGGCAACTTTTTTGTACTCAAAGAGACAGCAAAACCAGCTGTAGATGCAGACACACTCCTTCCCCATGGCTACCAAGAATTCACCAGGTCCACAGCTGAACATGGAAATATCTCAAAGGTCTCTTCTCCCAAATACCTTTATTTCCAGAAAAACCAATCTGAAACAAGCCCCTGTGCTTGACAAGCAGTGCAAAAGGCTACAAGCACGAGAAGAGATGAGCTTTCCAGTCTGAGAGGTGCAACTGAGCAATGAATCACAGAACAGAATCATGGAATATCCTGAGCTGGAAGGGACCCACCAGGATCATCAAAGCTGCTGTCAATGGGGTGCATCCAAGTACAGCCTGAGTCCCCAGGTTGAACCAGGCTTCACACACTGGCTGTGTACTGAGCTGTGTTGGTTTTACATGCTGTGTGTGCAAGAGCCAGGAAAAATCCATCTTCAATGTCATAACAAACCCTAAGTTAAACACAAAGGCAAAGCCAAGCATGTTATTCAGTTAAACAGGCACATAAAGGAGAAGGCAGCCCTGGCCGTGCGTTTGCTCCTGATTTTTGTTGTTTCTCAGGGAGCACACACATAAATGGGCAGATGCTCCCTTCTCTAAGAACAAACCTGCTGCTCCTAATAAAAAACAAGAGTTTTGCAGAAGAAACCTGCACTTCACAGCCTGTGCACTGCTCTCCCCCACCGTGGAGTGAGAAAGGAGCACACCTTGGTCCCCTTGCAGACACAGTGCCCCAGGGGCTGCCTGGGCTTGGGCAGCTGGGATAAACACCCAAACCCAGGGAATTCCCAAACTCTGAGAGACCAAACCAGAGCCAGCAGGTCTGTAAGGCTCCAACCCTACAGAAGAGTTTTGTCTTCAAGTTATGAATTTTATGGCATTTGCTCTGCCCATTATAAACTACACATGTGGTTTTTAAGGTGGTGGGCAAAGGAAGGGGTGTCTGAGGGTCCAGGTGCCCAGTCAGGCCAGGAGCAGCCAAAGGAAGAGTCCACCTACACAGAACCTTCTACAGCTGGATTGGGTCTTTTGTGCTTTCTCCAGGAAGTCTGAGCAGCTCCTCCCTCCACTGGGCAGAGCTGGAGCCTGACACATTAAATTCTGGGCACGGAGCTGGTGGCACTTTGGATTACTGACAACTTCAAAAGGACCAGACAAGCCCTTCTCGCGTAAGTAAGCTCTTGCTGCTCAGTTTGCTGAAGGACATGAGGACAGCCTGAGCCAGCAGCTTTGCTGAACATTTCCAGACAGCCTGGAAACAGTCTGGCAGCCTGGCACCCAGCCTGCTCCCCCTTTTCCGTGCCAACAGGGACACGCGGATACGCAGGACCCGCCTCGGGTACGGCAGCTCCGAGGGGAAGGGATGAGCAACTTCTACAGGAAAGATGCTCCCACAGATTGTACAAAATTCGTGATTTTCAACTCTGTGCTAGCTTAGGAAAGGAGGTTTAAAGCTCCAAAGTTAGGCTGTTTGTAAAAATAAATAAATAACCATGAGTCCCAGATTCTGTTCTGGATCTCAGGGAATCAGCAGGTGGCAGATGGTCAAAGCCAGAACAAGGTTATTTCAGATCTGCAAGCTGAAATATCCCCCTCATCCCCCCTGCAGATCTACAGGAGGACCACAGGGAAGATTTAGCACCTGCAGCTTGGGGTTGTTGTGGTTACCTTTTAGCCCATTCAAAAGAACATTACAATGTATTCCCCAAGGGAGTCCATAAATAGAAAAGGATTCTGCTCTAATCCCCTATCTACTCCTTTCTGGATAATATGGCGTTTGGACAAGCACTGCCAAGACAAAGATTTATGACAAAGCTGAGAGTTTGCATGGCCAACACATGCTCTAAAAACTCAGGATTCCAAGGAATAAATAAAGCCTCTCCTAGGATATAGACAGCCCTTCAGTTATGGAAGCTTCATGCAGATACAAACTTGTTTGCAGGATTTCTGCTTCCCTCTCCCATACCAGGCAAAAGACAAGTTTATGCTGATTTTGCCCAACACCCAAATCAACTGTTCTCACTGGGTGTTCTTGCTGAAACCACCACCACCACACAGTCACTTCCCATTTCTTTACTAATACTTTATAACATCTATCAGCTATTACCTATCCAGCCAGCTTCAAACTTCTTTTTCTGACAGTAACCAACATCAAAGGGAAAAGAACTAAGAAAACTGCAGACTAAAGGAACTATAAAAAGTACAGCTGATGAATGCTACAGTTTTACGGCTTCACTGGAGACACCAGGGAGCTGTGTGTTCTTAGAAGTTCCTCAGTGAATGGTGTATTAAAAAAACAAACAAACAAAAACAAAAAAACCAAATAACAGCAACTTTGCAGTGCTACTGCAATTAGATTTTGTAATGGAAATGCTGAAAAGCACTTGGACAACAGAGTCAGTGTAACACACACGTGTGCCAAAGCAGAACCAGTGGAGGCAGAAAATTCAGCACCAAATGCAAGCAAATATATTTTGCCCACCTGAAAATTCAAGGCAGTGAAGACACATCCACTCACAGAGGGACCAGGCAGGATTGTTTCCTACTCCACACTCCCCAGGTGTGATTTTAAATTACCCACTGCTGGGGCTGTCACACACCTCCCTTGGCTGCCTGCACACAGCCCTATACAAAGGCACAGATGAACAGCCAGGCACCACAGCAGGGTCTGGGAGGTGCATGCTAGGGTACAAAATTAAAAAAAAAGAAAAATGCAGTCATTTTTGACAAAGGGGAAGTGCTGCATCCCTGCTGAATCTCTGTGGCTGCCTACACACCCTTTGGATCCTGGCTACTTGCAAGCAAAACATAAAACCAAGGATATTTGTTCAAAACCCACAGGCGGACACTGTGATTCTATTGAAGAAAAAAATACAACTGGCATTCATTCTAAAAACTTCCCACCATTGGGACTGGGATTCAAAACCAGCACTGGGCAGCGAGGCCAAAACACACTGAGAGCAGACGCCTGCAAAAGATTCCAAGGGAAATTAGTTATGTGGGTTTTAACAAAAATAAAATTAAATCCAATGTTTACAAAGGGAAAAAAAAGGCAGCTTCCCTAGGAGACAGTGCTGCAAACACCCTTTGCAGATAAGTCAAGACCTGTCTGAGGCTTCCCCGGGTTCCTGTGCCAGTGTGTGCAGACAGGGAAAAGGCAAAGCCAAATGCTGAGCAGGCAGCAGCTGCCTCCTCCCATCCTTGGGGCTGGCACTGGCTCTGAGGGGCAGTGAAGGGAACTCTCCATCCATCCATCCATCCATCCATCCATCCATCCATCCATCCATCCATCCATCCATCCATCCATCCATCCATCCATCGCTCCCTCCTCTTCCATCAGGGAGCTGTGGCCAGGGGAGCTCCTGGGCTTCCACTGCTCTGCTTCTCTTGTCTCATCTCTCTCCAGGAAGAGACATGGTGAGCTAAAGCTGGACGAGCAAGTGGATTTACAGAAAGCCCCAGCTTCCCTCCTGGTGTGCTACAGTCAGCCTGATTCTGTAAACTTTTCTTTTTCCCTTAAGTAATTTTGCTGCAGCTGAGTCACACACAGGTCCTGCCAGGAATTTTTATAATTACTGAATTAGAGCAAGGTTTTGCCTGTGCACGCCTGACAACATCTGCTGATGGAAGTGAGCTCTGCTCAAACCCTTGCAGAGCCCTGGAGGAGCAGGGCTGAGCGCTGCCCTTCCTCCCAACACCACCTCTCATGGGGCTCTTCTTGCCGCTCCTCCTGCAGAGAGCTTTGCAGCTCCCAATCCATGTTTTGGGAGGAAGGAAATAAACTGGAACAAAGTCCAAAGGGTGCTGAAGCAGAATGCTGGCTGCCTCTTGGCTCTCCAAGCCTCTTGCTGGAGCATCCCTGGGGCAGCATCCACAGTTATGTGCCTCTCCACATAGCTGCAAAGCCATCGTGCGTCACATCTTCCTTGGAGACAGACAACGGTGTAGAGTTCCATAAAACCACAGGAGAAAATAACTCCCTCCACCTCCTCCTTCAATGGACACGAGGAGTTATTCTGCAAGCGAAGCTCCACCACACAACACTGCTCCAGACTAAAGATCAAACACAACGCAGGTTCAGATAAGCCAAAAGCAGACATCTGGCATTAGCAGCCTAGACTACCCACTTCCTGGACGATCCAAAAACCTCCCACTTTATGCTACAGGTCAGAAATGCAAAGGAATTACCATGCTCAGCCTCCTCCTTGTTACTGTTTGCTGGAGAGTGATGCCTGTCCCCTCCTGGTTCACCCAGTGCTGTAATTTATCCCATGCTGCACCCGAAGGGCTGCATTAAGAACACAGTACAGCTGCCAAGCCCTGAAAAGCAGGGATGTGCTGGAAATGTGCTGTCTCTGTAGCTTTAATCCAGTCCACTTGCAGGGGTCTTTACAGCATGGCCACATACCATGTGTGCACACAGTCCTGACGCAGTTAGAACCAAGAATAGATGCTCAGCTAGAGGGGAATTACTCAGTTCTGGGTTTCAGCTGGTTGTGCATGCATAGCACTCAGCTCTCTTCACTTCACACTTTTCATGTGCTGCTCCAAGGCAAAAATGAAGGCGTCTTGCCACTACAGACTGGGATTCTTCTCAAAGGATCCTGAATTTATTTTCATAAAATCCTAAAGAACTATGTTCACAACACCTCGGGTTTACAGATGAAGAAAATAGTTACAGAGAAGCTCTGGGCACCCTGTTCCAGAATCAGCCTCCAGCTCCCTTTTAAAAAATAAATAGCACGGAGAGGCATTTTAAATGTTTGACGTACAACTTCCCATGAGATCATCTGCAGCAGGAGCACTCAGCACTTCTGCAGCTCAACCCTCACCCTGGGGACCTGGGAAATCAAGTCCCTCCTTGTGCATGAAAAGCAATTTACCCAGCACCATCCCTGAGCCCTGCAGCAGCAGCAGAGCAGGAATTCCCATCTCCTTAAGCAGCACTTTATCCTCTCTTTTTCCATCACTTGCCTCACCTCCAAGCCTGAGAAGGGCTGAGGTTCTACACATGGAACCCCATCCTTCACTGGGCTGCCTCAGCTGCCCTCCAGGAGCAGCAAGGGCAGGGGTGCCATGGAAAAAACCCATCTGTGGTCCCATAATTAGAAACGGCATGGTAACGTATACAGGGGGATGAATTAAGGTTGCAGAGGAATACTGTAAATTGGATGCACATTTCTTGTTCCATTTTACTGCTATTTTTTTTTTTTACCCTCTCCCTTATTGGGCTTTGGCTGCACTTCAGATTAAGCTCCTAATAAGGGCTGGAGTTGGATGAGATTTTTTTCAGCCCATCAGATTGCAGCCTTCCAAGCCATTGAAATGAGATTCAAGCTGAACTTGAATTTTCAATAGTTTGGCCTAAAGGGGAGGGTGTTAACAACAGACCTGCCAACACCTTCTCCATACAAAATGTCTGAAAACATGTCTACACATCAAATGCTGCTCGGGCTCTGCTAGACAAAAGCCACAAAGCCAACATCTCAAATCCACTGCTGACTTGCTCAGCTGGTTCCCCTGCCAGTGAAGCTCACACATTTCTCTGAAAATCCACAGAATTTCTGTGTTCTGTATTCTCTCTAGGAAAAAGGGTTTTCCCCCAGCAACCCAGCTGTTGTAGTTTCATTATGATAAATCAGGCTGGCCTGAGGAGACATCAGGTAAATCAGGTGGACACACAGGATGCAGACACACACCAGTTCACCCAACACAGTTTACTTAAATGATACAGCCCCAAAATTAAAGATACTCCAATGACATGCACAGGCTTTAATCAAGACCTCTGCCAGTACACATTTTTAAATGCTGAAGTCTATTTTCTTGAGGACATGAATGTTTCAGCTTCCATGCCACTAAAATGATTTCCATTTCACATTTCCAGTATGAACATCCATGGCTACTTTGGCCAGTGCTGCAGGGAGCAGAGCAGTAAAGGGAAGGTGCTCCTCTCCTTTGATGAGAAACAGTAAGAGAAAAGGAATGATGGTTTCTTGATCTGCATTCAAGGGAAAGTATGCCCTGCTGGAGTGCCTGGCAGGGCATCAAGAGCAATGGAAATTTCAGCTTTCAAAGAAATAATACTCAAGAAGGGGGTGGGAATATCGTGTAGGAGCTGAGGTGACACTAATCCCATGGTCTGTTTTACAAACTGTCACTTCTCTCCAATGAAATTAAATCCTCTGCAGAAAAATCCTCTGGCTCCAACATCTTTTGGTAAGTAGAGCATAAACAGAATGAAGAAGAGCTCATAACTGAGCAGAAAATGGACTCAGATGGGTTGATTACAGGCAGGAGAGTGGAGGGACAGCAACCTGACCACTGGGATTTTGCATTTTTCTTTGGATGGTCACTGCAGGATCTTTGAACCTCACCTGGCCAACAAAGCTCTTCCAACACGACAGCGACCCTCTGCTCACTGCGAGGGGAAGGAGAGCAGGGTGGGAGAAAATCACAGCAACTCCTGCAAAAAGGTCTGGACTTGATTAGCAACTTATTTTCTTTAGGAGCATTTAGCTAAGCATGTGGGGAAGAAGCCTGTGGTGTCCTGCAGTGGCTCTTCCCAGGGAAGCTGGAGTGAGGCTGTTCATTCACCCGAGGAGCTGAACAGGCTCAGCACAGCAGCAGGAGCTGCTCACACCAATATCCATTTCCCTGTTGGGAGCTGCTTTCACCAGCACAAACAAGAAACACTGAAAATGTGTGAGTGAATGGCACTTTGAAATCAGAAGGTGTCTGGCAGCTCTGTGTCAGTGTGATGAACCCTCCAGGGCAATCACACACCGGCTCCGGTGGCTTGAAGCTCTGAACAAAGCAAATGCTGTGAGTAATCGTGGAGGAAAAAAACCCAACAAAATGGCATGGAAAGTGTTTGCCCAAGCTCATGTCAGACAGGACTTTTCTATCTCTGTGACACAATGTCCAATCTGCTGAGCTACAGAAGAAGTTTAATTTCTTTTTATAGGTTCGTGTTCTCAGCATTGCTCTGGCCACGAATCCGTGAATCCAGAACCAACAGGGATGCATCTTCAGCTACTGCAAGGATGATTGGAAGTATTTAACAGCTGAAGGAAAATACAGGTACAGCTTTTGTAGCCCTCATTTTTATGTCACTAAGCAGCTGCAGGTGGACACAGGCAAAGCACTGACTTGTGCAGGAGCAGCTCAGGCCAGGCACAGTCTCATTGACTGCAGAGGGACAGAGTCAACATCCACATGGATCCTGATTCTCTTAAATTCACCAAAGCCTCTCCAGGGCCAGCCTGTGCTTTTGCACAAGGCAGGTTTATCCTCAGGGCCAGCAAATGCTGTGTGAGACACGCACACAGAGCAGCAGAGGGAAGGCAAAATCTGTAGCCGTGCTAATTGGTGGAGGAATTACAAAGTAAAATACCAAACTAAATACCACAAGTCTGAGAATGAGCAAAGAACCCTTTCCCTTTCTGCCTCTCACAAATGACTTTCCCACCAAGAACCACCTCCACGGGCCCAGACAGATGTTTGAGCAGATGACCAAAAACTGTCAGGTATTTTTCTTTTCAATAGATTTGCATCCAGACAGGATGAAAAGCCCTTTCTCTTGAGCAATTGAGTTCTCCCCACAACAGACACGAGCTGGCATGTTCTGAGCCTTTGGTATTTCAATCCCAATTAATAAAATAGTAATTGCTGCACCTAAGGGGTTCTCAGCTCCCTAAGAGGAAACACTTAATACATACACAGATTTTCCTAAGCTTTACCACTACATACTTAAGACATGGATTGAGGGATGAATCACAACTTCAAATTCTTCACTACTAAGCCTGGCAATCAACACTGCCACTTTCTGGCGAAGAAACCCTAAAAGCCCTCACCTGTGATGTCATCTGCCGACAGATTTATGTTCTGCGGGGCGCTCCCGTCCTGTGACTCCTTCACTGAGGAGGCAGCTGGGTAACAGGATTTGTTCTGGATAATCCCTGCTCAGGCTCTCGGGAGGGGAGGAAACAGATGAAGATGCACTCAGCCAGAGATGGCAGCCACCACTTTTAGGGAATTTATTATGCCCCAGCCACCTGCCAGGTGTAAATCCCATTTCTAGTTTCAAGCCTGGAGAAGGCAGCAGCATGAAGACAGAAGGGAGGTGAGGGAAGTCTGCACTTCCCCTCCCAGATCCCAAACCTGTGTGTCCACAAGGCAGGAGGCATCAAGCCTGGCCTGTCACTGTAGGGGAGAGGTAACACAGCCCTACATAACCAACTCTAGGGTAAGGACCATCTCCTTCAAGTGCAGTTCCCTGAACAGAGCCCAGCACAAAAGACCCTGAGCCACCAGCAGGGCCATAAGCTCTGCCTGGGGTTATTATTTTCATAATTAGAGGGATGGCAGCAGACAGAGGTGGTATTTGGTGGCCTCTTAACCTAGAGACTTACTGGGGTTTATGCAGATGACTCCACTTTTCCAGCAGCAAAGCCTGCAGCAAATCCTCGTGGGGACAAACATCAAACCAGGATCTGGATGGGGCTCAACACAAGGCCACTGCTCGGTCAGCCAGAGCCAAAAGAACAACACAAAACATGCAGAGCTCAGAGGGAGTTTAAGTTTTAAAATTGAGTGAACCCTGCCAATTCAAATCTGTCTGAAGCAAAGTGACTCTTCAGGTGAGGCACCACTCCTTGCTCCAGCCTGGTCCTCATGCCTCCCTCCATCCACCTGCTTCTCTTCCCAGCCTCGGAGGCTCCTCCCAGCCTACCACATCCCCTTCTTTCCACCTGAAGAGCCACAGGTCCCATGCAGCCAGCAGGGACATGCCTGCAGGGAAAGGCACGGACAGCCACCTACTCTTCTGCTTTACAACGCAGCAATTAACTGGTTTGAAAACTGCCTCTCTAGGCAAAAACTCATCCTGGGAGCCACCAGGGTGACAAACATCCATTTTGTGCACCACCTAAGAGATAAACACCAATCGATGCCCTGGATGCTCCTGTCACACACAATAATTAAACCATCAATGGGGACACAGCGAATTAAAGCAGACAGAGGGGGACAAAGGAATGAAATAGTTTCATTTGAATCCTCACAGCTTAACAAAAGCAAAACCAGGCCAGACTTATTGAGGAAAAAAGCAAAAGATGGAAGAAATCTCATTTAACAGTTGCTTTTCCCAGAGAGAAAAGCAGAAACCCAAGTATGCAGCAAACCAGGATCAGGCTGGGATGAAGACAGGCACCAGGGGCATTGCTGTGCCACAGGCAGGAGCACACACAGGACACTCCTTTATTGAACACCAAGAAAACACTGTAAGAGAGGTGGACTGCAGGTCTCTGAGGACAAGAAGGAGGCAAAATCCCTGGAACAGCAGCCCATAGCATTTTCCACTCCTTTAAGAAAGAAAGGAGCGGAAGCTGTGCCATACGTTAGCACTTAAGTAGTCCTTACCCTCAGTTTCCCACCATCTGTACTGCTCTCTGCAACTCCCCTACTCATTTAATTTATTGCTGTGTGTCTCCGCCAAAATCAAAGACCTAAATATCAGCAATCTTGGTGGGAGGCATCCAGCTGCTCCAGCTCATTGTAGGAACAAACCCTATTTGTGCAAAGTTGCATTGAGAAAGCCGGGCAGCAAATCTCCCCAGGAACAACTTCCCATGCTTTCAGATTAGCAGATCAAGCTGCAGGCATTAAGACCTTGCCCCTTCTCTATCTGTGAAATCCAGGGCTTTAGGACACGAAAATGGGTCTTTTCTAACCCTGGAACGAAGCGATTTTGGAAGCACACGGCACAGCAGCAGCAGGGGGCAATGGCTGAGGGAAGCAGAGCTCAATCTCGGGGTCATGTTCATGTGAGATGGGGATTTTCTGGGAGGCTGGAGTGCTGGGACCTGGAAATCATGGCTGTGGCAGAGGCACAGCCCCACTCTGGTCACTCATCCAGCCCCTTCTGCTTCCTTGCACAAGGGGTGAAGCCAGCAGGATTTCCCTAAGAATGCAGCAATTTGCAAATTTCCAAGCAGAGATTACAGGGAAGAGCTCATTAGAAGCAGTCTGTAATGTAACAGCACAGTGACCTCTGTTCTGTGGCCACAAACCTGAATCAAAAAGGGAGCATCCTAAAAAATCAGCTCTTAGAGTCATCAGCCTCTCAGAAGCAAATAAGCACAGCTCCCTGCCCTCTTAAAACACCAGATATCAGCTGATAAAAGAGGAGCAATCCTGCAAGCCAAACACCCAGGCAGTACTTGCAAGGCAGGATTTGTAGCCTGGTGCTCTTTGATTTGCTCTGAGAGTGACAGAACAGTAGTCAGAAAAACATGAAGGGGAAGAACATTTCTAATGTTCTGCTGACCCGTCTGATGCTGAAAATCCCACCAGACCCAGGACTGTGCACAAGGACCGGGGTGCTGCTGCTGCTGCTCAGACCCTGAAGGGCAGACAGAGGGACAGCAGTCCCCCAGTGGGGCTGGGGACACCACGGACCCCAGCAGCTCTTGGACTCACTTGGTTCTCAGGGGCTGAAACAGACATACAAAGGAAGTTTCATCTCCTTCACAGATCTGACAGTAGATCTGGAAATTGTCATCTCCTTCCCACGCCATCACACAGCGTGGTTCATTTGAAACCTGTTTTATCCTGGCTCAGTTCAGCTTCTCTTACTCCTGCTCACAACAGCAGCAGCCAAGCAAAGAGTGGACAAACTGGGACCCCCAGTGAGGGGGAAGTGGATGCTGAACGGGCAAGTGGATGCTGAACTGCAAACACAGGGGCACAGCCCACAACCAAAGCACCCCACACACATCCCCAGCCCAGCGTGCAACCTTTCAACCAGCAGTGAGCAGGAGGGGATGGAACTGAGATCCCTGGCAACACCACTAAAACCCCTGTGTTTCTCCATTATTTTGGGAGAGGCAGGATAATCCTTTTGAACTACCCAAGTGGGGGAGAACCAACATCTGTTCAGATTCAACAGCTTGGGTCTCACTGCTTCAGCTTCAACTCTTTCCTGGAGGCTGGGGAAGGTCTCTAGCTTTTATTCAAAGGCACTGCCCTCACACAGGACCTTTCAGCAGAGGCTTGCAGAGCACCTCACAGACATTTAATTAAATCCTACAGCCTGCCCCAGTGAGGGAAGGATTATAAACAGGCCCCCAGCTCAGGCAGCAGCTCAGCAGCACAAGCATCTCTTTCTGTGGTATGGCTGAGGCGTTGGGCTCACTGCAGGGGTGCAGCAGTCCCAGCTCCACCGAGCTGCTAAATACACATCAAACAGCCCAGAGACTCTGGAGAGCCAGCAGAGCAGAGCAGAGTGACCAGGAGCATCCTCTGATGGGATGGGTAGGGGCCCCTCTCCACGCTCAGAGCCCCGGCAACAAATCCGTGTTTTGTCACCCCTCTGCAAATTAAACCATACATTTCCAAAGTACAGCATTCCTGGTGACCAGTTCATCCACCCCACAGCCCTGGGAGCTTCATAAAATGGAAAAACACCTTTTTTCCTTTCTTTATTTCCCCCCCCATGCTCACCTATGCAGTGAGACTTTTGCTGGCTGAATTACATCTATTTAAACAAAAGTAAGGTCAGACATCTGCCTTTGCACAGTGTCAGCTGCAAGAAATGAGCTAACATCCAGATGCAGTGGCATGTCAGGATTAGCCCAGGCTGGGGCAGGAATGCTTCCATGTATGGAAAAATATTGGAGCAGTGAAACCATAAGCTTGGAGCTGAGTGAAGTGAGAGGCCCTGTCAATGAAATTGCAGGCTCAGATTTAGAGGATTTAGCAGCTCAGATCCGCCATAAGATCCTCAGTGTGTATTACAATAAATTTCACACTTTTTCCAAAAGGGACTCCTACAGCAATGCTGAGAGTCGTGAGGGTGAGATCCTGCACCCCTCTGTTCACTCTGGAAGCCAGGCTGGAACTGCTGGCCACCATTAATGCTCCCCATACCAGGCACAGGCTCGGGTGTTGATGGAGATGTTTTGGCTGCTGCTCTCCCATCCCTGGGCTGCTGCCTTCTGCCCAGCAGGATTCATCAAAGCCAGCTCAGAGCTGAAAGCAAGGATGAAGCAGTGGCAATTCAAAAGCAAATGCTGAGCTGGATCAGCTTGGCTGGGGAAGCAATGCCCACTTCTGCCGCTGTCATGGCAAGGGCAGTGACTGCCAGGGCGTGGGGAGAGAGCCAGAGCAGTGTCCCAGTCAGCCTGACACAAATCAAACAGGCTCATTTGTCAGCATCCTGAGCTAACACTAATGAAGTCATAGCTATGACTTCATCTCTCCAGTGGGAATCTCCTGGGAACAAGGGAGAACTAGAATTTCTCTCTCCGGCTCGCTCACGCAGTTGCAATTTGTTTCAGTCGCCTTATTCTCTGTTCTGCAAACATTACTTAATTCTCACCCAGATTTTTAAATCCTTGCCCTGAAATGTAAAATAATGTTTCCTTCTCAGCTGTCAAAGCCCAGGCTTGCTGAGATCCCTCCTGGTGGGATCTGTCTCCTTGTGCCAGCTGCCACCCATTCCCTGGGGTGTCAGCCCACAGCTGAGGATGCCACCAGCTATTTTTTAAACCTCAAATGTGTAACTAAAATCTGGTTAGTCTTGCCAAATTCATTTTAAATAGAGACTTTTGCACCTTTTGTCCATTAAAATATTTTAAAGTCAGGCTGGATTCAGCCACAGTTGCAAAGACAAACAAAATGTTGCAGGAGGAGCCCTGGAGCTTCCCTCCTTGGCTGGGCAGGACAGATTCCAATGCTGCAAAAACCACCCAGCAATGAATGTCTCACACCACCCTGCTGCTACAACACCTTCTCTGCCTGGAGATGCACCCAGGAATTGTCCCAGGATATCCCTGCTGCCTTCCTCATCACAAGCTGTGGCGAGGGTTTGCTCCCCTCCCATTTCTGTTGCCACAGCTGGAGCAGCACCCATCACTAGGAATGCATCCTTTAGGAACCAGATTCTCTGTGGTGTTTGGGCTCCCCCCACACAGGCAGGGATCCAGGGATCCCACACTGCCCTGTGCCTTGCTGAGGGCTCCCATCCCTTTGTTTTTAGGCCAGAGGGGCTTGCTGAGCCCCAGCATGGGTTTGATCAGATTGCAGATGCTCAGCTACTGCCCTGATGCAACTGAGCAGTCAGTCAGTCGCTCACACTAAATAAAGACTGCAAATTCTTTACATATTAATTGTTGGTTACAATTGTTCTCAGTGCTGACAGACAGACGTGAGAATATGCAGAAAACATTCCTGCATCTTTTTAGTTCCACCCTTCCATTAGTTGTGTGTGCTCTATGCCAAATCAATAAGGGACTGCATTTTCCCTGGAAAACTGAGATGATGAAAACGTGATCAGCTAGGAGACAAGGCACACATGTTGTAATCTGAAATACTCAAATAATTCACTTTCCCATGAGAGAATTTAACAGGTCTATCTGCTTACTTGTCAACTCATCCCACTCCCAGCTTCTCCATTGACCCTGTCTTTAATTTACAACCTACAGATTTAACTCTGATTGTGTTTTTTTGCCTACAGAGCATCAGCTGAGAAGCAGCAGTTCCAGCCAGCACAGAGGAAGCTGCTCTGCAGAGGGACATCAAGGCAGTGCTGGAGAAAGCCCCCACCCCAGAACACCCCCCAGTCCCCCATCTGGGCTCTCACCTCAAGAACAGAGAGGAATTAACATGCCCAAACCCCAAGCTGGAATGAATCCAAGCACCCTCCCCAGGCTGGCAGCACTCCCTCCTTTCCCAGCCGTTATTATCTGGAGATGGCACAAAGTGATCTGTCTACAAAAACATTTCAAACCTATCGTGCATTACACTGTGATGTGCCATGGAACCAGTTTAGAGAGCACATGCAGCTATAAAGTTGTGATTATTCAGTATTCAACCCAGCCTGAAAGCTCAGGAGTCAGCTTGTAGCTGCTGAAAGCGGGGGGGACCTGAAATTATCCGTGAATAGTTCAAAGCTGCAGTTAATTCAACATCTCCACTTTCAAAAGCATAAAAATCACAGATTCCTGGAGCGTGTAAGCTTTTCAAAAATTACAAACCACTAACTGTCAAATCAAAGCAACAAATAGAAATCCACATGGCTGATAAGACAAATAGTTGCATTTTAAAGAGTAATTAAATATCACTTTGGAATATTTTGCTTGGAACTTGTTTCCCTGATAAAAACAATGGGGAGGGGAAGGAGGAGGAAGCAATCCACACACACCAATAAGCTTCTCATCAAACGAATGCTCAGGCAAGCACTGCTCAAATTTGTTTTGCTGAATTCAGAGTTCAGCCTGCTGTACAACAGCCTCCCATGCCCTCTTAGTTTCCCTAGATCCCGACATTTCACATCAAACTCCAGCAATAAGGAGGAGGCAATCACTATGTTGAATCTGGATTGTTGGGGAGGAGGGCTGGGACGAGAATCCCCATGGTGTGGTCACTAAAAACTGCAATATTTTCTGATTTGACTTAGATTAAAACCATGCCCCAACTTCCATGCTGGGAGCATGGCTGAAAAAAACAGGAATGCAAAACAGAGAGCTCTACCCAAATGCAATTCAGAAGTGAAACTTTACCCCACTCCCACACAGTCACCCCACCAAGTTCTGCTTTGAAACATTAAAAGTTTGTCCATGAGAAAGTATCAAAAAACTCCAAACCACCCTGGACTCTTCCAAAACCTGAATCTGCCAGCAATGAACTCACCATGAATTTCACCCAAACTTTCTAGTACTAAGCAATACTTGTGGGCAACAATACAAAAGGATTGAGTACTGAGCAAGGAGACAGCTACTGCATTTCAAACTAAAATGTTATTGAACCACTTGAAGAAGCCACCATGCAAAAGGCCAGGCAAACCTGATGTCAGATTTTGGGATGGGATGTGTATAGAGCCCTGTTCAAGAACCAACCATATGATCAGCAAACAGTTTGTCCCCACCCTGGAGCCAGGAGGATTTGATAATGGAAAGATGCCCAAGACTTTTAGAGCAGGTCCTAAAACGTGGGCAATTACCCACTGAAGGATGTAATAAACACCACAGCAGACTACACGTCAGCAAGACTTTTAAAATACTAATTCTCCCCCAGGGAAAGTGCTCAGGCAGGCAACAGTTTGGATATGGGGGGAAATCCAACCTCCACGGACGTCAGAGGTGTTTTTGCAACTCTTGCAGGACCAGGAGCAGGACAAAGTCCCCAGACTTGCAGCCTCCTGAGCTGATGGGGATTTCACACAAGGATTAGGGTCTTGGCATGAGAGAGGACTGCTAATTGCATGGAGGGTGACTGCAAAGCTGTGTAAAACACACACAGAAATCATTTGGAAAAAAGGCATCAACAAAAACAAGAAGAAGTCAAAATGTTTTGGCTTCGATGTCATCTGCACAATGTGGAAATAGTGAATAATTGGAGTTCACTGTTGAACGTCTCCAAAATCGCAGGGAAAAACGCTCCATTGTTCTGCACTTTCTTTTGTAAAGCTGTTACGTGTTCAGCCTCTAAAGAATGCATTTTTGGAGAAGAACTATGCACTGATTACTTTACAAACTAAAGTTCCTTTGCTCGGTCCTGCAACCTGAGAGTAACGAATGAAATTGTCAAGCGTGCATTTTTAAACGAACGTTTTCATTTCAACATCTGGATTAAGATGCCACAATGAAAAACAGCACACAGGCTTCCCTCTGCTCCCTTCATACATCTCCCATTCTTACATTTCAGAACCAGGGAAGTTTCAAAGCAAACAAAGAATCAGTTGGTGCTGCTAATGCCTTGCTTCTTACTCAATAGCCTGATGTCATGAAAAGACCATATTTTTCAAATCTACAGCTCTGTGAGCCAAAGAGTTCATATACATTCCCACCCCAGAAATATAAAGTCAGGAATACAGCTGAAAGTGATTACTTAGATATTTTTATATGATGAAATTCAAAAGCTGCTTCAAGTGATTTACAAAATCTTCTGTAAGACAAATCCCACATCTGTGCTGACCACTTGCCTCCCAGATCTCAGCAGATGGCAATTTCAAACAGAAAAATTCTGAGTCCCTGAAAATCAGGGTGTACCTTAAACTAATCTAGGGTTTGAAGATTTTTCCTCCATTAAAAAAAAATTGTGGACAGTCTAATTTAATGACATTTCTATCTTCTCCCCACCATTTCTTGTACAAAATCTACACACAAAATTAGTACCTGGTTTCTTATTAGGAGAGCTCCCATGGCAGATGATCTTTTCAGATAAAGAGAAAACACTCTGTCCCAACCAAAGGAAATTTACCAGCGTGAGCAAAGAGAGATCCTCAAATTGTTTTCAGATACTTGACTGAATAATCACAGAAAAACAATCAACATGTTTTGCATTTGTTTAAATCCAGAACAGAAGCATCTCAGCCTTCCCAAGAAGAATCTGTACAACACTCAACCAGATGCATAAATAAAGTAGAAAAACACAAAACACGAGAGAGGCAAAGCACAGCCCCAGAGCCACTGCGGCACTGTGTGGATGCACCAAGGAAATGTCAGGAGAAATTTCAAGATGAAAAAGAATGAGGAAGACGACTGGGCCAAGAAATTAACAAGTAAAAACAAAAGCAAAGGCAAATAAACAACAGCAAAAGATGAACTGCTGCTCCCTCACTGTAGAGCTTTTTCTCCTCCAGCACTCTCCTTTCTCCCACTCCTATGTGGAACCAGGAGAGAGGATCTACTCAATGGAGAATGTGGATGGTTCAGCATTTTTTAGCAGAGATGCCCAAGATGTCCCACAGCAACACAGCACTCCTCCAACAGCCTGTGTGCCACAAGGCCTTGAAAAGCACCCAAATTCACCCTGAGTGTGGGTGGACTCTGCAGCAGGGACGGTGTGGAGCTCACCAGGAGAAGTCTGGGACCCTTCCGACAGCAGGAAGGGAGACAGCTCACTGTGGGTGCTGGGGGACATCAGGGCATGCAGGCAGATGGGGGCTGTTTACACTACTGGGGCTCTCAGCAGCAATCAGGATATTAAAGCTGTTATTAAATCAACCCTCCAGAACTTGAGCAGATGTCCATGCAAACAGACAACAACGGGGTGATGTTAAACCAAAACCACAAGCAAAACGAAGACACTGAGTAACATCTTCTCCCCATTGCTCTGCTCAGCCAGGCATTATCAGAAGAACAATCAATCACCAAAAGCTACCTGTGGCTGCTCAAATCCAGGCCTGAACAACCTAACTGAGGGATGTGCACTATGAGCTAAAGGCTCCAATCTCATTTGGCTCATTCTGGTTTTGTCCTTGAAAAAACCCCACCCAATAATAGGTCTGGCTGCGGCTCAGACAGAGGCATAATGCCATCCTCCTCATTAATCAAAGGCTTTCCCCATGGCCAGATGTTTGCTGACTTGTACTGCTTTCTTTTATTACTGGTTTGGAGGCAAAAATTGCTGTGTGTTGAAGTTACTCCAATTGAACTGGCTGTCCCTGGTAACTGCACCCCAGCATTATTGAGTTACCGAGGCATTCAACAAAGAGTGGCTGTTTGCTTTGACAATTCCATCTACTTTCCCCAATAACCATCAGAGTAAGATGCTAATTTACTTTTAGGACTGTGGGGATTGTTCTGCAAACCCACAAAGGAGCCTGGGTTTTAAGATCTATCAACCTAGATCTATTAGGTGTCCAGGATTTGGAAGAAGGAGAGATGTAGAAAAATGCAGAGTACGCCAGAGAAGGACAATGACAGATGGACCTTAAAAGTCATATTTTTTAATAACACTGAGCAACAAAAGTGATGCTTTTCTATAGGATAGGAAGCCATCATCTCTCCACAAAGCTTTCATGGCCTCAGTAAATAAAGTAAGCAACCCACAATGGGAAGAGTTGCCTTGAAAGGACTTCTGGAGGACTCTGAGCCGGGTCATCACCCACATTCAACCCTGCTGGGCAGAGCTTCTCCCAAACAAGCCCTGTAACCTGCAAGGATGGGGAGCTGGGAGCTCTCAGTGTTCCCACCCCTCTTGCTGTCTCTACCCTGCATCTACAATATCCCTTTCTTCCCATAAATCTATATAATTCGCTGGGGTTTAGGAGTATCCCTTAGTGCAAAGGAACCATAACTCAAAAGCACTGCCTACATTCCTCTAATGCTTTTGTTTTAAAACAAATTAAGCCCGTGAGGTACTGAACATATGCTCGACTTCCCCAGCTCTCGCTGGCATGTTTTTGAAAAATACAAAGTTTGTGCTTTTCTGGGGAGTCAGGTCATTAACCCGACTATTTAAAAAATCAGCCTATTATACAAGGAAACTTCTAGCTGCCTGAGCTACAGGTTATAAATCTCCTGTTTAGAAATCTGATATCCTGACATAATTGCCCTTACAACTTACAAATAGGTTCTCTGTTATCCGTAGATTAAGCTTCCTCCAAAGCCACATCACATCTGCTTAGTTTTGAAAATATACAGCACGAGCTTCAATTACTTTACACTCCACACAAAAATAATCCTGAATTTAACTCAGGGCTTCTTGGAATAAGAGTTTAAGACCCCATAATCTTTTTATTTCGTGTTTTCTTGCAATCTAATAGATGGAAGCATTGGCCGGCACGTAAAATTAATGCCACCTTCCACTTCTATGATTTCCCGACCATTTAACTACATTGCAGTGGAATTTTTAAAGCAAATACGGCAAGCAGAAGTCCCACCATCTAAATAATCTGAAATGTTCTGTAGGGAAACGGTCAGCTACTAATTGGAACCACAGTATTTTCACATCCCTGTAGGAAGAGGGTTTGGTTTAAAAGAAACCTGAGTTAAACTGTAGTTTCTCTGAAGGTTGCAGCTCCTCTGATTAATGGAACTGCTCAGATCCCGAGCACTTGGGTGAGCTCCCAGTTAGAAGTGTCTGGACTTCAAAGGGGCAAACCGGGGGCCTTGGGCAGCACTATCATCCAGGTGCACGGCATTAAATACACGAGTTTTTGCAGAACTGGGGGCTTAGTGACAAAAAAACGGCAGCAAATGAGGGAAAAACCAGCAAATCCATGTTTCAAAGCTACATCTCTTCTCAGCAGCAGGGACATCACACGGCGCTGCCAGACAGCAGCCACCTATTCCTTAAACAATTCCTTCACCTAAGGAGCAGAGCAGGGCTCAGAGACCCATCCTGGAAGATGCCATCCCTCTCATGCCTTCCATCCCAGCCCCTCAGTGTCCAGACACGGGGGATGCCTGAGGGGGCTCAGCCACCCCCGGCCCTGCAGGCACCAGCGTTATCCCAATCCCAGCCAGGGCTGAGCCAGGCTCTGCCCGCTGCTCCCACACCCGCTGCCTCAACCACTCGCCAGAAAGACGTTTAGAAATGGCACTGTGGGGCACCATCTTTTCAATTCTTACTCAATTGCTTCCAGAGATTAGATTTCTAAAGAGGTTTCTTTTTTTTTTCCTTTTAAGCGTTGCAAGCTCGTTGGGAAGTGGAAGCTCAGCCTGCGCCTTTCTTTTCATCACAGCCTGCTCTGTCTGGGTCTTAGCGTGCTTTCTGTCCATTATCTTTCAGATTAAACTCTACGGATGAGAAGCTGTAACTTGCAGAGTACCGAACGCACCAAACGAGAGGAACAAACCCCATCCCACAGACTGGCCGGGCAGCCTCGCCAGCCGAGCCGGGCTCACTCGCTCCTCCAGCACCGCGTGTCCTCCCACGGCTGCCGGGGGCTCCTTTCTGTGCCCAAACCCGGGCAGGAGCCCACGGGCACCGTGTCCGCTGCCAGGGCAATGTCTGCCTTGCCCGGTGCCCACCGGAGTGACGCCGTGCCCGGAGCAGCAGCTCCCCTCACACCTCACCTGCAGCCCCGCTCCTCTGCGGGCCCGGCGGTGCCCACGGTGCCCAGCCCAGGGCTCCCCTCGTACCGGTATCGCGGCTCCCAGGCCCCGCAGGAGCCGGCGTCGCCCCGCGGGACAGCAGCCGCCACCTCCCCGCCGCTTCCCCGGCTCCCCCGGGAACTTTCTGGAAGGCGCCCGGCCCCGGCCGAGCCCCGCGGCCCCCAGACAAAGCCCGGGGCGCGCCCCGCCGCCCCCCGCCCGGCCGCGGCCGCGGGGCTCACCTTGCGGTGCTTGTCGGCGAAGGGCAGCGCCAGCCAGGGCATGGCCCGCACCGCCTCCTGCCACTGCTGCTGCTCCTGCTCCGCCGACACGAAGACGATCTCGAGGCGCTGCCCGCCGGCCGCCGCCGCCTCCCCCCTGAAGCGCCCGTAGAAGGCGGCCAGGCTGGCGCCGAGCTGCGCGCAGGGGCCGCCGAGGCTGCAGCCGAAGTAGAGCCCCACCAAGGAGACCCCGCGGGCGGCCAGCGCCGACACGGCCACCTCCTCGCCGTCGGCGGCCACCAGCACCTCTCCCAGCAGGTCGGTGAGCGCGCCCGCCATCCCGCTCCGCTCCCGCTGCGCGCCCGCTCCGCTCCGCGCCCGCCGGCCGCGCACGCCCCGCCCCGCCAGGGGGCGCTGCCGCGCCGCGCGGCCCCGCGCCCGCCCCCGCCCCGGGCAGCGCCGCCCCGGCCCGGCCCCCCCGGCCCCTCAGAGCCGCGGCCGGCCCAGGCCGGGCACGGAGCAGCGGCACGGCGGGACCGGGCTGCGCACTGTGCACGCTTAGGTGGGGAGTTGGGGGGAAATTCTTCCCTGAGAGGGGAAGCGCTGGCGCAGCTTGCTCGGAGAGCTGTGGGTGTCCCATCCCTGGAGCGTGCGAGGCCGGGCTGGATGTGGCTCCCAGCAGCCTGCTCCGGTGGAAGGAAGGTTCTGCCGGCCTGTGGGAGACCTGTGGTGGCACACGCAGGGTCGCACAGAACCAGCTAGGGTGAGAAAAGATCTTTGAGTCCAAGCTCTGACAGAACACTGCCTTGTCAAAGAGCCCATGGCACTGTGTGCACATCCAGCCTTCCTTTAACGCCTCCAGGGATGGTGACTCCACCACCTCCCTGAGCAGCCCATTCCAGCGCCCAAGCGCTTTTTTCTGTGAAGAACTTCTTCCTCGTGTCCAGCCTAAACCTCCCCTGGTGCAGTTTAAGACCATCCTCTTGTCCTCTCGCTGTTATTACCTGGAGCAGAGGCTCAGACCCTCCACCTGGGTGCAGACCCTCACCTGGCCACAACTTCCTTTCAATAATTAATAGAGAATGATAAAGTCACCCCTGAGCCTCCTTTTCTCCAGGCTAAACATCCCCAACTCCCTCAGCCATTCCTCCCAGGGCTCCTTCCATAAGCTCCTTTCCAACCCAAACCATTCTGTGACTCCCCCATGAGGGTAGATCCAGCCTCCCCCAAAGCCCACAGATTTATTCCCTTCTTTGTTTCCAAAATCGAACATAAATACATATTTACCCCTATCAGATGCAGGCAGAAAAACCTGAAAGCCAATCCAGAAGCATAAACATAAATCGGGCTGCGTTGAGTTACACCGTCTGCCTGGCTGGGATACAGAAAGGAAATAAAGCAGAGATAGTGACATGCAAACCAGGCTGTAAAATGTATTTGCTCTTTGTGTAATCAAAGTCTGCAATCTGCAAGCCTGCAGAATTCACTGCGGGATCCTCAGCTGCTCCCGACTGATGTCCATGCTGCAGAAGAGCCCCAAAACAGCACATGAAATCTTACTATCTACTGCAATAAACACCTTCATTTTTACAACCCTTCCTTATTTGGTTTCTCGTTACTGTTGTTGCTTTCCATTGTATTTAAAATCGTTGTGTAGCATCCAGAGCCATTAGGGGATGCTTTATAAATACAATTAATTATCATTATTCTTATTATTTCAGCTTTACAATCTCTCTTTTCTCTTGCCAAGACCTGCTCCCTTGAGGTGGTTCAAAGGAGGAGAAGTTTTGTCTTGTTTTTTATTTGTCCTTCCTTATCTGCCTTAATTAAGTATCTGGGTTCTTCAGGGCAGGGAAGCTGTTTTTTAAGTCTGCAACCCTGAACTCAACCAACCCATGCAGCAAGATAAATATTCTGCTGTAAAAATATTTATGGCTGCAGTTAATACGTCTGGCCCTGCTTTTAGTGAACAAAGAAGGAGGAAGATGCTCTGAAACACAGAAAAAGTCGAAAGCATTTCTCTCTTAAGGAACAATAAAATAAAATGAGGAAACAGCTGTTCTTAATGAAAAAAAAAACAAATCACAAGGTGAGGTGTGACTGAACTGAAGTTACACCATGAGAGAGCTTAAAATGTGGTGGATGAGGTGCTGGTTCTGCAGCAAAATCACAGATTCAGGATGCCCATTTGAGAACCAGCTTGAGAAACTAGAATTAAAGAGTCAGGACAGCATCCCAAGGTTTTTAACAAGAAATTTCTTGTCCATATAGAGCCAGTGCCTATCTGCATTTTTCCAGCTCCTATTTATTTTTCATAAGTAGTGAGGTTTTTTTTTTTAATATTACACCCTAGTTGACTAGTACATACTATATTTTTCACTTAAGTATTTAGCAAGTATTTTTTCAAATATATTTAGTTTATTATATTATAACTATTATATTTTATATATATCTCTTAGTTTATTATATTTAGTTTATTTATAAAATAAAATTAATTTATTATATATATATTTATTATTAGTATATTATACATTATTATATCATTATATCGTTATATACTTATATATTATATGTTATATATATTTATACTTATATTTATATTTATATCTATATTTGTAGGTATATTTATATTTATAGGGTTTTTTTTAATTTTATGTATATTATTTCAAATATATATTTTTTCCAAGCATATTTAGCCAGTATTTTTTTCCAAAAATATTTGGCGTATATTTGGCTAATGATTGGCACATTTTGGGATTTCCCTGCATGTTTAACAGACACCCGGTGTCTATTAAACATTAGGGTCTTGAAAAATCAGCTCATTAGTGTCTTGAAAAATACGAACACCGGCGAAATGAGGCAGGGTTAAAAGCGCCGAGCCCGAGGAGCGGAGAGAAGAGCGGCAGGAAAAGGGGATCCGTGTCCCCCCCGTTCCCTCCCGGTGCTGCGGAGGGACCGGAGGGACCGCGGGGCTCCGGTGCCATCTGCCGGGGACACCGCGCACGGCAAGCGGGGACCGCCACCGCCACCGGGCAGCGAGCGGGGACAGCGCGGCCGGGAAAAGGAAAGGCTCGAAGGGACTTTATGGAGCTCCAGAGCTCCCTGCGGAGAGATCGCAGCCAGGTGTGCGGCAGTCTGTCCGCCCAGGACAGGAGGAAACGGCCTCGAGCTGCAACAGGATGGATATCTGGGAAAGATTCTTCACCAAAAGGGTGGCCGAGCCCTGGAAGAGGCTGCCCAGGGTGGTGGTGGGTTCAAAAACCATCTGGATGCGGCGCTGAAACAGCAGGGTTACCCTAAAGTATCCTCTGATGGCTCTGATCATCTGATCTATGGTACGAAACTTATATAAAACCTTAATTTGATTGCAAAAGGCTCCTCAGTTTTTAATTCAGCTGCATCCTGAACTCCATGTTGCACTGAGGGCAGTGGATCTTCCACAGTGTGTGGACATCAGCCACAGCAAGGTGCCTTAGAGGAAAGGGACACACTCCAAACAGTTCAGTGCTTGACACGAACCCATTGTGTCCTGACATTCTCCTTATTGGGCAGCTCTCAATCACGAGCACATTTGTGGGGTGCATTTTAGCAGCGAGATGTTGTCTGTGATTCAGATTATGGACATCCATACCCAGAGAAAGCCTGGGGTAACCATCCTGTGGGGAATCTGCAGGGAAAACCAGAGCTAATTCTGCTCTGCACATGATGCAAGTCAACTGCAATCCTTCTCCTCTCAGTTTTTTTCTTCTGCAGTCACATCAGCATTGCTGAGGACTGCACAGTGTCCCGGCTGCCGAAACCAGCTCCAGCAGGACAGCCCGTCTGCTCCAGCTGGGCTGGGGCTGGTCACACATTAACTCCTTCAAACTGCTCTGTGTTAAGGTACCGGCCCCCCAAAACGCTGCTATGGATCCACTGGGGGTCTGAAACAACCGTACGGAGTTTGACCCTTCAAATTCCTCCGGCTGTGTTGCAATCCTGTTAATATCCGGATTGCTGAGGGCAGCTCGTGGTACCTTTGACCATCCTCGTCAGAAGATAAGTCCTGCTGAATCCAGCTGCTGGCAAGGTCCTTGTCCCTGTCACAGAGGCGGAGGCAGTGCCAGGTCTGTTGTGCCTGCGGCCTCAGGGCACCCCTGCTCATCCAGCCAGGTCCCGGGTGCCCGTTCTGCCACTTTCCAGCAGGACTGGGATCCACGTGTAACCACAGAAACACAAACCAGCGCTTCTGAAAGTGACCAGAGTTGATTTCAAACAACACCAGCAAAACACAAGGAAACTGATTTCAACCACAGCCCTTCTGTGTGTATTTGGTTTCTGGGGGATAGTCCAGGACCTGGCTCCTGGGACTGGGAGGGAGTTTTTCTCCCCAAGCTTGTAAAGATGACCCTTTTTATTTTCAAAGCCCTTTCCCCCCAGGTTTCTGCCCGATTCTCTCCCTGCTCTTCACCAGCCCGGGGTATTGATCTCAGCAGGGTCACCAGTAAACTTCAAAGGGACTCACACTTGCACTGCTCGTTTAGGACCATGAATAACAGCATCTGAGCCTTATCATTTCCCCTCTGCCTCCACGGGAGATAAGGCACGGCAGGAGCCCTCCGGCCATCTCGCAGCCAGGCTGGTGACAGTCACACCACCAGTTATCACCTTTTCCCATAACCATTTCTGTTTCTTCAGAGCTGTCCCTGCAGCACCATCCTGCACCCACAGGAGAGGAGGGAAAGATCATTGAGAGGAGCACTCTTTTGTCCGGAAATACCCTGATTTTATCACGGCACATAAAATCAGAATGACTGTGACTCACCACCACTACTATGGGATTTTTCATGATGTCACGTCGTATCTGAAGGGACAAGGGGATAAGTGAAACATTAACAAGACATTATATTTCGAGCTGGTGACACCACAGCTATAAGGCACCAGGGCAGCATTTAAACAGCTGGAAAACCGAGACCCACTTTCCACTGCAATTTTCCATGCGTTAGCAATAGGTTTGGTTACAGCTACTTGGTTACCAGCACTTAGGTAAAATTTCACTCCTGTAACAACCCAGCCTCTGACCAAACCAAATCTCCTTTTTGCCAGGTGCTGGGCGAACACAGCCATTCCAACCTCCTAACCCTGCCACTGCTGGGCACTGCTGGGTGGCAATCCCTGGATCAGGGACAATCCCTGCTCACCAGGTATTGGTGAGTGGATGGAGAAGAGGAGGCTGCCCAGAGCCGGCTGTTTCCATGACGCTGATGGCAGAGGGGACATTCCTTTGCTCGGATGTCCCATTCCTACATTTGCCAGCTCCTGTGTTAGGGAGGACACAGCACCTTGGGGGTCCTAAACCATCGTCCCACAAGGAGTTCTCCCAGTCCATAACCACCACCCGGGGGTCTCTGGTGACCCCCTGATCAACACGTGTCTCCTCAGGGAATCCCCATCCCAGGGCCGGCGAGCAGGAGAGCTCCAGATGCCGCTGAACAAACAGGGGAGGTCCCCTGCCCTTTGCACAGCAGATCCCCAGACCACCATCACCGGCAGGGGATCCCCAGTCCCCAAATTCCCCGCGACGGGCTCTGGGCACCAACACGTGTGTGCGGGGACTGCCCGGCTGCCGGAGCGCGGCCGTGCGACTCCCGCTCCCAGCCCGGAGCACGGAGCTGCCGAGCCGAGCCTTGCCGAGCCGTACCGAGCCGAGCCGAGCCGTACCGAGCCGTGCCGCCCCGCCCACAGCCCCGCGGCCCCGGGGGCGGAGGCGGCCGTGCCGTGCCCATAAGGCGGGCGGGGGTGGCCGGGGTGGCGGCGATGGCGGCAGCGCGGTGCCTGCGGAGCGCCCGGCGCCTCCTGCCCGCGGGCGCACGGCACGAGTGCTTGGAGCTGGCCCGGCTGGCGGGGCCCGTGGTGAGAGCCTGGGCGGGGTGAGGCGGGAGGGACACGGGGGACACCCGGGGGACGCTCCCCGGCACGGGGATCGTGGCGGGGCTCGGCTGTCCGCATCTCCGGGCGCTCCGGGATGCTCAGGAGGGGGATTTCAGGCACTGCTGGTCCCGTCCCGCCGGGTTTCGGCTGCCTCCAGCCTCCGGGTACGGCTCTGCGACCGCGGTCCCTCGGCCGCTCCCCGAGCCTGGTTGCCGCCCGTGTCCTTATTCTTTGCCCCAGGCGCTCTTACTGCTGCCCAGCGTGGTCCCTGCTTCCCTGCAGCTCGGCTGTGGAACAGCGCTGGTGGGCTCGGGGAGGGGGACTAAGCTGTTAAACTGCTCTGTGAAACCAGGCCTGAGCCCTGGCACTGCCACTCACCCCTTGGGTGACAAGTGGCACTTTGCTTAGTGCCAGCTCCATATCTGGCCCTTCCAGCGGGCTCTGGGTGCCCGGTGCTCGCTGTCCTGAAATCCTCCCTGGACTGGAGCTGCCGTTTGCCATTTGTCTGGACCCTCTGGAGGGAAATGACCCTTTGGTAGCTGGCACAGACAGTGCTGAGCACGTTTTGCAGAGGCTTCTGCAGAGGGGAACCACGCACCACAGCCCTGCTCCCAATCACTCGTGTGTGAACGTCTGTGCTTTTAGTCTTCTGCTATATCTGGTAAATAAATACCAACTGTTAAACATCTCAGAGGCAACCTCCCTGACATCAAATCCCTGACCTGCTGTGTTCCGTCAGCAGAAGAAGCCTGGACTAGTTTCAGTTTCTGTAGATGAGCACATTAAACCCTCTCAATCCCCTCAACCATGCTGCCTGCAGCACAGTCTGCTCCTCCATGTGCACAGACACCTCCAACCCAAACCTACAGCTGCTGTTTGATGATCATTCCATGATAAACGCTGTGCTGGGATGATGCTGGAGGTACAAACCCCTCCTGTGGGGATTACTCACAGCAGTGGGTCGAGCATGCCTGGGCCTGCATCTGCAGGCAGCACTGGGAGGTCTGCAGAGGAGAAGGGATTGTTCTGCTCTTCCTCTGACCCCTCAGAGCTGGTTTTCCAGCAGCTCTGGGCTCTTGTCTTGCCAACTGCTGTGTGGGAAGGAGCATGAACAGCTCCTGGGCATGGTTTCCAGCTGTGCCCACCCCTCAGTGGGTAGAAATGTCCCTAACTCCTGCCCATCTGTTTCAAGCTGTGCCATGACTCCGTGCCCTGGATGCCTGCAAGGGAGACATCCTCTTGCCAAGGGAAAAGGAGGTCTGGAGTGCAATCTCTGCTGCAGCATTGTTGCACACTGCTGGCAAGGAGCTCACAGACTGGCCTTGGTGTCCCTCCAGGAGGAGAGGATGTTGTGGTTTTGGAGGATAGATTTCCACAGATGCACGCAAATGTGGAAAAGCACTGGGATGTTTTATTTTCCCTTCTCTGTGCAGCCTTCATCCTGGAAAAGAGGATTTCTAGTGAAGCCCTTAAGCCTCTCTTAAATGGGGTCATCTGGCAGAGTGGCTGTGTAACACCAAAATACCACGGGGCAGGTAGATGTTGGCTTTGAAAGACAAAGCTACTGAGAGTCTGCTTGAGTGCTGGAGCTGCCTCCCTGCCCAGCAGTGTTGGCAAGCAGGGATGGGCTCCCAGGACCTCAGCAGAGCCCTGGCCTCGAGGCATGGACAGAAGCACAAGGAAACCTGAGTGTTCATAGTCCATCTCCTGGGGCAGGCGTGGTGTTCCACAAGCCCTAACAGGTCCTCATCTCACCATCTCCTTCTCCTCTCATCCTAGTTCTTTGCCCAGCTGCTGGGGTTCCTGATCAGCGTGGTCAGCTCCATCTTCTGTGGCCACCTGGGGAAAGCTGAGCTGGATGCTGTGACCCTGGCTGTGTCTGTATGTATTGCTCCGATTCCCCTCGGATTTAAAACACATTAATTACGTGTCACCAAAAACTGAAGAACTGAAAAACCCGATCTGTAGGAATGTATATGTGAGGGCCCTGGGGTTTTTTTTTGCCCTGAGCACAGGCAGGAGAGGGGAGCTGAGCAGTGCCAGTGCAAGGCCAGCACCTGAGAGCCTCTGGCCAGCTCTCTGAACCCAGCAGACCTGGGCATGTAGCCAGGAGCAGCACTGTTTGTTGTGGTGCTTTAGATCTTCACCCCTTGCTAGAAGAACCTTTAGTTAACCAGACTGTGTTATTCTGAGAAATAGAGAAGGACTGGAAAACTTCCCAGAAACTTGCAGCAGAGCTGTCTCCCCACCCAGCTGGGAGGGAGGCAGTGCTGTGGGCCAGCTTGCCCTGTCTCTCCCCCAGGTTATCAACGTGACAGGAATCTCCATCGGTGCTGGCTTAGCCTCAGCATGTGACACGCTGATGACCCAGGTCAGTAGCAGCTCCCCCTTTCCTGTGCCTGGGAGTGTTTGCTGGGGGTGTCTCACCTCCTGTGCAGCGTGATCTGAGCACAAAGGGCAGGGCAGTGGCAGCTTCCAGACAGAACAGGGTTGGAAACGCTCTGGCTGGAGCCTGCTCCTTCCCCAAGGAGCTCTGGGTCATGCCTGGGTGCCAAAGGATTTGCAATCTGCAAGTTGCACCCAACCAGCCTGGTATCTGCAGCTGCAAGGCATAAGAAAGGCATTTAGCTGTCCTGTTGTTGCCCAGCCCCTTTGGCTCCCTGTGATGCCCACCTTGATGCTCTCTCCTGACCCAGACCTACGGCAGCAAGAACCTGAAGCAGGTGGGCACCATCCTGCAGCGAGGCATCCTCATCCTGCTGCTCTTCTGCTTCCCTTGCTGGGCCCTCTTCATCAACACCGAGAGGATCCTCCTGCTCATCCGACAGGACCCCGAGGTCTCCAGGTCAGGGGTGAGATCCAGCCCTTCTGGATCAGGCATTTGCCATGGAGTGTTGAAATCAAGGCTCTCTGGAGCTCGAGTGCAGCTCTGTTTGGCCTGGCTCTTGCTTTGCTGGATCATTAACTGGGGAAACAACTCTCTTTCCAGGTTAACTCAGCTCTACGTGATGATCTTTATTCCAGCTCTTCCTGTAAGTCTCTGCTAAAGCTGCTAGCAGCTCTGAGTACCTTAGGAACACCAGGGAAAGGAGGGAAGGCCTTTGCTGTGTTCCTCACAGGGCAGCTTTAGGGCTGTACAGCCCTTGTGCCTTGCAGGATGTGCACAGGCCAGCAGCTGTTGGACCAGCAAACAGGGGCTCTCTCATCTTCCTGTGCAATGGCTTTTGCTGTGGCCACAAAACCTGTGATGGACATTGGAACCAGGGCCTCCAGGCTCACTCTTAGCCCCAAGATAAAGGCTGGAGCTGTTCCCACACTCACAGCTGACTCCTCTGAGGCAGGGAGCAGAACCCCTGTGGGATAAGGGTCTGTAGGTTTATCCTTCCAAGCTTTCCAGGCTTTCTCACGCTGATGAGGAAGCGTTGGAGATTTCCCATTTGGAGACCGATCTGTGTTCCCAATGGGAATGAGATGTGCTTTTTGTCTCTCTTGGTTTTGGGTGCTGGCAGTGCTTCAGCTGGAGCGCAGGGGCTTTGGAGGAAGGTGCAGGGGGGTTGGTGTGTCAGTGTGCAGTGGTCACAGTGTGGTGATGAACTGAATCCTGGCTTTTGCAGGCAGCGTTTCTGTACCAGCTGCTGACAAGATATTTACTGAGTCAGGTATTGTATAACTGGCCAGCTCCTGGCCTTGGAATGCAGGTATTCCCAGAACATGGATAAACTTGGGGATCTCAGTTCACCGTGTTCCAGGGAGAGCTGGGCTGGGCAATGTGGGATGAGCCAGCCCTGGCTGAGCTCAGGGGAACCACTCTTAGCTGGCTCCATTTCCTTTTTCCCAACTCTGTGTTTTATGGGTTGCACCAGCTCCTGAGCTCTGCTTGTCACCTCCTGCATGTCTCACACAGCCCAGCCTCACCCGGAACAGGAGCTGCCTTCTTGGCTTTCTCCTTGGGTGTTGCTGGAGGTCTCCCTTGTGCTCACTGGATGGGGCTTGGGCTGCCTTTTGGGGAAGCAAACTCCAAAGTTCCTCCTTGGCTTCCAGGAGATCATAATGCCTCAGGTGGTGACAGGGATTGCAGCCAACATCCTCAATGCAGCCATGAACGCCTTCCTCCTCTATGCTCTGAAGCTGGGCATGGTGTAAGTGTGAGCAGGGCTGGGCACAGGCTCTCCCTGGGTGCAGGGCTTTGCTCAGGGCATGAGGGGGTTCCCTGTGTGCCCAGTTCTGCCACCCCCTCCCTCCAAACCCCAGCAAAGCTGAGGCTGGAGGGGTCTGTCCCATATCTGCAGCAAGGTTGCTGTGGGTGCCCTGGGCTCTGTCCTGCTGTGGCTGGGGAGGTGGGCACGAATGTCACTTGTAATCTGCCTGTCTCTCCCCAGGGGCTCTGCCTGGGCTAACATGGTTTCTCAGTACACCCAGGCCATCCTCCTCGTCCTTTACATGTGGTGGAGGAAGATCCATGTGAAGACCTGGGGAGGTACTGTTCTATCTTAACCCTTCAGGATATCAGCGTCTTTGGCATTGTCACCAGCATGTGACAAAGGCATTGCCATCCCCTCACAGTGGGAAGGTGCTGTAGCCATGTCCTCAAGGCCTTTACTGTAGCTCCTAACACATTCTTGTCAAATATCCTGTCTCAGGAATGGCACAGCAGCATCCTGGGCTGACGTCCTGTGAGCTGCAGGGGGGGTTGTCCTCAGAGAGTGGATGTGGCTCCCCTTTAGGATAACAACACATGTTCATTCTGCTTCACCTCCTCCTGTCAGGCTGGAGCAGGGAGTGCCTCGTGGATTGGGGCTCCTTCATCTGGCTGGCAGTGCCTGGCATGGTCATGATGTGCATTGAGTGGTGGACCTTTGAGATTGGGAGCTTCTTGGCTGGTGAGTCCAAATCCTCTTTTCCCTCTGGTGCCTGGTGGCTGCTGCTTGAGGGTGTCCCCAGAGCGCCCTGGCCCTGCCAGCAGCAGCCTCCTCACCTACAGGGGCATCTGCAGGACACTGCAGGTGTTCCCATCCATCCCATGGGGACAGGTGCCTCCTTTTCAGCCAGTGAAGGAGGTGGCAAATCTCTTCCAGGGCTGATCAGTGTGGTGGAGCTGGGTGCACAATCTGTCATCTACGAGCTCGCCTGTGTGGCGTACATGGTAAGGGCTGGGGTGTGAGACCCTAAACAGCCTGAGAGGAACCCCAAAAAAGTGACCCTGTGGATCAGAGCTGGGCTGGGATGCAGGGCTTGGTACCAGGCAGGTGGTGCCTCTCCAGGGTGTGCTGCAGATGGGAAATCCCTTCACTGCAGCAATCCCAGTTTGTCCCCAGTTCCCCAGTGGGGAAGAAGAAAATCCCTGCAGGCTCTGCTGGCCCTGCAGGCTCTGCTGGCCCTGCAGGCTCTGTCACTCACCCCCTGTTGTCTCCTGCTTCTCAGGTGCCTCTGGGCATCAGCGTGGCTGCGAGTGTCAGAGTGGGGAATGCCCTGGGAGCAGGGAATGTGGAGCAAGCCAAGACCTCCTGCATCACTGCACTGCTGTGCACAGGTCAGTGCAGTCCTGCAGAGCAGAATAAAGGGCAGTTATCAGCAAATAACTTCAGTTTCCCTCCCCCAAGGCTGGGGACCTCCCATAGGAACCCAGTCACACTTGTTTGGACCCTTTGGGCAAGGCAAGATCCTGATCAATCTTTTCTGCTATGAGCCTGGTGCAAAGGCTTTGATAATTAAAAATGCAGCTTAATGTTCTGTCCTCACACTCCAGAGGGTAGAGGGGATATCTGGGGAGAGTGAGAGGAAAACAGACTTGTCCTCTGCTGCAGTATCATTTGAGGTCACTGAAGTCCAGTCACCACCACATGGAGCCCCTGAGGTCTGGGCCTGGGTCAGGAGCAGGATGTGCTGCCCTTGAAGCAATTTGACTGTTCCTTTTTCTTTCAGGAGTTTTCGCTGTGGTGGTTGCAGCATTACTGGGGAGCCTAAGGAACGTGGTGGGATACATCTTCACCAATGACACGTGGGTTAACAGCTTTCTTTTAAGTACTATTGCCTTCCTGGAGGCTGTTATTTATACCCCAGAAGCTGCTGACAGATAAGAGTTCATAAACCCCTATCTGGCAAAGGTTCCTCAAAGGTTTCTCCCCATTTGCCAGCATCCCTGGGCAGCACAGCTGCTTCTAACACTGGGACACTACCATGGAACCAGGCTGGGATCAGAAAACTGGGATCAGCCTTTGTGGTTGATTGAGGAGGATATGTGAGAACCAGGGACCAGGTGGTGCTGCTTCCCCTGATCAATCCATCCCTCTTCCCAACAGGGAGATTGTCACCTTGGTGTCCAGAGTGATGCTCATCTTTGGTCCATTCCACTTGCTGGATGCCACAGCAGTGAGTGTTGCAGCACATGCAGTGACTCTTCCCTGCAGCTTGGGCAAAAGCTGCCTGAAGCCCACTCTGGACCTCTTAAAATGATCCAGAGAAGCCAACTGGGAAACTATCAAAGCAGCTGCTTGTGTTACCTGTACCACCTCTGTGCCTGTGGCTGCCCCCTGGCATTGCTGCAGACACCTCAGCTTTTCCTCCTCTTTTCCCCTGGCCACAGCCCCAGCTTTTTACTGGTTTATCAAAGCAACACAAGTGAGCAGCTGGCTCTCCAGAGATACCAGGCTCTCCCAGCACACTGGGATACTCAACAGACAGTAATTCTGGCCTGTTTCCTCCTGTCATATCCTGGGGGAGGCACCTTGGGGATCTCTTCGGGATCTGCTCCGTGTCTGTGTTGCCACCTGGAGCGAGACGAGCCCCACACCACATGCTCCAGAATGTAGCTTTGCTCCCTCTTGGCTGGGTGGGGCAGTGCTGTGGGTTTCCCTGTCCCCAGGGCTGTGCCATGGCCTGGAGGCCCCTGGCAGTGACGCCGTGTCCCTCTCCTCAGGCCACGTGTGGCGGGGTGCTGCGGGGCACGGGCCGGCAGAAGCTGGGCGCCATGGCCAACGCCGTGGGATATTACACCCTGGGCTTCCCCATCGGCATCTCCCTGATGTTTGCAGCCAGGATGGGGGTCTTAGGTACGTGTTCCCTCCAGCTGGTGTGGTTTTGAGCTGTGTGGAGCAAAGGCTGAGCCCTGGAACTCGTGCCTGAATCTTCCTTTGGGTCAGCGGGGCTGGATTGGACACTGCTGTGGTTGGGGCGGGCACTGAGTTGGTCCCAGTAAATCCAGGCTTACTCCCAGCTTCCCCAGGAGCTGTTTCCTTGAAAGTTCTTGGGCTGAAGTCCTTGGGCATTCTGGCAATGACTGGCAAAGGCAGGTTTTCCTCAAGCTTTTCCCTGAAGGAACTTCCCACTGCTGCAGGTCTGTGGGTTGGGATGATCATTTGCATCTCCGTGCAAGCCCTTTCCTTCTTGGCTTTTGTCATCCGCATGGATTGGAGGAAAGCTGCAGAGGAGGTGAGAATTGTGCTTTTCTCTGGTAGTTCTTGAAAAGTGCTGAGTTAACTCCTGTTTCAGTACAACACTACAGCCCTCTGGGAGGTGGCAGAAGTGAACTGGGGTCTGTCCTTCTCCTGTAGCAGAGGAGCAGTTTGGTACTGAGAATGCTTGTCTTGGGAGAGTGGAGAGTTTTTTGGGCTGGGCAGGACACCCTTGCCCTGAGAAGAACAACTCTTCCCTGTGTTTTCAGGCTCAAGTCCGAGCTGGAATGAAAGAACAAGTGGAAGATGTGAACTCCAATGGCACAGCTGCTGTCAAAACATCTGCTGTGGGTATGCAGCCAGGCCTGACACCAGGCAGGGGGCCCAAATCCTCCACCCAACCCCTTCCTTTCCTTCCCAACTGTGGCAACCACGTCTGTCCTGGAGGCTCAAATGGCTGGAAAGAGCACAGTGCCTGCTGCTGGCCCTGAGCCAGCGTCGCTTCTCCTGCACTGAGCAATGGGGTACAAAATACAGCTTGCAGCTGTGTGTCCCAGTGTCCCCAAGCCTTGTGAAGGGACCCTGAGGACTGTCACAGGTGCAGGGCTGTATGTCCCAGTGTCCCCAAGCCTTGTGAAGGGACCCTGAGGACTGTCACAGGTGCTTGTGCAGCCTCCCTGCAGCTCTGTCTGTCCCACAGGTTACACCTCCCTTGACACGGACACTGGGGACACCACGGTCCTACCTGAGAGCATGGTGATGGCTGAGAGGCAGCCTGGCCATGAGCTCAGCCCTCAGGAGGAGCCTGCTGTGGTCCCTGCCCTTCCCCCTGTGCCATGGAGAGCTGTGATGCTCCGCCGAGGCCTGGCTGCTGCTGCTGCCATCGCTGTCCTGCTGGTGGGAGTCCTGGTCCGGCTCCTGACTGGCAATGGATAAAGCAGGGACACTGGGGAGCTGTGCATGGAGCAGGAGGGCACAGGGCAATGTCCCAGAGGATGGGGAGGGGGAGGGATTCCCCCACAGTGCCTTACAAAAAGTCCCTTTGCACGGTTTCTGGTTAGCTCACAACGTTTTATCCCACACGCAGAGTTCTTAAAGGGGGTGAGGATGTGGCACCTGGGAAAAAAGGCTGGAGAGCTGGTTCCTCTCCTGCTCTGCACTGGGGTGTCACTCATCAGAGGTGGATGAGAGCAGACAGGGCCCTGGTGCTGTTGTCCTGCTCTCTGGGGACATTGGACCGTGTCATTTGCTCATGGCAGAGGCTCCTGCTGCCCGCAGCACATTTCCTCACACTGCATCTTGAGGTGGCAAATGTCACTTGCAGCAGCTGTGGAACAAAATGGATTTTGCTGGAAGATGTCAGACTCTGCTCTTGGGTGCTGGCCCTGACCCTGCTCTCCCTCTGCAGGGCGGGCACAGGGCCTAAAGCAACTCTTCTTTACACTTTTGTAAGGTGGGATTTTGATACAATAAAGTTTTCTGAGTAAACATTGGGCTGTTTAATATGGTGTGAGCGTGACCCTGGTCATTGGCAGGACTGTGCTCTTGAGAGGGAAGATTGTGGGTCTGCTCCTGGGCCTGAGGTTTGGGGCTGGCTCCAGACACAGTGTTACCACTCTTCCCCTCGGGTACAAAAGCAAGATTTGTTGTTGTCAGCATTGTTGAGCACTAGAAGAGGGAGACTGTGTTGCTCAACCACCAGGGAACTGCCCCATGTCACAATGCAGCCAGCCCAGCACTGAGTCCCCCCGGGCCTGGCCCGGGCTCTCACCTGCCCCTGGGTGACTGTGACATGTCAGCTGCTGGGCGCTGGGAGGTCAATACCTCATACAGGTGTGTGCACCTCCCTGTCACCCCACAGCTCTCCTGGTGCTGCTGGCCTGTGAATGAAAAAACGTGACACCGAGTTGGAGCGCGCCACCACCCCCAGCACCAGCGGGAGGACGGGGCAGACCCTGCCCTGCTCAGAGCCCCGGTAGGTTTGGGATGGCAGGGAGGTGTCCCACTGTGTGCCACGCGTTATCCCAGCCCACTCCGTGCAGCTGGGGGCTGCACTGGCAGCATCTCCCATCCCCATTCGGGCTCCGGGGGAGCGGTGCCAGTGAAACCCGACACGGCGGGGCTGTGCCAGGACAGCAGGAGCCAAGGGGCCGGCTTGTCTTGGCCACTGTGATGGGAGTGAGTGAGACACAGCCCCGCCACTGCCGGCAGAGCTCAGCAGAGCCCTCAGACCCCACAGCCCTGCCCGCCGCTGCCAGAGCAGGAGCAGCCTCCAGCCGCTGCCCGCGGGAGTGGGGTGAAGCAGGAGAGGTAGGAGGGCTCGCAGGGTGGATTTAGGATGGCTCGGCCCTAACGCTGGCTCAGGACAGGCAGCAGGAGCCTGGCACGGTGTGTCCGGGCTCCTTTCGCTGCCTCCTGGGCGTTGCCGTGCGCTGCCAGGACCTTCCTGGGCTCCGCCGCTCCGTGTCCACTGCTGGGGTGAAGCAGGAGAGGGCGGAAGGGTCGCAGGGTGGATTTAGGACGGCTCGGCCCTAACGCTGGCTCAGGACAGGCAGCAAACACCCGGCACGGTGTGTCCGAGCTCCTTTGCGGGCTCCGCCGCTCCGTGCCCTGCCGTGCCCCGCTGCCCACCCTTCCCCTGGGCAGCCCAGCTCCGCGGGCCCCGGCTGAAGTTCAGCCCGGCGTGGTTACACATTGCTCGCCCCGGCGCGGTTTAACAGAGCGCGGAGGAAGGGGCTCGCTGCACTCCCCCGGCAGGGCACCATGAAGCCGGAGAGCTTCCCCGAGGAGAACGGCTTCGGGGAGGGAAGGGCCGCCGGCCAGGGCGACCTCACACCCGAGAGCTGCCAGAAGAAACGCCGCTGGATTCCGGAAAACTTCTGGGAGGACGTGAGGCAGCTGCTGGTGCTGGCGGGGCCGCTGGTAAGAGACTCTCCCCAGCACAACCAGCCCTGCTCACCCCCATCATCCCTAACCTTCAGCTCTGCTCCGTGCTTAGATCCTGATCCAGCTGCTGATCTTCCTGATCCACCTCGTCAGCTCCATATTCTGTGGCCACCTGGGCAAGGTTGAGCTGGCCTCTGTCACGCTGGCCATCGCTGTAAGCATTCATTCCCTCCCTGCTGACACGGGGATGAGATATGGCAGGGGAAAAAGAGGAGATATCATACTCCCACTTTTCCTTTCAGCCCCCTTCTCCCTACCTGGAAGTCTAAAATGCTCACCTATACTCCTTGCTTTTTTAACTCCCAGGTTATAAATGTCACTGCCATCTCTGTAGGTTACGGTTTGACTTCAGCGTGTGACACCTTGATATCACAGGTGGGTAGGACATGCTGGCTTATCCTGGGGACACGGGGGGTGTCCAGCATCAGCTGATGGTGCCCAGGCACCACACAGAGCCCTGGCTGCTCCTGTGAGCTGGGGAAGCTTCTCCCCATGCAACAATCCCATAACAAGGAGATCTGTGCTCCAAACCCTTCCCAGGAGATTTTCAGGGTGGTCAGGGCTGCTCCGCACTCTCCAGGGCCCCTTTTCCCCCAGCACCAGCTGATTTCACTGCTGCCCTCTCACCCTGCAGACCTATGGCAGCAAGAACCTGCTGCGTGTGGGGGTGATCCTGCAGCGTGCCACCATCATCATCCTCCTCTGCTGCTTCCCCTGCTGCGCCGTCCTCATCAACGTCGAGCCGCTGATGCTGCTCATGCAGCAGGATCCCGATGTCTCCAGGTTGGGTGGTCCCCTCATCCCTCCCCGGTGTGGAGGGGCTGAGAGGAGGGAGGTGGCCATGGCCATGCCCCTCCCTGAGCCCGTCTCTGTGCCCCCAGGCTGACCCAGCACTACGTGAATGCATTTCTCCCTGCCCTCCCGGTGAGTGCCACCCGCACATGGGGCAGGCTGTCCCCATCCTACAGCTCAGCACTGCCTCCCTCTCATCCAAAATCTCCTTTGCAGGCAGTTTTTTTGTATAACCTGGAGACAAGATATCTGCAGAACCAGGTGGGTCCCAAAGTCCTCACACCCACCCTGGCTCAGGGCTCCCTTGCACAGTGCATCCAGGGTTTCCATGCTCACTGCTCCCACTGACAAGGAGCCCAGGTGCCCCAAAAGAGCTCTGACCCTGTAGATGACCCCATTCCACAGCCAGCTGTATCCACCCACCTCCCTTCATACTTCCCCACACCAGGGATTTACCTCCACCACACTCATTTTCCAAGCAGGCAACATCCCTGGAAGTTTGGGGTTTTTTTTTTCTGGGAAAGGCACTGAGAGTGGGGCTGGGGGGAGCTTCACACCTCCCTCCCAAAGCCTTTGGGAAGACTCCCCCATCTCCTCCTCTTTGCAGATGATCATGTGGCCCCTGGTGCTGAGTGGGGTCATCGGCAACCTCACCAACGTGGCTGCAAACTACGTCCTCCTCTTTGTGTTCCACCTGGGCGTCATGTGAGCGGCACCTGTGTCCCCTGGAGGGCAAAACAGGGCACCTGGCACTGGCCAGGGAACACCAAGCTCCCAGGGGTGCAGCAGGATGTCTCTTTCCACCCTGAGGGAGGCATAAGCAGGATGCCAATGACCTTTCTCACTTCCTCTGCAGGGGCTCTGCCTGGGCCAACACCATCGCTCAGTATTCGCAAGCCATTTTCTTGTTCCTGTACATCATAGGCAGGAAGCTCCATGTGAACACCTGGGGAGGTAAGGACATCTGCTCTGCTCCCTCTGCTTCCTGCTTTACCCAGAAGTGTCCATAAAACTTCTATCAGGTGTTCTTGATAGAAGAGGAATTCTGCTCATCCTGATGGTGAAACATTAACCCCAGCCCACAGTGCTGCTTCAGTGGCACTCGTCACGCACCAGCACTGGCAGAGCTGTGATCGGCACTAAACATTAATTCTGCAGAAATGAAACTTTCTGCTGAGGCTTTGGAAGGTTCAGCCCCCAAGCCAGATGAGCAGAGACGTAAGCAGGAGGGTGTCCCTGGACACAGCTCCAGGAGGGATGGGCTGAGGGTTGCGCTGCTCTGTGGCCCATGGGGCAGCAGCAGAGAGGTTGTAGGTGGACATTGAACTGCTGGACTTCCTGTGGAGGCTCTGAGAACAGGAGTGGCACCTCCAGCTGCCCTGGGTGCTGTGCAGGATGTAACCCTTGGCCAGGCTGGTCATCCATCAGGTGTTTCTCCTCTCAACAGGCTGGTCCAGCGAGTGCCTGCTGGAGTGGGACAGCTTCACCTCCCTGGCCATCCCCAGCATGCTCATGATGTGCATCGAGTGGTGGACCTACGAGATTGGGAGCTTCTTGATAGGTCAGTGGAGAGGGGATCTGCCAGGACACGGCCAGGCTGGACCCAGAGCAGCACCCACAGCCAGCACTGACCCCTCCTGTCCCACAGGCCTGCTGAGCGTTGTGGAGCTCTCTGTCCAGTCCATCATCTATGAGGTGTCTGTTGTTGCTTACATGGTAAGGGCTGGGTTACCACTGCACACCAGCGCTCCAAGGGGGCTGTCCCCAGACAGGCACACAGCAAAATCTGCTCCAGCAAACCCCATCTTCCCCTCTGCACTCAAATCTCTCCCTGCTCTTGCCCCTCCCTCCTCACAGAGATGCTTTAAATCAAATCCTGAACTCCACCCTGCTCTCTGCTGGGTGGGTATCCCCCTGTCACTGTGACAGCCCCATTGTCAGGCACATGTGAGCCCTGTGCTTGCAGATCCCCCTGGGGCTGGGCACAGCTGCCAGCGTGCAGGTGGGCAACGCGCTGGGTGCTGGCAACGTCGAGATGGCCAAGAGATCCTCCCACACCAGCCTGATCTGCACAGGTCAGTCCACAGCAGCCTGGAAAGCCTCTTCCTGGCGTCCTTCCCATGGAGCAGGGAGTGTTTGCAGCCCTCTGCCTGCCTCTTTTCCCCCTGCTCTCCAGCCAGGCCAGGCTCAGCTCTGTGCTCTGTTTTCAGGGGTGTTCTCTGTAATTGTGGGGTCCATTTTAGCTGCCTGCAAGGAATGTGCTGGGATATGTCTTCACCACAGACAAGTGAGTGCCCCCAGCTCCTGGCCTCGGTGTGTGGAGGTCAGTTCCCAAAAGTGATCCTTGGCTTTCCTCCGTCCCCAGGGAAATCATTGACTTGGTGGCGTGGATCATGCCTGTCTACGTTGTCTTCCACTTGTTTGAAGCCATGACTGTAAGTCCCAGGGAATGCTGCTATTTTCCATGGGGAACCTTGGTGCTCAGCAGTGTCATGGATCAGGCAGTTGAGGGTCCCTCAGGCTGCAGCTGAGCACCAGTGCCCACACCAGGACCCTGCAGAACTCCTGGGATCATCCCTTAGAAAACATCGAGTGCATAAAAGGATGGCGACCCACAAGACTGGGCAGGGACACAGAAACAATGGGCAGAGGCAGGGAGAGCTGGGTCATCTCCTGAGCTGGGCCAAGGTGCTGCTCCCTGCCCCAGCCCCTCTCCCTCTCCTGGCAGGGTGCCTGCAGTGGGGTGCTCAGAGGCATCGGGAAGCAGAAATTTGGTGCCATCCTCAACGCTGTGACTTACTACGGTGTGGGCATACCCCTGGCAGCTGTGCTGCTCTTCGTGGCCAGGATCGGCGTCATGGGTACTGACCCCTGGGCACTGCACCCCCAAACCCCCCCCCAGGCAGCTGCAGCTCCACTGGGGGCTCACCACAACCCTCGTGCCCGGCTCTGTCCCTCTGCTGACCTGCCCACACACTGGGCTGGACTGGGATGGCTCCTGAAGCTGCTGGGAGCTTTTACTGGGAAAAAGTAACCACAAAGCAGGCACTCATGAGCACCCCGTGTCCCCACTGACCTGGGTGACATTCCCTTTCTGGACCTGCTGTCCTGGGAGGCTGGGTTGGCTCTGGCTGATGCTGTGTGCCCTCTGCAGGCCTGTGGATCGGGATGCTCGTCTGCGTCTTCATGCTCTGCACCAGCTTCCTCACCTACATCTCCCGTGTGGACTGGGAGAAGGCAGCCAAGAAGGTAATCCAGGCACTGACAGCACATCCCTGCACTGGGAAGGTCCTCAGTGCCCTGCTGGGATGAGACAGGCTCAATCTCATGTCCAGTGCTCCAGAGCAAAACCCAGCACTCCCACGACATCCCTGAATTCAGCTTCCCCCTGCGCAAGCACTCAGGGACCTCAAGGTTTCTCCCTGCCCCTCTTTTGGGGACACAAAGCTCAGAGCAGATGGAGTGACCTGGGCTACCTCAGCCCTGAGCATCACCTTGTGCCTCAACATCTCCAGGGAGGCCCCAGGAGAGGCAGCACAGCTTTGCCAGGTGGGAATTCCCAACTAACCCCAGCACATTCCCTCGGCAGGCTCAGCGCCGCGCAGGAGTGACCCCACAGGAGCTGCCAAGCCTGGGCCCCGAAGGCTCCTACAAGGACCTGGATATGGCACCAGCCCCCCAGCCCCACACTTTCCTCCCTGCCAGGGCCGTGCTGGGGTCTGTCGGTATGGCAGGAGCTGGGCACTGTGTGCAAGGGAGGGTTTGGTGCAGAAGGGTCCTGAAAGGTTCAGGAATGAGCCCATAAAATGGGGGAGTGCCATGCTGGTGACACCCTCAGCTACGGGGAGAGCGGTAATTACAAGCATGGGCTCAGGAGGGTGACAGAGGTTGGCAGAGGGACAACCTGTGGGCAGTCCTCACCTGGTCCCACCTCCAGGGGCAGGACCTGGTTGAGATCTGAGATCTCCACTGCTCCTAAGGTGCCTTCAGCCCTGTGACAAAACCCTCCTGAGAAACCCCTCCTGAGGTCCCCCCCAAACCCTGTTCTCCTTGCAGCGGGATTAGAATCACAGAGCGACGTTGTGCTCACGAGCATCACCAGGACAGAGGGACCCACGTACCAGCTGGAGCTGAGGGAAGCCACCTCCTCCCCGGGCACCCCTGTGGCGGTCACCAAGCAGCTGCTCCTCCGCCGTGGGCTGGCCGTGGCCGCGGCCATCGCCGCACTGGCCCTCGGCATCGCCGTGAAGCTGATTGTCAGCACAGACTGACTCACACCGAGGACTCTGGGGACTCGTTTTTGGGGTGAAAGCCTTTCCTGAGGGACAGGCGTAGCAGGCACGGAGGAGCCAGAGAGAAGGTGGAGCGCACGCCTGTCCCGCAGGAGCCGAGGGGCCTCTGTCAGTGCTCAGCAGCGTTTGTGCAGGTTTTGGTTGGGAATGGGCCCTGAGGATGCTCTGGCACCCAAAATGATGCTCTGAGCTGACTGACACACACTGAGTGTGTGGGAGACCCCCCCCAGTCCACACTGTGACCACCCACTGCAGCTGAGCTCAGCCCAGCTCCCCCTGCTGCTCCGTGACAAATGCCCAATAAAGAATAAACCCAGCTGGAGTGGGACTGGCTCCTTGGGGTGGAGGCTGGGGACAGAGCAGGGAACATCCACACATGGGTCTCACCCTGCCCCAAGTGGCCTTTGCAGTAAAATAAAGGTTTTATTCAGCAAGGCTCAAGGGCAGCTCTCAGTTACAAGTCTGGAGGTAAAAGACTATCCATAAACTCATAAACCCCTGAAATTCAGTTACAGAGGAGGTGGCTGTGCCTGCTCTGCCACTCTGGCCAAGGATACCTGAGAGCTGGGACTCCAGTTGCAGCAGTGCCCCTGTCTTTGCCCCAGTAGCCCCCAAAACAGCAGCACAACAGGCTCTGGCACTTCTCAAGTCCTTGGGACAGCATGGTCACAGCTCAGGTGGCTTTTGCCACACCTTGGATGGCTAAAGGTGGTTTCCCTGCAAGGAGCATCACCCTTTCAGTCATGAGGCCCTTCAAGGATGAGATGCTGCAGGTTCTTCGAGGCTCCTTTCCCTCTGCTCTGGGGACAACCAGCCTGGACTGTGCCCTGCAGTGAGACCCTCATTTCCCAGGCTTATCGCTGTGATGAGCAGCTTCCTCTGGGGATCAGGTGAGGTGTTACAGAGATAACAGGCTCAGTAACGTCTGGCTTTGTTTAGATACCCTTGTGACAAACACTCCCACGTTCCCAGGAGGTTTTAGAGGAGCTGCTGTTTACAAAGCAGGGTGTATGCTTCCTTCCCTCTGCCACTCACTGCTCAGGCATGATCCACGGACTAGGTCTGGATAGGTTCCTGTTTCAGCAGGAGCTGGAGTCTTTAACTTGGGGTGTCTCTGCTTTGGGAGCATTTTTTTGTCTTCTACCTCTTCAGTGCACTGGCTGCCTTGGAAGAAATGAAACTGCAGCAAAGAAAAGTTCAGCAGTAGGACTGCAGGGAGTGAACAGTGGGTCCAAGGGCTGGCTGCCCATCACCCCTCTCAATGGGGGCACAACACCTGGAAAGGCACAGAAACAGGGATGAGTCCTCCAGGGAGGGAGCAGAGCTCAAAGGAATGGGGTGATGAAGGGTTAGGAGGGTCTCAGGGGACAGAGCTGGGAGCACACACCGACAGGGACAGCAGAGAGCCAAACTCACCTTTGCCACCACGGCTTTCACAGCCGCCAGCAGGGCCGAGATGAAGTGTCCCACCCTGCTCCTCTTGCACTGCCTCAGGAGGAAGAGCTTGACCAATTGCATCAGCTCCTCGCTGCCAGGTGGGTACCTCAGCCTGTTCACAACCTCCCACCTGAAGTCCTTGAGCAGGCAGGAGCGGCGGTGGGAGAAGGTCTCGAAGCTGAACCTGCCGTGGTAGGCGCCCATCCCGCTGTGCCCTGAGGGACACAGCCAGGCAGGGCACTCCTCAGGCTCACACTGCAACACCTGCATTTCTCAAACTCACTTTGGCAGCCCCCAGGACACAGGGAAAACTCGATCATGCTCCTCCTCAGCACAGAGGAGCAAAGAGCAGCTTTTTGAACTTAGCAGCAATCAGCCAGGACCTGCCCACTGCCTTGAGGTGCTGCTTGTGTGAACCCACCCTTAAAAGGTTAATGACACAAATTATCTCCTCCCAGGGCCAGCCTTGCTTTTCCCACAAAATTCTCACAGGGGTCAGGGACAGGAGGAGCTGGGCCTAAGATTTCAAGGAGTGGAGATGAGGAGGACACTCAGCAACACCCAAGACCACAGCCCTGTGCCCACAGCCAGGTGAGCTCTGCCACGGGAGTCTGACAGCAGCTATGGAAACTCAACCAGGCCAGGGACAAATCCATCCCACACCCCAGCACAGGAGAACCAGAGCTCACTTGTGTGCCAGAGGGTTTTCCTCTCTCACTGAGAGGCCCGACAACCAAAACACAAATGAGCCTTTTTACAAAGCAACCCACCCCAGAAAATAACACTAAGGGGCAATGCAGCTGAAGCTCCTGAATTGCCAAATGGGCAGAGAGCTCCTGGGTGGGGCCAGAGGCTGCTGCTGATCGAATGCAGGTGCGTGGGCTGGGGCAGGGACTCACCCACACCGCCGAAGGGCAGCTCTGGGAGCACGGTGTGCATGATGACATCGTTGGCTGTCATGCCACCGCTGGAGGTCTCTGCTATCACCCGTCTGATCAGCTACCCACAATGGGAGAGGGCACACAACAAATCAGGAGGGGACACAACACCATGTACCACAGCAGGGAGGGTTCGCGGTGGTGCCTCCATCCCCCTTTGTAGGGGGCACAGGCTGTGCCTTGTTCCATGAGAGAGGCCACTTTACACCACTTAAGCACAGGATCTGCCCAGCTGGAACAGCCACAAAATGAAAAGGCTTCAGCCCAAGGTGCTCCTCAGCCCTCCCACCCAAACTGCCTGGGGCTGTTGTTCCAGGGCAAAGCCCTGACCTGGATTCCTGAGCTGGCACAACAGAGCCAGGAAACGGGGGCAGGAGACAGGGCAGGAAGCAGCACCCACCTGTGTGGGTAGAGATGAACAAACCTAGAGCCCTTCAGCATGTGACTGGGAGCTTCCAGCAGCTCTGGGGACTCTCATGGCCCCCAAACACTGCAATTTCCATAAATTTCCTTTATGGAAAAGGAACTGACTCAGACCCTGCAGAACTCTGTGTTGGGATCAGCCATGGTCAGGATCCAGCTGTGCAGAGACACATCCAGGAGAGAGCACAGCCCAGACCCACCTGCTTGTTGTTGGAGAAGACATACAGGGCAAGAGGCTTCTCTCGAAGGTTCATGAACTCAATGGCTTCCTCCACGCTCTTCACAGTCACAATGGGCAGCACTGGCCCAAAGATTTCCTCCTCCATCACCTTTGAGTCCGGGGAAACATCCGTGAGGATGGTTGGAGCTGAGGCAGATGGGAGAATGAGAGAACAGCATGAGCAGGACACAGACCTGGCCCATGACAGGACCTTGGGCTGCTCAACATAACTCAAGTTAGGCACAGACAAACAGACCCCACAAAACACCCACTACCACCTCCCCTCCACAGCAGCTGCCAGGAGCACCTATGAAGCGGGAGGCCTCATCAGTCTCTCCCCCAAAAGCAATTTTCTGCCCTTCCATCAAGCCCAGGATCCTCTTGAAGTGGCGCTGGTTGACGATCCTTTCATAGTCTGGAGATGACTTCACGTCCTCCCCATAGAATTCCTGACAAAAGGGAACAGCAGAAACAAAAGTGCTCAGCACACCTTCCAACAGCTCCAGGAAATCACACCTGGGACAATCTCCAGAGCACAAGGGACTCCTCCCTCACCTTCACACTGGCCTTGATGTTCTCCACCACCTTGCTCTGGATGGATGGGTCACACAGGATGTAGTCTGGGGCGACGCAGGTCTGCCCACAGTTCATGTACTTGCCCCACGCTATCCGCCTGTGGCAAGGGAGAAAGGGACATGCTTGCTCCACGCTCAGTCCCTTCCCCACCCCTCAGCCCAGCTGCCAGCACCTGAGCTGGCCATGCTGGCCCAGAGACGTTCCCCTGCCCTGCTGCTGAGGGCCCATCAAGGCTGCAAGAGCCAGACCTGCAGGCGACAGCCAGGTCACAGTCCCTGTCGATGTAGCAGGGGCTCTTCCCCCCCAGCTCCAGGGTGACAGGGGTCAGGTGCTTGGCAGCTGCTGCCATCACAATTCTGCCCACAGCAGAGTTGCCAGTGTAGAGGATGTGATCAAATCTCTGGGTCAGCAGCTCGGTTGTCTCAGGAACTCCTCCAGTAACCACAGCATACAGATCCTGCAGGGAAGGAGTGTCAGGATCACCCCAACCCAGCTCATCACTGTGACACAGAGAAACAAGGGGACCAAGACAGGGCCACACTCACCTTGTCCAGGTACTGTGGGAGCAGCTCAGCCACCAGCCGAGCCGTGTTCTCGCTGACCTCCGACGGCTTCACCACCACAGCATTGCCTGCAGGGCACACACAGCACGGACACTGAGCCCTCAATCCTCTGCCCACACCCAGCCAGGACCCCACCAAGGCCCTGCTGGATCCCCACCTGCCGCAATGGCCCCGATCAGGGGCTGCATGACCAGGGCAAAGGGGTAGTTCCAGGCCCCAATGATCAGCACCACGCCCAGGGGCTCGTAGCCGATGTAGGCCTCGTCCCTCATGGTCAGCAGGTCCTTTTTGACGTGATGAGGGGCTGCCCAGGATGGCAGCTTCTCCATGGTGAGGGCCAGCTCCCCCAGCACGCCCAGGATCTCTTGGTTGAAGGCGTTGGGCCCACTCTGTAACAACAGGGAGTTTGGGGAAGGGATGGAAAAGGCAGCACCTCCCACAGCCACCGTGGCCCCCTGGGGAGTCAGAATCATCCAGTTCCACGATGGGGGACATGACAAAAACCATTTGTCACTGCACAGGCAGCCCTTGGCCTTCCTGCTTTGCTCAGGGTTACCCACTCTCCGTGCACAGCAAAAGGGAGGGAGCCCCTCGCAACACAGACCTTGTTCAGATCGGCCTTGAGGGCTCTCATGATCTCCTTCTCCTTCTCCTGCACCATCCTCTCCAGAGCCTTCAGCTGCTGAATCCTGAACTCCAGCGGGCGGCTCCGGCCCGACCTGAAGGCAGCCCTGGCCCGGCCCACGATCTGCTGCATCTTCTCCATGGCTGCTCAGCACTGAGGAGACACTGGCGACCCCCAGCTCAGCACAGGGCCATGGAGGCCTGCTCAGCCCCGGGAACACCTCCAGGAGTGTCCCACCCCGAGCAAGGCTGGAAGGTGTCGTCCTTCTTGTGAGGAGTTGCCACTCTCAAGCCGAGTGCTGAGGGCTCACAGCACCCAAGCCCTGTTCCACCTGCACAGGGCACCTCCAGAGCAATCTGGGGTTTGCTGATTGATCCTGCTCTGAGGGTGCTTTCTCCAAGCCTCAAACCCACCAGCCACTCCACCCTCTGCTCACAGGGATGTTCCCAAGGAGCCAAAGCACAGAGATGACCGTGGCCAGGGTGGGCAGCCAGCTGGAAGCAGAGCTGTGTGCCCGGAGCCGGCCTGCACCCGTAACCCCGAGGCCCCCACACGTCAACACAACAAAACACTGCAGAGATCTCACCCTGCTTCCCAGGAGCAGCATTTCACTTTGGTCAGGACCAGAGATCTGGTGCTGCTTCCCTGCCCAACCGACACACCAAGATCCCCTTACAATGATTAAATCCTGCCCTTCCCAACTCACTGCCACAGCTGCGTGACACAGCCTGAGAAAGCAAGGGACCCATTAAAAAACGAGGGAAAAAAAGCAAGTTACCTTCAGAGGAGCTTCTCTCTCCACCAGCCTCCTGTGGCGACTGCAAGCAGGCACAAGCCCTTCCCCTGCCATGGCTGGGGGCGATCCCTCCTCCCACGGGAGAGCTGGCCCTGGCCCAGGGCTCTTGCTGGGCATCATGAGATGCCCTTTACCCAACCCTGTCCAGCCCTGGGTGGCTGCTCCAGGCAGGGCAGTGACTCAGCCCTGGTGTGGGATGGCACAGACCACGTGCCTTTGCCCACGCCTGGCCCACGTGTCGGGACACAAGGCTCAGACTCAGGATCTAAAACCCCCAAGCAGGCAGGTGGCAGGGAATCCAGCACGGATCTGAGAGGGGGAAACAGGCCAGCTCCTCTGCTGGCTCACCCCACTCCCTGCCTGGCTCCAGGAGTGTTTTCAGTGCCCAACAGAGCTCTGGGGGATCCTTGCCAGGGTGCCAGGGACACCTCACAACACCTGTGTGACATTCAGCCAAGCCATGGCCAGAGCTGGGACCAGCAGAGCAGGATTCCTCAAGAGACTGCAAGGACTTACCACACTCAGTTTATTATTTAAATCCTCAGTGTTTATTTAGTGGCTTGCAAAATGTATCATCAAAAAGGCTTAGCATATGGATTTTCACCAGACATGAAGAAATCCCACTTATTGCACAGTAAATATAATTTTCTACTCTATAGTAATTGCATTTAGTAATATTTTTTCAATTTGCTTAAACATTAATAGTTCGAAGGCTCTTTCACCTTCAATTCCTTCAGCATCCTTCCCCCAAGCTAGAACAAGCCCCACATAATCCCCCAGTGCAAGATTACAGAATCCTGAGAAGCTCAAACACGAAGGAGCACAGACACTCTTCCAGTAATTGTTTTCTCTTGGAGGAACCTGACCAGGAACAGCTTTGTACTGGGATGAAGTCAGTTTTCCTGTTAGAAACTAAGTTTCTTCATAGAAGGATGGTGCTGTTTTGGGTTTGTGACATTGGGAGTCCTGGTGTTTGTCTTCCCAAGTCACCACCAGGTGTGATGATGCCCTGCTCTCCTGGGGATGGCTGAACACCTGCCTGATGAGGGGAATTAATGAACAAATTCCTTAATTTGCTTTGATCTGCCTGCAAGCCCAGTTTTCACTTCACCTATTAAACTATTTTTATCTCAACATACAAGTTTTCTCACTTTCTTCCAATTCTCTTCCCCATCCCACAGGGAAAAAACAAGTGGTTCTGTGGGGCTAATCCACAAGGTATTTGTCATTCCCACTTCTCTGAACAGGCCTGAAAATTCTTTTGCTCCAGCATGAGACACTCATCAGCACAACACAGGCAGCACAGGCATCACCTTTGGAATTTTCTAACTGCTAAATAACTGTTAAAGGCACATGATGAAACACAGAACCCAGCAAGCAGCCCCTGACCAGCTGTGGATGATTCTGGATTGCAGAGATGTGAGACTGTTTCACCTCAGTTAAATGGCAAGGGAAACCTCACTGGGTTTATTCACAGCCACCACTCTTGGCCAAATGCATCGGGCAGCACAGCCTGTGCCAGGCTTGTCACCAAGAGGGTGAGTGTTCAGACCATCCCCAAAACTGCAGGGAAAACACTCTCAACCCAAGGACTGCTGAAATTTCAGCTCCTGTTGGTCAGTGAAGGAAGGTGAGTGGTTTGGTGCAGGACACTGTGTGTCCCTGGAAGCTCTGCATGGCGTGGGGTGCAGGTAGGGACTGGAATTCCTGCAGTCCTCCTTCGGAGAGCTTGGCCCCAGTGTTCCCTCTGTTCCAGCATGGCTTTTAAGTAAACAGGAATCTGAGCCTTCTCGTGGTTAGTGCCTCTCTAAGGCTACTCTGTGTGCTCGACAACTCACTGAAATCACCCAGAACAAAAGAAAATAATGACTTCCCAGCTTAAGGAAACAGACACAAAGCCAGCACCCAGAGTATGATGTGCACATGGTGCCTTCTCCTCTTCATCAGTTAAGCACCTGTGAAAGCAAAACACAACACCAACACCCTGTGAAGGATCTGCTGAGACGAAACCAATTCCCTTTCTAGAACAGCCTGAAGCAAAGCCCCTTCTTCAGGCAGGGGTTCCCCAACGTGCAGCTCTCCTGCCCCTCAGCATGCACTGGTTATCTCAGATGCCAGGGAAAACATCGCGCTCTGGCTCAGCCCCACATTCACTCATCTATAACGCTTTTCCCAGTCTCAAACTAGGTCTACACACAGGAGAAGAAAAAGGCTCCTACCTCACTGTGGCAGCCACAGCAGTGCTCTGAAACCTGCTCCTCCTTACCACCCACTGGGCCAGCCCAGCCTCTGCACAGCCAGCACAACCAAGAGGGCTTTTCTCTTCAGCACAGACTGGTGGCTCTGAGAAACCCAAATGATTTCAAGATGCCGTGAGATTCCCCCCCTCTCATTGCCCTACACAGGGCCTGCCTCCCTGGCTGCTGCCTCGAGGCCTGAGCCAGTTCTTGGCTCTTAAATCTCCTCCTGGGTTATGTGAGCAGGATATTTCCCCTGGGATGCTGGGCTCCTGAGTGTCTCCGTGCAGCAGCAACTACACAGACTGAAAGGCAGAGCTCTGATCACCCTGCCTCCTCCTGTGCCCTCAGGAGCTGCTCCCTTAAGCTCAGTAATCCCCACAGAGCAGTCAGTGAAGGCACAGGTAGTGTCTGCTATGTCAGACATGGAGAACCAGCAGTGATCACACTTAGAGATTCAGATCTTGCTCCTCCACCTCAGGAGGCATCCTGAGCCTCCTGCAAGCCTCTGCCTCCTGCAGAGAGGAGAGGACATCCACCCTTCCGCACTACCCAGCTGGAAACACAGGAGGAAATGGGAATAATTGAGCTGAGGTCAGACAGGGGCTGCCACGGGCGAGGAGGAACAAGAGCTTGTGGCAGACCCCAGCTTTGGGACACAGCTTCCCTCCCCAGGGTGCCACGGCACAGACTGCAGCTCTCTGGACTGTGAGGCAGCTCAAACGCTGCTGAAGGAAGCTCTGGGATGGAAACCACGCCTAAGCAGTCGAAAACTACCAACCTCTGCCTCTGGAGGGAGCATCCCACGGGTGTCACCTACCAGGGAAGAGCAACAGGGAGTACAGCAGCCTGGAGATCTCTCCGGGGATATTCCTATTCTACAGACAGCTTGCAAGAGTGAGAAGGTAAGAATTTAAGGTGGGACAGATATCATAAATCTCAAGACAGAAAAAGAGGCCAGGCTTTACAAAAGGGCTGCAGTTGCAAAGAACAGGTCAGGCAAATTGTAAATGCACTGCTATAGACAGCAAAGACCCAAAACTCACCTTGATCATCACTGCTGCCACCACCCCCAGCAGGGCCAGGACAAAGAGCCCAATTCGGGCCTTGCTAAACCTCTTCAGCAGGAAGAACTTGGCCCAGTCCACCTTCTTCTGGCTGCCAGGTGGGTACCGCATTTTGTTGGTGCTCTCCATCTTCAGGTCCTTGATGAGGCAGGCGCGGCGGTGGGAGAAGGTCTCGAAGCTGTGCTTGCCGTGGTAGCCACCCATCCCACTGTGCCCTGAGGGACACAGCCAGGCAGGGCACTCCTCAGCCTCAGCCAGCCTGAACTCTGCCCACCTGAGGACAACTGAGCCTTCCCCTGCAGCACTTCTCATCTGTACTCCAACCCTCTTCTTCCTCACCTCATTTACACCAGTCACTCTGATTGCAGATCATGGTTTTAATGCACCTTCCCCAGCAGGCTGCACTAAATGCTTCAGTCTTTCCAAAAATACACCCAAAGATTTTTCCCTCCTGGCCCCCATCCTAATGCACTCCCAGAACTTATAATTATTATCAAGACCTGCTGCACAGAGACTCTTGAGCTGTAGGAGGCACAGGGATACCCAGACACAAACCATGAGTTGTTGCTCCCTGGGACACACTGTATATTAAGTCCCAACTCTTAAGGAGCTCCAGTAACTTACCAACACCACCAAAAGGCAAAGTTGAGAGGAATAAATGCATAATGACATCATTTCCAGTCACACCACCACTGGAGGTTTCCGAGATGACTCTCTTGACTAACTAGAAAAAGAAAAAAACACAAATCAAAATATTAAAAAGGCTCATAGAAGAGACCAGACCATGTAACTGAGGATACTGGAAAGGGAGCTACATTTCAGCAATGTTCATCTCCTCTGGCACAGCCCAGACCCACCTGCTTGTTGTTGGAGAAGACATACAGGGCAAGAGGCTTCTCCCGACCGTTGATGAACTCAATGGCTTCCTCCACGCTCTTCACAGTCACAATGGGCAGCACTGGCCCAAAGATTTCCTCCTCCATCACCTTCGAGTCCGGGGAAACATCCGTGAGGATGGTTGGAGCTGAGGCAGATGGGAGAATGAGAGAACAGCATGAGCAGGACACAGACCTGGCCCATGACAGCACCTGGGTCAAAAAAGGCACAGACAAACAGACCCCACAAAGCACCCACTACCACCTCCCCTCCACAGAACCTATGAAGCGGGAGGCCTCATCAGTCTCTCCCCCAAAAGCAATTTTCTGCCCTTCCATCAAGCCCAGGATCCTCTTGAAGTGGCGCTGGTTGACGATCCTTTCATAGTCTGGAGATGACTTCACGTCCTCCCCATAGAATTCCTGACAAAAGGGAACAGCAGAAACAAAAGTGCTCAGCACACCTTCCAACAGCTCCAGGAAATCACACCTGGGACAGTCTCCAGAGCACAAGGGACTCCTCCCTCACCTTCACACTGGCCTTGATGTTCTCCACCACCTTGCTCTGGATGGATGGGTCACACAGGATGTAGTCTGGGGCGACGCAGGTCTGCCCACAGTTCATGTACTTGCCCCACGCTATCCGCCTGTGGCAAGGGAGAAAGGGACATGCTTGCTCCACGCTCAGTCCCTTCCCCACCCCTCAGCCCAGCTGCCAGCACCTGAGCTGGCCATGCTGGCCCAGAGACGTTCCCCTGCCCTGCTGCTGAGGGCCCATCAAGGCTGCAAGAGCCAGACCTGCAGGCGACAGCCAGGTCACAGTCCCTGTCGATGTAGCAGGGGCTCTTCCCCCCCAGCTCCAGGGTGACAGGGGTCAGGTGCTTGGCAGCTGCTGCCATCACAATTTTGCCCACGGCAGGTGTTGCCAGTGTAGAGGATGTGATCAAATCTCTGGGTCAGCAGCTCGGTTGTCTCAGGAACTCCTCCAGTGACCACAGCATACAGATCCTGCAGGGCAAACAAGAGCCTGAGAGTTACCTTGATTCAAAGCACTCACATCAAGGCAGCAGCTCTGCCTGTGGCAGAGGGCAGACTTGTTTGCAGCCTACTTCATGACAGGGACAAAATATGGTGGTGCCACAGATATGCTCTGCTCCTTCCCCTGAAATGAAAATTCATTTCCTACTTTGTGCCACTTCAACTAAAAGAAACGAACGCTGAGGCCAGGGCTGAGTCTGGCTGTGGAGCTGCTCCCACACAGGAAGAATCAGAGCACATATGACTGCCAGGCTCTCCCAAGGGCTGCCTCCTTCCCCTGCTCCTGCCTCCCACCCAGAGAAGGCACTAACACCCTGGAGGAAACTCCACAGGGCCCTGTGCAGTGACAGGAACAGCCTATCTCCGTGACACAGTGCAAGGGATGACAGAACTGCTAGGCAGGAGGAGGAGGAACACCACCTCCTCCTGCAAGTGCACTTCAGCAGGACATGAAAACCCAGGCCATGTTGCCATGGAACACCCAGTGCCCAATTCTCAGGAAGAGCCAGGCCCCACCAGCATCCCACACAACCTGTGCTGACCTAAGGGCATCCCCAGCACAGCTCCAAAAGAGCAGTGAGAAGTGCATACACAGCTCTCCATACGGTCATGGGTGTCAAAAAGGCTGTGATGCTGCAGCAGTGTTATGTAAGCTCATACACAAACACAGGGAGAATTTGTCAATGTACCTTTGGACTCTAACTGTAACTCAACCCTTCCTGTGCCTCCTGGTTATGCTCCTTTGAAGGGAGCAGGCAATGGCATTGGCTCGAACCTGCAGGAGCCCTTTGAAAGCAGGACAGATCAAGACACTTATGTCAGGCATGGGGCCACACTCACCTTGTCCAGGTACTGTGGGAGCAGCTCAGCCACCAGCCGAGCCGTGTTCTCGCTGACCTCCGACGGCTTCACCACCACAGCATTGCCTGCAGGCACACACAGCACGGACACTGAGCCCTCAATCCTCTGCCCACACCCAGCCAGGACCCCAGCAAGGCCCTGCTGGATCCTCACCCCACCAAGGCCCTGCTGGATCCCCACCTGCCGCAATGGCCCCGATCAGGGGCTGCACGACCAGGGCAAAGGGGTAGTTCCAGGCCCCAATGATCAGCACCACGCCCAGGGGCTCGTAGCCGATGTAGGCCTCGTCCCTCATGGTCAGCAGGTCCTTTTTGACATGATGAGGGGCTGCCCAGGATGGCAGCTCCTCCATGGTGAGGGCCAGCTCCCTCAGCATGCCCAGGATCTCTTGGTTGAAGGCGTTGGGCCCACTCTGTAACAACAGGGAGTTTGGGGAAGGGATGGAAAAGGCAGCAGCTCCTACAGCACCCAGCTCCCACAGCCAGCCCTGCTGGCTTCCAAGTGTCTGTCACTGGCAGTGACAAAGGATCCCTGGCTAGAGATGGCCAGTCTGGGTGTGTGAGGCAGAACCCAAAACCTGACAGCCAGGACAGCCTTTGCAGTTCTGCCTTAGACTGACTCCTTCTCAGTAATGGTGGCAGCAGATCTTTGCAGGCCACAGTGGCACAAGGCCAAGGGGACAAAAGCAAAAGTCATTTAGCACAGCAAAGGCAGCCCTTGGCCTTCCCACTTTCCCTTCAGGGCCAACCACTGTCCGTGCACAGCTGATGGGAGAAACCCAGACCTTGTTCAGATCGGCCTTGAGAGCTGCCATGATCTCCTTCTCCTTCTCCTTTATCATCCTCTCCAGAGCCTTCAGCTGCTGAATCCTGAACTCCAGCGGGCGGCTCCGGCCCGACATGAAGGCAGCCCTGGCCCGGCCCACGATCTGCTGCATCTTCTCCATGGCTGCTCAGCACTGAGGAGACACCGGCGACCCCCAGCTCAGCACAGGGCCATGGAGGCCGCCCAGCCCGGCTCGTCCCCAGGAGCACCGGGCGCGCTCCCGCCCTCCAGCCGCTCCCCCCGGCCCATCTGCAGGCAGCGATCCCGCCGCCGCGCCTCCCTAATCCCGCCGCATCTCTCCGGAGCCTTACATAACTCCCGAGTTAGAAAAGTTTGAGAAGCAGCGCAGGGCGTTGGTGGCAGCGTGGGGATGTCACCGAGGGAGCCGGGGCTGCTCCCGGCGGGGCGGAGCGCACCGCGGTACCGAGCGACACCCGGCGAGGACACGGCGGGATGGGGACCCCCTCTCCCACCCCCCGAGGAACCGCGGGGACCCCCGAGCGACACCGGAGCTGAGGCGGCAGTGGCTGCGGCACGGTGGCTGCGAGCCGCTGGTTCTCCCCCCGGCCGGTGCCCCCAGCCCCGGGCAGGACCCTCCGCCCCCGCGGCCCCGCCGCCCACCGGGGTCGCCGCCGCCGCCGCCGCTTCCTCTTTCCGCTCACATGACGGAAGCGGAACGGGCGAGGCCGCGGGGCAGCCGCCCTCCCTCCCCTGCCCGGTGGTCCCGGTGGGAGAGAGGAGGAGGAGGAGGAGGAGGAAGAAGAAGCGGAGCGGGGTGTAGGATGCGTCCCCGCGGTACCGCCGCTACCTTGGCCGCCGCGCTCGGGGATGCTCCTGCCGCAGTCCCTCCGTGGGCTCCGCGGGTGGAAGCGGCTCTGGCGCTGCCGGGCCGGTTGTGAAACGCTGCCGGGGCGTGGGGCTCTGCCCTAGGGGCGGAGGGCAGAGTCCCTGCGGAGCCTTATCGGGGCAGGGAGCGGGGAAAGAACGGGGCTGGCCCTGCCGTGCCGTGCCAGCGGCCTCCTGCCACGGAGGGGCAGCGAAGCCGGGCAGGTGCTGTTCTGGTCCAATTAACCTTGATACGGTCGTGGCGTGGGAAGCGAGCCAGAAAAAACGCGGAGAAAGGAGCTCGGGCAAGGTTGGGCACATTCCGGTTAAAAACAGACCTGCCACAACTTGTCCTAGGAAAAGCACGGTGACTATTTGAAATTTGTATGCAGGTTGTTACATGCTGCCTCTCGTGACTCGATTTACCCAGCGCCTTTACTGCTAAAGCTCCTCGGCTGCAGCTGTACCCCACTAAATCCATGGTGGCTGCACCTCCTTGGCACACAGGGCTGGCACCTGGGTGCTCCTGCCCAGGTGATGTGGGCTCCTAGCACAGAGCACCCCTTCTCCTGTCAAGTTTAATCCCATTTTCCCGTATCAACACAGCCCTCTGAAGCTGGGAGTGCCTTTTGGCTTCAGATTGTGCAGAACAACTATTCCCCCAAACACCAAGCTTGGCTTTTGTGGTCAGCTGGCTTCACTAACACCTCCTCGGCTGTGGCTCAGCGTTTCGCAAGCTGTAGCACAAATCTCAGCAGTAAACACCCTGCTGTGGAGAAGAATGACATGAGCAACTGCTAAAACTTGTGTGCAGGAGGCAACATGAGAAGGAAAAACGGGCTGGGCTTGACAGGGCCCTTCCAGGTGGTGTAAGGAGAAAAGCTGGGTTTGCATTGAAAAAAACATGGGTAGAAGCAGGAATGTTCCTCACAGGACCGTTGCCTGATGGAAATGCTCCCCGTTATCCTGTCAGCATCCTTGCAGGCACAGGAGGTTGGAGCTCTGTGCAGGCTCGAGGGAATTTGTATGAGGATTAGTGGTGCTGAAATCAGAGTAAAAGCCTGAGCTGTCAGCATGGAGCATTACACTGTGCCTGGGGAAACGGTGCTGCACTGCACCCACCCAGGCTGGCAGCACCAGCAGGGAGGTGGATGGATTCTCCAGAGCTTGTAAAATTCTCACCCGTCAGGCCAGAGGGGTTTTCATGTCACAACAGTGCTGCTTGTACTTGGCAGCACATACTGGAAGCAAATATCCCAGCTCCCAGTTATCCTTTGCTGAAATGAGGCAGCATCCTGGGAGAGAGTCCCTTTTGGTCCTTATCAGGGACATCTTTTGGCCAGCTGGGGACAGGGAACAAGGCTGAGGGGCTTTTTTAGCTTTGCAGAGTCTCAGCTGGGTGAGACGTGAGGATTTCAGGGAAGTGTGGGATCCTGAGTGAGACAGAGGAATACCCCGTGCTCCCCACGCCTGGGAGCTGGCAGTGTTTTTCTATTTTAATTCAATCACTAAGAAACAATAAAGGGAGCTATTTATGGGAAAGCAATGTAACTCCAGAGGAACTGGGAGGTGAGCAGTGCTGGGGAGGGCTCTAATCTCTGGTTACAGCAGCAAGAGGTGTTTTATTGAGAAGCTGAGCTCAAGATTCTCCCCTACCCTCACTCCTTGTAGCCCTCACCCCCGCTCTTGGAGTCAATTAACAGCAAGCAGACAGGCTGCCCTGCCCTGGGGAGCAGCCCTTTGTGCTTCCAAAAGCACCCAGCAGAGCCTGGGAGAGGAGGACTTTGGTTTGGAAGATAAACTGTGCAGTATTTGGTTTCAAGAGTCCACCAAATAACACAGCTGATCAATAAATGTCCTTTTAGCTGACACACCACACTCACAGAGCTTCAAGTTTTCAGCTACAGTCCTTAGTCTCTGCTTAAATGTCTGCCCAGTCTCAAATTTCAAATGTTTTCTGGAAGTCACGTAACCCAGCCAGATCCAACCCAAACAGCACTCGACCATAAAAGTGGGTACAGAAGATGAACAACAGGGAGAGGTTTTTGAGGAACCTACAGGAATCAATGCAGCTCAGTTCATTTATGGCATCACTTGTTTTGAAAGCTGGGGCTGATCTCACATTTGCCAGAAGGAGATACTGTGTCACACACAGCCCTGGTCTGTGGGCTGCATTGTGGACAGAGTTCAGGCCATGGAAAATGTGAAAGGGACACAAAGAAACAATGGGAATGATTGGCACAAGGGCTGCAACAAGACTCAACAGCCCCACTGGCACTCGGCTGGCTTGCAGGCAGCCAGGAGGGGGGAGCCTGCCCTGCACAAAAGCCTTTTGAAAAGGTGTTTGTCCCAAGGAGCAGCGCCAAGGCTTCCTTCAGCTGGGCTCCAGCTGACTTGGAGACCTCAGGAGAGGGGTTACCCTGATGGACTCCACTCCTCTGCAAAAAGGAGGAGCTGTAGGGGCACTCTGGGAAAAGCCACAGCCAGGAGCAGGGCTCGGGTCAGATGGGGAAGTTCAGGGTGAAAAGAGATTTGCTTAAAGAAAAAAAAAAAAAAAAGATAGTGGCAAGTAGAGCTCAGCGAAGCCAAAGGATCAAAATTTAAATTAAAAAGTTCCCCAAAATAGGAGAGGAATCAGGAATCAAAAAGGAGGTGGGTCAAAAGTCAGGTCACAAGCCAGCCTATCTGAATTTCAAAGCCTCAACAAGCTTTCCCTGCTCCAGATGAAAACCAAGTTTCCCTTTTTGGTGTAGCTGGGCACAGCACTGGGACATGGGTGAATCACAAGTTATTGCCTCTGAACCCTGAGGTGATGTGATAATAATTTGATGTAGCTGTACAAGATAATAGCAAGAACTATGCAAAACCCAGGCAGTCCCAGGAACAGCTCCCTCCTCAAAATGCTCCTTGGAATAACTTGTAGCATCCTAAGTTGCAAGTTAAATTAACAGGATTTCCTCCTCTGTGTCAGAGGAAGGGCTGAGAGTTCAGTTTATTGCTTATGAAAAGCAGCAAATGTCAGAATCACAAAGTGTTTTAGATTCCTCAGCTGACATTCTGTAAAATGGACAGAGTGGAGCAAGTGCAGAACACTCAAGGAGATGCTGGAGAGCTGAGCTAGAAAAGCACAGCAAATTTCTCCTTTCAAGTTCTATCTTTTAAAGGCTGGGGAAAAAAAAAAAAAAGTATTTTTTAAAAAGAAGCACCTGCTGTTCAGCACGGAGAGCCAAAGACAGAGGACAGCTTCAGGATCTTTGTGGAATGAGTTTATGCAGAAAGACAGGCCATGAACATTGGTCTCCTCCTCCTCCTGAAAACAGCCAGCAAGAATAGCCCTTTTCTTCTCCTCCTGTTTGTGCAGCTGTAGCCTTGCTGGCAAGAGGGGAAGGAGAATGAGCTTGAATCCTGAAAGGAAAGAAAGAAAACCAACAAAACCCAGTGAGTTCCTGAGAAAAGCAGCCTATCTCCCAGACTTGTGCATTAAGGCTGCTGCTTTGTTCCTAGATTCAGGCTCAGACATATCATTAAGCATTCCCAGCTCACTCCTTCCTCATCCTCTTTATGTGCCACTCACAAGTGGAGGGGTTTTTAATAATAAATTGGGGAAAATTTGATAGTACAGCTGAAAAATACAATATCCACACAGCAGCTAGCACAGCATATCTCAGCTGGGCAGAGGGCACAGGCTGTGAGGTGAACAAAGCCCATTTTTTGTCAACTTTGGATAGAAATTGTAACTTCCTGCCAGCTTTTGTCAATTAGCTCTGTATTTGCTGTTCTGGCAGCCCCAACAGCTCCCCTTTGCTAGAAGCAACAAATAAGCACCTTGTTGAAAGATCATACAGCTGTTACCCAGGATCCTACTTAGCATTTTTGTCTTCCAATCCAAGTTTAAAAAAAAAAAAAGCAGCAGGGTTAAATTGTCTTGCTAAAGCCAGAGAAAAACAAACTCAGGGACACTTTGTGCCTGAGCTATCCAGAGATAAAGAACTCAAGGATGCTGTCCCATCCTGCCCTGCTGGGGGGAATATTCAGCAACTTCTTTACCCAGGCAAGTAGAGAATTTTTGCTAAATTTAACACCTCTGGTCACAGAGAGACAGAAACTCAGTTGTACCATAGAAACACTTCTAGTGTCAGTATTTATTTTTACCTTAATATACATTTATACAGGCCATAATAAAAAGGCTATAACGCAACAGTTCAGTGAGTTATTACCTAGTTCCAAGAATAATGCATGCAATTACAAAGGAGAGGTAGAAACACCGTATTAAAGACCTAAAAATACAAACATTATATAAACAAACACTTTCAAATTAACTGTTGGAATTTCATACAGATAAATAAGGTAAAAAGTACATTACTCTGTCAAAGTAAAGGAAACACATGGTTATCCCAACACTGAAACAATATTTTGATGTGTAAGCCCTGTACAACTTTGTCAAATAGTTCAGACCACTGTGTTTAAGAGGATTAAAATGATTTTGTCCTGGAGAATGGTTTATTCAAGTATTCAAGCAGTTGAGTAACAAAAAAGTCCCCAAAACAAAGTATAGGAACCATTTCCAGAGAAGCTGATCTGCCCAAATACTTTGCAAATCGCTGTCCTGATGATCTCATGGGATGCTTGAAATGACAATGCCTATAAGGCTAAATGAAGCTTCCCACCTCTCCCCCAAAATGCACACAAAATAATCCTGATTTTTCACACACTCTATATGTAGAGATTCTACATCATTTTATCAGCATCTCAAACCACAACATTATTTTCTGGTTTGTTTTTTTTAATCTTTTTTTTTTGCATGGTTCCTTGCAGAACCTTTCAGTTTACAGTATTTATTGTAATACTGCCCAAGAAACAAACTACAGAGAACTGTCATTACACCCCTAAAGACTGCAGGCATTAATGCACATACTGCATGCACAAAAAGATGCAACCAAATCTATAGAAAAAGCAAACAACCAGCAACTCAACATTGCTATTACTGAGAAAGTCCAGAGCAGTAGTTACTCAAGTATTAGACAAATAGGTATAAAATGGAAAGGTTCACATGAATACAAGTTTTTACACAGTTTGTTTGAAAGTCTTCTAGAAGCTACATTTGAAATTCTGAAAAGAATTTTATGTACACTGAAATGAAATTCAGCCAAGTCCATTGTGCCTTCTTTCTCTAGATTTTTTTTTTAATATAGTTCTTCAAAAATGAATATACAGTTGCTTTAGTAAATTAGTGCAAAACAAAATATTTTGGAAGAAGATCATCAAATAGTATCCACATCAGCTGAAAACCCCCTGGGGATTTTGCACAGATGGAGGGAATTTCTTCCATCCCCACTTTTCCCCTGGGATAAGAGCGTGTTTGCCATCCCTTCATATGACAACCTGAGCCATGTGTACAACAGGTGAGCTCCACACAAGGCAGCTGAGCCCCAAAAAGCTTCAAGCAGCACTTGCACATGGTTAGGGTTTCCCAAATTCACTCAGCCACATTTTACTGAACAGCTTAAAAACTCTTGAGGGAATCTTCTGAGGGAAATGTCTTTTTTTGTACCTGATGCAGAAGGATCCTCTCTCTAAAAACCTCACGAGGGAAAAACAACAAACCCTGATCATTCAAGTTCAAAGCACACGTACAAGGATCAGTTTGAAACGTGAAGAGAGATTCTTTTAAATTCTGTTGCTAGGAAGGAAAAGGAGCTGCTGGATTGGTAAGGCAAGTGTACTTTTGGAATTTCTCCTCTTTGAATACGCTGCTGTTTCTTTGGTAGTCACCACAGAAATGTAAGAATCATCTTCCACATGGGGCAGAACAAGGACAACAATGAAGCTGTAGTGAAAAAAGTGCAGTATCACTGATGTGGTCCCTTATGTTCACACCATCTGGTCCTCAGGATATTCCTACTGCTCATACACAGCCACTGTGCTGTAGCAGAGTGCAGAAAGCCTTCGCTCGATGCTGGATTTATCTGCAGAGAGAGGCACAACACAGGTCATCACCAGACTTATTTTACAATGAATTCATTCCCTGTAATGTTCATTATTCAGCTGAACTTACACTTGTGTACATTTTCTATATCTGCAGGGTCTTGCAGTATTTTAGTCAGTCCCTCGAGCAGCAGGGCTGCCTTGTGGTATCGATATGTGATATCCTCAGTTTGCTGGAACATCTCATCCAGAGCTGCTGACTGCACCTGCAATCAGTCAGGACAGTCAGCTTCACAAACTCCATTAGGCAAGCAGCAAAATGAAAAATGCAGAATTAATCACCTAAAGTGTCATTAAGAAACTCTTTTTCAGCTTTGATTTAGCTGACCTGTTGTTGTAACTAAGACAACAAAATGAAGGTGGAACTAGATGATCTTTAAGGTCTCTTCCAAATCATTATGTGATTCTGAGAGGACACAGCACCTGTGCTGTGAGAATATTCTGCACAAAAAAAATCTATAAAAGCATTTTTGATATGAATAAATATGCTCATTCTTATATCTGCATTCTCTTGTAAAGAAATGAATTAATTGTGAGAATATTCTGCACAAAAAAAATCTATAAAAGCATTTTTTGATATGAATAAATATGTTCATTCTTACACCTTGCATTCTCTTGTAAAGAAATTAATTAATTGTGCACAGCACCACCATTATCAGGGTTAAGAACAACATTTGTCAGAATCTTTTGTGTGACACAAGAATTCCCTCTCATCACTAAAGCAGTGAACTTCCCTGTGTGGCCACTGAAAAGATCAATTCTATTTTCTGGTTCTGTAGAAGAGATCTGTGAGAGAAGGCAGCAATTCCTGCAGTTCAGGGAAGAGGAGGGACTCACCATTTCCACAGCACAGTTGTAGATGAGTTTCTCTGCAGTTACACTGTTGATTTCATCAATGAACCTTTGCTTGTCCGAAAAAAACCGATTCAACTTTTCTGTCAATTTTTTGCACATTCCAATACAGAATTTGTATCTCTCATTGAGGCTTTTCACAACTGGGAGAAAGGTAAGAAGAAATTAAAAAAAAACCCAAACAAACCCAACAAAACCCAAACAATTCAGCCTAAGTTCAGCTTTGCAAAGTGAACTCATGTAAACTTGTAGTTTTAGTGTTTATTTACTCCACCACTTCTATGACTCGAGTATCTATCAAATAATTTCCATTTCAAATTAATGAATACCCATTTCCTAACTGTTTCTGGCTGTTTACTATGAGAGTTGTGTAATTCTACATATCTACAGTTCTCCTGCAGAGAAGAAAACAAAACAAAGGTTGCAACTTCAGCTTTCTGAGTGATGTATCAGCAAAAAAAAATTCACAAGCAAAGCAAATTAGATGATGTTGCATTTACCTTGCTTAACAGCAGTGGATGGGTTCAGTTTGCCAGATTTGACCTGTGCTTTGGCAAGATGCAGAGAAGATGCCAGTAACTGGGCAGCTTTCATATACAACACCAGCTGCTCCACTTGTCTAGGGAGAAAAGGGGAAAAAAAAAAGTAATTTATGCATCAAAATATCTTTTTTGAATGCATTCAAGCCAGGGGCAGACATCACTTTTTAATCACAACACCCCACAGGACCCAGCAGCAGCAGAAAAGGAAGACAGATGTTTAAAATGCAGTTCCACCCCTCCCCTCCCTTCCTTTCCCTTCACAAACACTCTGTCATGGGGTGAGGGGACATCTGCTCATTTAGGAGCTGCAGCAGCAAAGACAAACTGCTTTAAATGCAGACATTTGAGAAAGGAGCACTTATTTGTGGGGACTCTCTGCCCGAGGTCAGTGTCTCACCACAAGGGACAGGGTGTACTTTTCATTTCCTATCCCCCTGGAATTCTCAGTTGTGAAAAGCAAACACTTGACAGGGGTTTTCTGTTGGGTTTTTATTACTTCAGGAAGAAGGCAGGAAGTAGAACTGCCCTTTCCCACCACTTCAAACTTCTCATATTTCTCCTTGCTTTTGATTTTGTATTAGGGCTGACTGACTGTTTTTTCCAGTGAATCCAAATTTGGACACTTCTTCTCCCCTCCCAAACTCCACCTCAGGGCTTCAGTCAACAGGAAGGGATGAGGGCTCAGATCTGCCAGAGGCTGGTACACAAATTTCCATGCTCAGAAATGCACTGCTGCACCTCAAGCCTGAGCTCAACACCTACCCCAAAAAAGTGGCAGACAAGAACAAAAACTTTTGTCTTTGCTCTTTCTGATCTATCTTTAGTTGTTAAAAAAATAATTCTTATAAAGATTTTCTACAGGAAAGCAATCACTCCCAGCAAAAAGGACAGAATTTCAATACATTTTTAAGTGTTGGCTCTTGAGCAATGACTGCAAACTCACCCCCATTCCTTGCTGAGCTGGCTGATCTGATCCACAACGATGCTCTCCTGGATCTGGTACAGTGACACAGCAGAAGTGCACAGCTCTGGGTTTCCCCCTCTCACTGCTGTCAGATCCAGGACACACTCTGTAAATGTCAGCATCATGTTCAGGTGACGCAGTGTGTCTGTGTGCTCTCTCTGTTAGAGGGAAAGATGACAGCAATTTAACCCCTCTGAGCCATCAGCCACATTTAAAACTCTTGTTAATCACTTAAAGATTTCTTGTTGTATCAGTTCTGTGCAGGAATCACATTGTGCTAGAGGCAGCATTAGGGATGACACAACCAAATGGGCCCCAACAGATCTGAACTTGCTCTTTTCTTTGTTAATGAATTCAAGATAGTGTAGCTTATACTTTAGAGTCTTTCAACAAAGCCAAAGGAATTGGTACATGGAGTTCTGTGTTGAAACCTGAGCAACTAAAGGAATCACAAGTTGGACAAATTACTTATTTTATGATCAGCAACACAAAAGTATGTTTAGCACTTGGGTGAGGAGCCAAGAGGAACATGTGGCTTTTATTATGTAATAGACTTAATACCTACAAAAGAACTGATCTGCTTCACCAATTTACATTTGGTTCTGGAATTAAATTGTGTAAAAAGGTGGTTGTTAGCAAAGTTTACACTTCAGACTAAAAACTTCAATTGGAGTGAGCAGCTCAGTGCTGCTCTGTCAGTAAAACACACAGTACACATGCAGAGTTCCTCCTCAAAAAGAAGCCTTCAAAACAAATCAAACGTATCTTAGCAATGTTTATAATATTTTAATTAATAATACAGGTCTAAATGCATTTAAAATTCTATCTGTGGGAAGAATACAGTGTACTGGTAAGCATTCATGTTATTAGAGATATTCAATAGGGACCCAAACACCTTCCAGCAAGATGTGAATGAGAAACCAGAACAGCAATCTGTCTGGAGAAATGTACACTCCAAGAATAGCATTCTGGTGAAAGACCACCCCAATTTGTGTTTTTAAAGTGTCACTCCCCCACACATCCTAAAAAAAATATAGGACAGTCTTCCCACAAGGATTGAAGTCATTCCCTGACTGTGAGGAAGGAATGAAATGCCCAGAGGGGCTTTTTACTGTCAGCACCCACAGCCACTGGCATTTACAGAGGCCTCTCTGGGAGGCTCTGGTGCACAAAAGCAGCCATGTTCCTCTGGTTACCAATTCAAACATATGAAATGCCAGCAATAACTACCAAAGAGAAACTGGCAACTACTGATACAGCAATATTTTCAAGATCCTAAACAAAAAAACCAACAAGTGAGACAGCACAGAGCAAACTACAAAGCACATCGAGCAACCCTGATTTACCACATCTGTACCAGCAACATCACACATTAGAAAACATGAAATGATTGTTTTTATACCTCCATTAAAGTTTCCTCAGGCAATTCAGGAGCTTCAAAAGTGATAAATCCCTCTAGGCTGGGAGGGGAAGTACCATAGGGGATGTACTTCAGACTGGGAGCTGCCTCAGCCCCCGGAGGAGAGGAGCCCATGTAAATCCCAGGAGGAGAGCCCATGTACACACGGCCACTGGTGGAGCACAGAGACCCTCCAGAACTGTTTGATCCCACTGCAAGAAAAATAACACACACACATTCAGTCTGATCCAGCACTGGGGCTGTGGGTGACAGCAAGGGACACGTGAGGAGCCAGCACAGAGACCCCATGGAAGGCTCTCCCCACTGCTCCTGCCTGGCTCTGCAGGGAGTGCAGAGGATGAGATGTAACAACAGTGACAATTCCTGAAGTTCTGGATTCATGGCTGACAAGGACTGCAGCTTGTGCTGTGGTTCACACTGCCCACCTGAACCCTTCACCTTGAGCTCTTTGGCAGCACAGATATTTGATGCTGGCTGATATTTGGTATTTGGCTCTTGCCAAACTGCAGGCAACTCCCACCCCTGGTGTGCTGCTCCTGGGACAATGCATGGCAGCAGGCAAAAATCAGAATTCTGACTTTCGCTCTCCAACTTTGCCATAAAGATCACACTCCCAGTGAGGGAGTAAAGCTGTGTACACAGGAGGTTACTCACTGCTGGATTGTAAATCTGTGCCTCTGATCCTCTTTAGGGGAAAAAGGCAGAAACCATCTGATATTAATCTGTAAAGCTGTGTACACAGGAGGTTACTCACTGCTGGATTGTAAATCTGTGCCTCTGACCCTCTTCAGGGGAAAAAGGCAGAAACCATCTGATATTAATCTCTACTTTCCACAGCACTTTTACTGTGCAGGGCAGCAATGAGTCCCCAGAAGTGGACAAGCCCAAGTGCTGCCTTTGAGAAATGTCCACACAAGTGCCAGGAAAGTCTTACCTGAGGTGGTTCTGGTTCTGAGGACCATGTGGGTGCAGGTGGGAGGGGTGGCACTGCTTGGAGGGGACCCCACAGTGAACATGACAGCCCGAGAACTTGCCCCACTTGCCATGGATGGAGTTGCCATTGCAATTCCATAGGCTCCTGCTGGAGCTGGGAGAGAACATTTCAGCAAGTCAGTCCTTATTCCATATAATCACACCAAGAAGTAATTATATGCAGCAAATTGGAGCACTGCAACACAACGTGCTTTGATGCAGTTCCAAGCCCTGGACTAAGTTAGAAGTTCTCACAGGAAATAAAAGAGGCTGAGTGGACAGTCTTGGTGAGACACAGACAGTCAAGGTGCAGCTTCATGTATATTTTTACCTTCAATATCTCAGTGTTCTACTCTCACCCAGAAAAGAGCAGCAGAGACTCCCTGAGAGCCTGAAGATGTCAGTTTTGCAGCAAAAGATACAGCAGAAAAATTCTAAAAGCAGATTGTGACAGGTCTGGAGGCTAAAGACCAGCCCTGTCTGCAGAGCTCCTTCCACCTGCTCAGAAGAGAGAACTTCTGGTGGTGGCAAGGGACAAGCTCAGGGAGGAGAAGGAAAAAACCCAACCAAACACCCAGAGTTATATAAATTTGCTTTCATACGAAATCAAGGGGGAAAACGAAAAACCACAAATGCTAAATTACCAGAAAATCCCAAACCCCTCCAGCCAGCACAGGCAGTCAGATATTTCTGTGTTTAGCACAGAAATAAGTATTTTCCTGTCTCAGTTATTTTTAAAGCTATGCTAAAGAAATGGAACAGATCCCCTTAAACTTTAAAAAAAGCCTTCTGTGCTGAGGCTAAAAATTGTCAGAACCAGTTCTCCAAGCTGGAAGCAGAACTGTGATCCAGCTGGCATTCCATAAAAACCCAGGCACAGGGAAAGAGCTTGGATGCATCCCTCTGATCCTCACCTGTATCCATTGGCCTCTCTGTGTTGAGGCTGTCTGTACTGCCTTGGTATAACTGGCCCCCAAGGGTGGTCTTTACCTGTTGATCTGACAGCTTCCCAGTACTAACAGACCTGGACAGGAAAACACACAAATTCCCCAAAAAAAGGGTTATTCAGGAATATCATCCAACTTGCAAAAAGGATAACTAAGATTCTTGGTATTTACTACAGAGAATTTTTCAACAAAAATACAAAAAGTATTGCAATCTTGCTTGTTATCATGGGTCTTCTGAAATAGAGCAAACCATAAAAATAAAGAGACCTTTTTCTCTTGAAACATTTATATTGCAAATTTTGCCATAGAGATTTTCAAGCAAAAATTCTACAGGCTTTACAGAGGCAATGAAATTCCAGATTCAGCTAATCAAAACAAAAGGGAACTAGACAGCAACACAAAGTGCTCCAGGAAGTCTCTGCTATATTTATAGCCAGTACAAAACGTTTCTGTTGCACACACCAAACCTCAGCATCCCCTCACAGCTTTTTCACCCTCTGAGAGTTGCTGTGTGCAGTTCTGCTGCTCAGCTGCCTCCCCCAGGGATGCAAAGTTTCTCCTAAAGCAAATAGGAGATCTCTAAGTTATCATTTAAACAGAGAGCTTTGGGAAAATATCTCTTATAAACACTTCACCTACTCAAAGATACCCCTTCCTCTTTCAAAATTCGGCCTGGAATTTGATGAAATGTTCTGTTCCTGGCAGTGCCTACCTGCCAAAGGTTGTTTTGCTGTGCTGCTCTCCTGCCTGTTTGTCAGCTGCCTGGCTGGAGTGGAAGTGGCTGAAGTCCCTTGGCTCAGTGATATCTTTAGGCTGCAGCGGCGTTTCAGCCAAGCCCTGGCGATTTGCCAGGGCCAGCAAGTTGGAGGATGCTTGAGTTTTAGGTATTTTAAAAGGAGCTGTTGCCTTTAAGAATCAAGAGCAAGAAAACACACATTAAAAAAAAAAAAAATCGAAGTTAGAACCCTGAAATATTCTTGTTTTCATGCACTGTGTTAGTGAGAATTGGAAATGTACCAAACCTTTGTGGGAGAGCCGATGATTGTTGGCAGGGGGGTTTTGAAGAGCCAGTCTGAGCTCCTGGGAGAGGATCCCATGTGCTTGGTGGGGGATGTCCCCAGGCTGCCTGGCCTGCTTGGCTGTGGAGAATGACTGTATCCATAGCCAGCATAGGATGGGCAAACTGGGTCTGAGTGCTGCTTTCTGAGCTTCTGCTTGTTTTGGTAGATATCTGTGAGAGTAGGAGCGCTCTGCAACCTGGCTCCCATCAGAAGTGACTGTGGGGACTGAGATGGTGGGACAGGAGAACCTGTGGAGATGACGAACAACAAGGTAAAATTCTACTTGCAGTGCTTGCAAAATATATTGATAAAGCCCAAAATCCCAGAGAGCAACATTAAACTGCAAATATTGAGATGTGTTTGATCATTAGCTCACTAGATAGCAAGGAGAATGGATTTGGCCCATGGATTGTTTGAACTATTGCTACACCACACTGATGAGACCTCCAAGCTGCCAAATATGGGCACCATTTCAGGCTGACAGCTGTCCTGGCAGCTGCAGAACATCTGGCAACCTGGACCAAGACAAATAAAGTGGTTGGATTCAGCAGAAATGGCACAACCAGCACTGAAATCCCAAACTGAATAGAGGTTCTCAAGGCCTGGAATGATCTTCTTACAAACAAGAGTGTGAATGGGACATTGCATGTTAATGACTTGTTTTGTGTGTAATGGCTTCATTTACAGACAAAGGCAGCTCATGTTCCTGCAAGAAAACTAGGAACTAAAAAGAACCAAATTATTCAGATGGAACAGTTTGGGGACATGACTTTGAGCAGTTGTTTACTTTTCAGTCTGTCAGACTGAATCTTTTTTTCAAAAGCTGACAGAGGAAGTCCACACTTAGGTACGAGTGCAGTTTCTCTTAAAGCAAATGGCAGAGCTCTAACATATCATTTAAACAGAGGGCTTTGGGGAAATAACTATATTTATAAACACTTCACCTACTTAAAGATGACCCTCCTCTTTCAAAATTAGGCCTGAAATGTGATGAAATGTTCTGTTCCTGGTGTATGTTTGTATCTCATGATAAGGAACTGTGCAAAGTTACAAACAGTACATGAGACTTCAGCATTATGGTCACAGCTTCCCAGAGAAAATGCCTGCCTGTAACCTCCAAGAACTGACACTGAAGTGAGTTTCACTCATGTTTTAAGAAACAAAAAAAAAAGAAAGAGGGAAAAAACTGAACCATACAACTAGAGAAGGTTTTTTTAAAGCTGGCCACAAGAATCTTCTGAGAGAGGCTTCATTTCATAAATGTCTGCTCAAAAAAAACACCCCAAACTTCTTGCAGTTTGCTCAAAGTGCCCAGCTGTTACAACACATCCTTCAGCCTTCTTAAGTCCATGCTAGATTTTGAATATGAGCCACTTCATCTTGATTTCATTCCACTCCATTAGGCAGTATGTTTCAGAACAGCCTGTCTGCCTGCAGCTCTAGCAGAGGGATCAAGTCTATTTCTCATTAATTTCCCAGCCAAGAATTTGCTTGCCTGAAATCCCTCTGCTTGTCTGTCTCACAGCACTGAGGGAAGTCTTCACCTGTAGTTTTAGCATCAGTCTGAAATCTCACTGGTTACTGTTCCAGTGCTGTTGGCACCCCAGGGAAGGCTCCTGAATTAAAAGTGTGTCCTCTGCTGCCACTGGCAGCAAGAACAGCTCAATTAGTTCAGAAGCTACATTACGAAAGACATCTTCAGTCCTTAGAAAAATCTCAGTTCAGATGACCTCACCTCACCCAAAGCAAAAAACTGCTTCCCATAGCCATTAAAATGCTGAGAAACAGACTTGCTGCAATTTGTGGTATTGTACAAACAAAAATACCACTGCAGTCATTTCAAATTAAGAAGTGAAACTAAGGAGAAAAAAAAGAATGCAGAAAACATATGAAGGAATGAAACATTAAAGCCCCTGCCAGCCACAAAAACAGTGCTGTGGTGTGCTGCAAGTTGGTTTGATACTGGCAAAAGGCACTAAACCAACAGCCTGACAAAACTCTATCCAAAGTAAAGTTGCAACAAGAAAAGTAAATACAGTGTTTTGTATTCTCTTCACACATACCCCTTTTCACTTTTTAAGAGACCATTTCATATCTAAGGATTCACTCATTCCTTTTGTTGAGCCAGCCAATGGCACAGCAATCATCAAGGCAACTTTTGAGACACATCATAGAACTTATTTCATATGGATGAAACCATTCCCAGACATGTCTACTGAAAGAAGTGAAGGCTCTATCATGCCCAGATGGCTTTGGACAAGTGTTTAAACAGGAGAAAAACTCACAATACAGTTTCAATATCAAATCACAAAAAGTCAAAATAAAAAGTATAACTGGTATTTTAGCTAGAGGAGAAAATGCACCCAAAATGTGCACAGAGCAGAAGAACAAGTTGCTGAATTGCATATTCTTATACTCAATCCTTCTGGCATTACAGTGCAATTCCATCTTTAACAGTCTCAGAACATCTTCAAGTCCTATTTCTTCTTGATCTTTTTTTTTTCCCTGCTGGCATGCCATGATGATTTATGACTTGCAAAGCTTGCTGACTGCTTAGCAACAGGAACATCAGATCCCAGCCGATTTCCCAAGGGAATGATGAAAACGTGTTGCATGCTGTGCACTGGCAGCCCTGCCTCCCTTTTCTGAGAACTGGCATGACAGAGCTGGTCTATCAAAAGCAGATTCTCAGAAGCATGTTACTACCATTCATTAGAAACCAGCCCTGGTTAAAGACAGGCTTCATCAGAGTTGTTTTTCCATCCTGAGAATAAGAAATTTCAGTCGCTGTCTTATTGTGTAGGGAATTAGTTATGGGCAAAGGAGTCACAAATGGGCAGTTTCCACAAAAACTCAGTGTCTCCTATTAACCCATTCTAATGTGTGTTGGCTCTCCTATCCCTTCACAAAATGCTCTAGAAGCTCTATCAAAACAATGCTGATTGCACTGTCCAAAGTCACTCACCTGAGAAGTTTCTACTCCTTGATTCATGTCCTTGGAGTTGTCCACAACAACAGTGCCCAAGCTGCTCAGGTATGGTTCCAACTATGCAAACAAAACCAAAACGTGGATTTACACTTTCTACTTCACTTACAAAGCTAAAACAAGTGAAAACCTAGTTAGTTTACTTTTGTGAGCCATTTAACAGAAATTATTTCTGCACACGTGACCTGGCTGGGCATGTTGCGATTTAAGATTAATTTCATGCAAGAATCAAGAGTTCTGAATGACTGCTCCAGATAAAGCTCCAGATAAAGCTTTCCTAATTAACTGAGCATTTCTGTGCTTACCCAGTGGTGAAGGAGAGTATGGTCTGGAGGATCCTGTGGACAGCCTGCGCCCCACGGCCTGGGCAGGGTCAGCAGGCACTGGGGAGCACGAGCCCATCTTCATGAAGCCCATGGGGCTGGTGTTGGAGCGCCTCACCACGCCGGCTCTGCAAGGGAAAACAGGGCTCACACACACGGGGCTCTCCTGGAGATAAGCTTCAGCATCCCCCCTGAGGAGCCTGAGCACTTAAAGGAAATACTGCTGTTTCAAGAGAAAGCTAAGAAGTTAAGCTTTCCATACTGACAATAATCAAGATTTAATTCCCTTTGTTACCACACTTTTAAATGTTGAATGCCATAATAGTCTGTTAACTGGAGAACATTAAAACAGACTTCCTTAGTACACTCTAATCTTCAAAAAGTTGGTCATCAATTTCTTTTATTTCCCAACCAAGTATGTGGCCACATTTCTCGTCACAGAGAAAAGCAAGGCACAGCTTCCCAAAGATTTTCTGGGATTCACATTCTCTGAACTCAGAGAAAGAAGAAACAATTCTTATCTCATTGACTGCTCCTGTGTTTTGGAACAAGCAGAATGCATTGGAAAAGATTATTCACCTGAAAGAATTTGCTTGATTGGATTCTGGTGTGAGTGTTTTGATTCATTAACCAATTGAATCCATGTGTGTGTGTCAGGACTGTCAGCTGACAGTTGAGTGCTTGTGCAGATTCAGTGTAATATAGTATAATATAGAATAATATAGTATAATAAAGTAATTAATTAGCCTTCTGATATCCAGAGAGTCAGATGCATAGTTTTCTCCCCTTCATCAGGGCTGCCCTGCTTTTACAATACAAGTATTGCTTAAATTCCCGTTTTTTAAACAGCAAAGATTCTGACAAAATTTTCATATTGTGTCTGAAAAACATATCAGATAACTGAAAACAGATTATTTAAGGGAAAGTCATTTCCCTGCATGTAGCAGCTATAATCAAATCAGGGATCCTGGAAAAAATGTGCAAGAAACCCTGGGTTTTGTCTTTGTAAAGATCTCCAGAGTTCTGAGTAGTCTATTTATGAGTCTTTGACCTTCACCAGCCTGATCTTGTAGAGCACAAGGCAGAGAATAAGCCCGGCTCACTAGAGCTTTGTAATGAGACAAGCTGGTTAACTGGCATGCCAAAAATTGTTTCCTTGATATTCTACAGAACAAAGCATTCATCTCATCACTACATGTGTGAAAACAAACCAGAACTTATTACTGACATTTCAGTTCATGATGTAATGCCATGCAATACACAAAGAGCAGCAAAAAAGCAAGGCTTCATCTTTTTACCTTCTTGGGCTGCATTTTGAGTGAAAGAACAAGCTCAATTTGTTTTCATGAAATATTTCAAGTGCCCATCCAACAATCTTGAGACTGTGAAGGGCTTTCATTTGTTATCATTGAAACATCTCTTTAGCGTGGAAAAAATGACATTAACGAGAAAGCAGGGACATCTGCCAGGGTACAAACACCAACCAGAGCCAAGAGAAAGGAGTTAAGAAGCCCATCCTCACCTGGGTGATCCGTGGGGGTTTGACACGGGGCTGGCAGTGGAGGAGAGGTTCTGTTCTATGCGCTGGTAATTCCGGAGCTGGGTGGGAACCGGGATCGGCGCCGTCTCGCTGCGGGGGGACACGGAAGGCTGACAGTGCCTGGAGTTGGAAGGTGTGGAGACAGGAGATGGAGATGTACTGTAGGAATTTGGAGGAAATCTAGGAAACAGGCAAATGAACTTCTTCTGTGCTCCCTACTGAGATCTCTGCTCGTCCTAACCCGGCTCCAACGCTGCACAGAGGAGGATCAGGAACTGTTCAGCACTCCCTGCCTTCCCTGCACTGCCTGGGATCACACAGAGCTGGGACTCAGCCCTTGGTCACACATCACTGAGATCTCCAGATCCCTCTGACTCCCTGCCAAGCCGCCTGCTGTGTTTACCACACTTGAAAATAGTGTTCTAGGAAAACCCAGGGACAGGAAGTTCAGAGCAGGGCTGGAATGTGGACAAAAGCCACCAAAGCACAGGCAGAGATATCCCCAGAGACATCATGAACTTGCAGGAGGAAAACATGTTATGTAATGTAAGAACCAACCCCTGGCAGGGGGAGCCAAACCACACACCTGAACATTAATCCACAGATTCCAAGTGCAGATTGCCCAAGTTCAGCTGGAGTGTCAGTGACCTGCCTCAGGGTGGTTCCTGACTCAAAGGGACTCAAACCACTGCATGTAATCAGTAACCAACACTTTTAAAGGAAAACAGAATTCAACTGAAAGAATTTCAAACAACTGGGCTGTGTGGAAGATAATAATTTTGCTATCTGGTCTTTTATTGACCATGTCTTTAAAGAAAGATCACAAATTCTTAGAAGAAATGTGAAAAGAAATTCTCTAGAAGACAGGCAGTTACAAGACTCACTGCCTGGCTCCAGCTGAACAGAAATCTGGGTTTTTTTACTGTAATTGTCCTATTCTCTTTGCTACCACTTAGAATGAAATATTACTTCCTAATAGGCACAGAACTTCCTTAGCAAAAGAAAGTTGGTCCTGCTGTTGCCACCCAGTTTCTGGATCCCAGAGTAATTTGGAAGCTGCTGTGGACACACAGTCAGCAGAAAGCCTGAAAACTTCCAGGCAGGGAGAAGGACTCCCATGTGGAAACCACAGGAAGGCTGTGGGCAGCCTGCCATGACTACACAGCACACTCAGGGAGCCTCTCCCCAGGAGAGGGAAGCAGATGTTATTTAAACTGTGGCACTGACACTCAGGAGACCATGAAGGCACTTCAACTTTTAAAGAACTCAGCACAGAAAATGCCTTTCCCTGCTCTCAGCTGTGTGAGTGGGGTGCAGAGGCACAGCCCCACCAGGGCTCCCCAGCTCAGGCCCAAAGCTGAGCTCTGGCCAGGCATCCTCCAGTCTGATGTGGTCTGTGACCAGTCAGAGAAAATGCAGTACAGATGGGTGCAGAGCTGCATGCAAATCTTGTTTCTCTGAGGTGCAGAGGATAAAACTGATAATAAACCACAGCAGAGTGAACCACCTCGACCTAATCTGCCCATTCTGGCTGGAGACTGTCTGTGAAGACACACAGCATAACTATGGGCAAAATTAATTCAGTTCCATCAGTTAATCAGAAGGATTCACTGTTTCACAGGGCATAACCTTTTGTAAAACACCAAAAAACCAAAGTGAAACAACCTACAAACAATGAACGAAGATTTGCCAGGAAGTAAAAAACCAAACCCCAAACCAAAGCAAGCATCTTGTAGAATATCAGACACACACTCTGCTTTCTTCAGACCATGCCTCATGCAGCCCCAAATGCAGTTACTGAATTAACTCAGCCAGTAATTAAACTGTTATAGTACAGAGTGTGAACAGTAAGCACCTGTTTCTCATCATGTGACAATTTAGCTCTTAGTAATGTACAGATAACACAACTGGCATATTTTCATAACATTTCTAACTCTAAAAACCCTGCCTGACACAACTTTAAAGAGGAAAGAACAGTGTATTTATACTACATTGCAGATGGTCAGTTCAGAGCAAATGGGTCTCTACAGGCAAAGCATCCCCATTATCTGCCCTTAACCATAAAACATGAGGCTAAAAGCTGTATCGACAGCCCCTGTCAGCACATTTCCCCCACTGCACAAAGATCAGCACAAAGTAACAAACTTTTCTTGTGACAAGCATTTCTAAACAAATAATGCTGACTTGCAGCCCTCTAGCACTGGCACAAGCCAAAAATGCACCCAACATAATAGCTTTATTCCCCAGTTAGCCACTCATCCTCTTTCTGTTTGTACTGAAAACATCATGAAATTCATCACTTGAACAAATTCTACTTAGATATTCCATGAGTAGGTAAACACCCTAATTAAGCTTTATATTTTCCAAAGTAACACAGGAAAGATTTCAGGCCCCACTGATGAAAATCAGTTCTATTTTAAGCCAGCAGAAACTGAAGCCTACAGCCATAAGGAAGAAAGGGGACTAATTACCAGTCCTGCTGATGGAAAACCTGCAATACATGTTTAGCTCCTTCATGTGACTTTGGCATCTTGTGAGACACAGCCATGCAATTCACAATAATCACTTGCACAAAAGCCACACCCAGTGACCAGACAAACCAAGCCAGCCACCAGACACAAATCCACTGCAATCTGGGCTTTCAAAGTTCCTCTTTCCTCCCAACCACTTTGTAAAATATATCTGCATTCAACATCTTGACTCTCTCCATGAAGGCTGTGCTGTGCATCCCAACACCAAAAAAGACAAGGCAGTTATGTCCCTAAATTTCTGCTTTTAAACAGCTCAAAATTAAAACAAAGACTGCTCTCAACTCCTTGAGGAAATCTTTTGGGGGTGCACCAGAGAAGACATGAAGGGTAAAGAGCCTGGAAGAAAAGAGGTCTGGCTTCTATTTTAGTCCAGTTTCACAATTAAAAACAGAAAGAAATGAAGCCAAACCCATAAAATAGCAGAGAATCTAAGGCCACATCACACACCTGTTAGCTGTACCAGAGGCAGCACTTCGAGAAGAGGCTGTGGATGGTTTCTGTACAGTTCCTGAGCTTCCAGAAATAGTTAATGGTGACTGCCTGTGGAAACAAAAACCACTGTCTAAAGACAGCTTCTCACACCAGAGAAACTCTACTGGGCAGCAAAACTTCCTGAATTCAAGCTGTTTAGATACTCAAATTCAATTCTTGTTTATCTTTCAGAAAGTCCACGGAGCTATGACAACCCCAAAGCCCAGAACCCCCTTGTGCAGCTGCAGCACCAATTTTAGAAGAAGAGGTTTCTTTTGGAAGAAGCTCAGCACACCTACCCTCCACACATCAAGAACTCACTGGAAGCCCGCCTGCCAGCTGCTCCCAAAGGCATATCATCTGCAGGAGGGAACACATGAAAACCCACATCAGCAAGCAGAATCAGGGAAAAAATAATTAGATCTTCCATATTGCTGTTGTAGAGAAAAACATTTCTGTGAATATATGAAAGTTTCCCACAAAAGGTTTTGTGTAGGAAAACATCTCAAATGTGACCCCCCCCAAGAGAAATGGAACTGGGGAAGGGAGTTCTTCACCAAGTTATTTTGCTGTTTCTTTGTGGGTTGTTGCCATATTAAGAAGAATTTTGAAAGAAACTCCATTGTGTAGGAGCACAAGGTATCAGCACTGGGATGTTTACAACAATGGATGGCAGAAACCCTTCAGGCAGTCATTTAGTCAAATATTTACCACAACTGCTGGCATCATCCAGAAATCAGCTGACTTTGTGCAATTCAGGTTGGGACCATGTCATAAATGTGCTACATCCAAGTTTTTCCTTTCTATAAGCCCAGGCTGATGTTTTACCTTTCATGTTCAGGTTTTATGTTTACCTACTCCTGTTATTTAAAGCCCTAGAGCATGAGCTATAAATGTTCAGTGAGTCTGGAGGAAACAAAGAACTCCAAGAGAATCCTTGGGTCTTTTATCACCAGTTGTTTACAACTGAATCTCTTCTACTGCCAAGCCTCACTATTTTCCATGACTTTAAACCACCCCTATTGCATGTCTGGCTGCTCAATTGAAGATAAAAATGTCCCAGATAGACACACAGCACCCAAGAGTTTCCTTCCAAAGAGGAATCAAACTACATAAATTAATTTCAATTTGAATTCTGACACATCTAGAGCAACGAGAGCCAAAGAACAACAGGAGGTAGAAGTGTATTATGAATGAAAATTGGGTTGAGATGTAAAAATAAGAAAGGTTCTTACATGAATGGTCTGAAGAGATATTGTGTGGGACAAGAACAAAGTCATCTGTGTCACAAGAGGAGTTCTTGCTACTGGTACTGGCAGAGTCTTTAGAGACCTGAAGATAGTTAGGAGGACCCAGTGGAGGGGAAGACAAATTTTCTTCTTGAATGTGCTGCATGTCTGGCAGAGACTGGAGGGGGTGGTGGGAAAAAGAAAAGTTACAAAAACCCACTGAAAATGCAGTGATTCACAAAGTAGAAATGCTTTTGAACTATGACATTTCAAACACTGGAGAGCTCTGCAGTGTCAGTTTAGACAGTTCTATACTGATCAGGCTGTGAGTTTAAACAACTGGGATTTATTCAATCATTCCTGGTGATACAGATGTACCTGTTCCAAATGTCATATAAAACTGAAGTCACTGCTTTGTAATAAGGGGCCTTAGCCAAAAGGGCCAATTCAAAATTTATCTGTAACAGTCATTATATTGCAAACCATACCAGAATATCTGAAGATTTGCTGCTCTAGCATTTGATATTTGTATGAGGTTTTTTTACCTTAACCAAAAAGAACAACAAAACCCCCACAAGATACAACACAAGGAACAAGAGTGCACCACAGTGTTAATGGTATTTAAGGAAAAGAGAGGGGTGTTCCTTGCTCTTTGCTCCCAAACATGACAGTTTACAGTGTTCAAGTATTAAAAGATTTTAAAAATTCATGAATTCTTGGCTAAACATTACAGAAAATATTTTCTGGAGATTGTTGTGTAACACAGAACTTACTGGAGGAGAAGCAAAGCGACAAGGAGAGCTACCACAGGAACTGCCAGAGACTGAGCCTGGGTATGTGGGCACTGGTACAGGACAAGCTAGAAGAGAAAAACCCAGAGGGAGGGGAAATAAAAAGTGACTAAGACTTCAAAAGGCTGAATTTCAAACAAATTTCCTCACTGCTTCTCATTCATAAGCCCTTACACAGCTTATAAGAACAGCACATCCTCAATCACACGAGGGTATTTAAGTTCAGTGCAAACGTCAAAAGAACAAGTAAATAAGTATCACATTTCACTCTGGCATAATACAAGGAAGGATTCAACACTCAGGCTCATAATAGAGCACAACAACAGGCAGGCTGAGGAAAATGTCTCATAAACACTTAGTGTGATATTTGGCAGATCTTTTTCTCCCTCCCAGCCTGCAACATTCATCATTCACACAAATAAGTGAAAAAAAAAATCCCCAAAATCCCAACTAACTACTTACATTTTTTCACTGTTGAGATGTGATCCAGGAAAGGGTGGTTGAAAAATGCTTCTGTAGAACAAGAAACAACCACCATTGTGAGTAGATGTACAAATGACAGAATTTACAGACTGTATTGCAGATGGTGATAAATGGTTGCATTCCCAGAATCAACACTGCACAGCCACAGGGTGAAGAGCTTATAAAAGATTAAAGCTGTCTATGGTATGTGCTGCTATAGAGTTTGGAAAGGAAACAAGAATCAATTTAATAACTTCAAACATCAGTCAGCAAGGCAAATCAGACTGAATCACTAGAAGAACTCTTGTGACTGCACTTAAAGCCATGTACACAAGAAACCTCCCTATACTGCTGAGGAAATTGTGTTTTCTGTGGTAGTAATTCAGTTGTAGGCTGCTCTTCAAAACAATGAGCATTTTTCACACCAGACACTGAAAGTATTTTCAGCTCTGCCTTTCCTGAGGATTGATTTATTTTTGAAGCCATTAATGCTACACCTTAGGTGGCAAAAAAGAAAATCACAGTAGAGCCATTCTCCTTTCCACTTCCCAACAGCAGAACACGACCTGTGCAGACAATTCATGGCATAAAGCAGAATTAGACACCACTTCTTTAAAAATTTCCTCAGTGAACTCCCTGTTGTTACATTAGAAATACTTTGCTTTTGTTGTAAATGGATATCCTGAAGCACTTTTAATTGAGCATAACCAGTTGGCCACTAAGTTACATGGAAAGTTTTGTTCTGCAAGGAGCAGCGTTCAGCTGGTTCAGGGAATTTGAGGGTTGGTGGGAGCCAGCTGCTGAGCTGGGTGAACTTCAATGTCCTAACACTGGAGGAAAAACAATGCTGTGCCTCAGACATAAGCAAATAACAAGGAGAAAAAAAAAAAAAAAAGAGAAAGAATCTGAGGCCTGGAGTACGTCCCTTCCTTCAGCAACACTTTTCCCCATGACCTGATAAGGGAAGGAATCCAGCTGTAATGCCTGAACAATGCAATTATTCACTTGAACACAGGGATCAGGTGCTCTCCAGCTTTGGTACAACACCTGCTGTTCTACTTCATATTGCTGGAAGATCAACAACATTTCCCGTGCTATTTTTACTTTAACAACAGGCCACAGGGCTCTGCTAGAAACTCTCCCTTTCACTCCCTTTGCTAAGCACATTCCAGAGCAGCCCCTTTGAGGCCCTTGAAGTGGCTCAGCCAAGGAAAACATGACTTTCAGCACTGCCACTCTGCTTTCTATTTTTCTTTCGAAGCACAAACGCTTTCTCCCACCACCACAAGTGATACAGTGAATTTCCCATGTTTGAAGAAACTGTAGGGATCAGCACACCCAGAGTGCAGAGTGGAATCGATTGCTCACAGCCCATGTTTGTGAAGTATTACTTCTCCTACATGTAGAGACTTCTATACTGACCAATATAATTTGTGACATTCTACCCAATTATTGTGAGTTTTTTCTGGATCTGAACTAAAATTTTAAGATGAACACTTCCTGGCAGCTATGATAAAACTGCATTAACAAGTAGTGTTATAAAATTTAAATAAGCAGCATGAATATCATGACATACAAGATGCAGCTAAGAAGAATTAATCAAGATGTAACTGTTCAAGAGTGTTTCCAAAGAGAGCTCTTCCAGTACATGGAAATCAGAAATGTTTGCTCCCAGTCTGATGCTAAAACATCACTTAAAGTAACAGAAATAAGATTTCAACACAAAATTTAAGGTATAGCAGTAAATCCTTGAAGGAAAGGGCACAATTGAAAGAATTAAACTGATTTATACTTCACTACTCAAAAACAAAGTCATGATTTATGTGCATCACTTCATACAGACAGTAGTTTTCCAGTGATTTGTTTTAGCTACTCTGCCTTCTTCATGAAAACAGAGAAGAAAAAAACCACTTTACTTCTCATGTAATTGGTTGTGGACAAAAGGTCAAGATAATTATTCTGGTCACATGAATACAACTAACAAGGAAAGTCAAAAGAGCAAGAGGAAAAAAGAAATCCATACCAAAGTCCATTCTGTCCTTTTGGTTTCTCTGAAGCAAACCCAAGAGCAGGTCAGCCAGGTAAGCTGATGTTTCCCTAGGAATGCTGCACACAAGAGGAAGTAAAACATCCATTAAATGTAATGCATGCATTGAATAATGCATAGCACATTGAATTGCAGGAAAGCAGCATTCTGCCACGTCCCCAAGTCATCACCATCTGTGCTTTACAGCCTTAGTCCATTTAGTTTCAGCTGGGTACAAAGCAAGGTGCAACATGATTCACAGGTATCACACTACATCCTTGCAAAGATAGCAACAGCAAATATTTTTATGAATCCCAGGCATTCCCCAAGATGAAAAAGTGTTCAATCAACAAGTGTAAGTGACAGGAAAGGCCATGGTGACATACCTAGGAATCAAATTCCTGTTCTTTTCATAAAACATTCTCAAATCTTGAGGACTATTGGCCTGTCAAATAAAAATGTACATTAATTAAAGCTCGGTTTCATGGAGGAAATAGCTTTTGTTCCTAAGCACACATACACAAAAAGGAGACTTTTGCATATGGGCATTAAAGGAGAAAACACCAAACAGAGCGCTGAGGCTCCTTTTTTATGTATTTCCTCTGGATTGAACACACTCCTCATGCAGACTAAGCACAAACAACTTCTCCCTTGGCATTCTCAAGCAGACATCACTTGCTTCTGTTTTCCTGACTAGAAGCAAGAGCCCCAGGAATGTCCTTCAGACTGAGAAGAGGGAAAAGGAAAGGAAGTGTTACCTGAAAAGGTGGTTTTCCAACAAGACACTGATAAATCACAGTTCCTATGCTCCACAGGTCTGCTTTAGCATCATAGTGTTGAGACATAATCACTTCAGGGGCCTGGAAAGAACAGCAAATTCTCAGAAGAGAAAACAAAACCAGGAAAGCCACAGCAATATGAATCTACTGTCAGAGCAGCATTAACTGAGACCACTTCATTGTAAGAGAAAATTAACATTTTCATGTGCATCACATGGCTTGAGAGGGACCAGCTCCATCTAAACTGAAAGCTGAGCTTCAAAACCACAAAGAAACTAGAAATGCTGATGTTCTGAAGAAAGCATCCAGCATTTGGCATGTTTGGCAAGAAGAGGGACATGTTATTTACTTGGCTTCTGCAGTTCTTCTTCTGGACAAAGAACCACCAGGAAATGATTGATGTCTCTCTGATTATAACAATCATGGTCTGCAAATCCCAAGGAAATTAAAAAAAGGTAGTAAAACCATGGAAAGGGGAACTGCACTCTGTTCCTGATCCTTGTAAAGCAACATGAGGCATTTGCCAATCTGCAAGCAGTCAATTATTTTGTTTTGGCAGGAGAATGTTTGAGACAAGCAAGATCATATGAAATATCCCTTACCATGTACATAGGGGAACCACACAGAGTTGCAGCCATCATGTTGCTGTGCAGATAACGAGCAAAGCCAAAGTCAGCTGTGTAAAGAACAACCTTGGTCAATGAAGAGAAAGATAGTTTTCAATTTTTTACAGTCTAGAAATCACCTGTCTCTGACTGAAATCTGCCACAATTAACAGAGGGATTGAAAAAAGACAGGTTTAATATCTAGCCAGCTACATGGAATACTAGAATCTTTGTCATGCTGAAAGAATAATGGATTATCTCTCAAATGAGCAAGCCAAGAAGCAGCAGTGACATCATTTCCACAAACTGCTGCTCAGGCACCTCCCCAGCTGCAGAACAGCCTGTCTGGCATCAGCAGCAAAGGATTAAAGTCACTGGCTAAATATAAATGGCTCATTAAGAGTGATGAATATACAATCTGCCTGCAGTGAAATCACATCAGGTACAAGCTGAAGAAGTCAAGTTTCAGGTGCCTGAATTTTCCATGCAGGCAAAAGCATCTGAAGCTATCAAGTAAGGACAGCAAAGGAAGAAGTTTTGTCTTCCCTGTGCAGTTTTTGAGCAAAAGCACAGGAATGAACTTGTTTAAAACAAGGTAGCTTTAAATAACAGACAACAAGGAGTGATTAAAACTCCTGAAGGGGCCTCTGCAGAGGAGTTTGGTAGTATCATGAATATTTGACATCTCTCCCCGGTTACAAGGCCAAACCTCCCTTCAGCCATGCCAAAAACAGGTCATAACCTTCATTTCTAATCCTCTCAAATAACCCTTAGGAGGACCTACCACTAAAAAAGAAAACAGCTGGAAATGCAATTGGAGTCTTGCATACACAGAATTTTAATATGGGTTAAAGGCTACTCCCAGTTTCAAAAGTTAGATTTATACCTAATTAAAATAGTTTAGTACTAGAAACATCAGCTAAATAGATTTGTCCTGCAGATTTAATCAAACAGGTCTTTATGATTCAATCTTTTTTCATCCTGAGAACACAGCACAGCATGAAGCTCATCATTCTTGACTTGCTGTCTGATTTGCATGAATTGAATACACTCCATATGCAGGACTTGAATTGGAAAACCATTTCTGAGGGGGGAAACAGCCCAAGAGTGCTGATTTTCCCTTCCAGAGAGGGAGGTTGTACCTATTTTGATGCGGATGCCACTGACGCTGGATTTGCGGCGGCTGGCGTAGGACAGCAGGATGTTCTGGGGCTTGAGGTCCCTGTGGATGATGCCTTTGCTGTGCAGGATCCTCATGGCTGCTGCAATCTGCTGCAGGAACACTCGGATGGTGTCCTCACTCAGAGTCCCCTTAGCTGGCAGTGACACACACAGGAGCAGAGGGGAGAATAAATATCAATATCTTTAGGTAAAAGCAATCAACTTCATGGTGATCAGCTGAAAATGTACTGAGTTATAACCTCATCATCATGAATTACAATCTCCAGTGTTGTACAAATGGAAATATTCTCAACAATATCCACATCACCATAGCTTTAGAGCAGCTGCAGAACTCTGAACCATCAGTTTTTCCAGTGGTTTATTCAACTCGGCAGCATCGTAATTATAAAACTTCTCAATTGCCATTAAATCTCATTAAGTCTCAAGCTGAGTCAAGGGAAATTTAGGTTGGACACTGGGTAAAAGTTTTTTACAGAAAGGGTGCTAAAGTTCTGGAATGTTCTGCCCAGGGAGGTGGTGGAGTCACCACCCCTGGGTGTGTTTGAAACAAGCCTGGATTGGCCCTGGGTGCCAGGGTTTGGGTGAGGGGTTGGGGCTGGGTTGGACTCCATGATCTTGAAGGTCTCTTCCAACCCAGTGATTCTGTGAAATCCTAAACTGGCCAAAAAGGCAAAGAAAGCAAGAAAATAAAACAACTTAAGGTGAAGTACATCCAAAAATCATGTTAAAATCTGAAGCCATAAAATTTGTTCTTTATGGGGATGCTGAGAACCACTCTGCTCAGAAATTTCATCCATGATAAAACTTATATTTTGAAAGGAAAAAAAATGAGATGTACTTTTGAAAGTCTCTTCTGAAGGTATTACCTCATTCTGCAGCCCAAAAAAGCACTGAACACAGGAGCTGGATTTCACTGTCTGAGTCTTTCCAAAGGTTTTAATGGCAAGTGAATTAGGCTTTTAATACACACAGTTACCATAACAATAGCTGTGCATAAAAAAGATTCCTTCAGCAGGCTGACATACAAGGGCAAGTAGATTATTTTCATCATGAAAAATGTGAAGATTAACATCTCTGCTCAAAATTTTGGTTAGAATAAGAATCCATTTGTCATGATTTAGAAATTCTGTCCTCACTTTGGGCAGAGCCATGGAAAATCTCTCCTAAGCCAGCACTGCCTCTTTCTCAGAGCATTGTTATATAAGTAAATCAGTGGTTTTAAGTTCACATCTTGGAAAAGAAAAACAGGTGGAATCAAAACACTGGGAACAGCCCCCAAAATGTAGTTTTAGAAATAGAAACCCACACATCTTTTCAGCATGCTGCTGATGGTTAACTACAGCTTCTCCCTCATTGACAAATAAGGGAATGTTACATTCAGCTGTGGCAAAAAATAAAAAAGCATTTTCTGTCTGTGTATTATCACATTCATTTACCCAAATTTAAAGCACAAGCCAAAAAAACCCCACAGAAACACCAATGGATGTGAGGAATGCAGAATATAAACACATAAAGCAAAAGAATAGGGAAATACAGTCATCAATTACCTTGTAAGTAATCTGCCAAGTCCCCACCATTGCAGTACTGTTAAAAACAAAGGGTTTTATTTAAAATACAAGCACTGAAACACCTGCTACATCATTTCTATTTTGTAGTATTTTAATGGAAATTAGATCCCTTCCAGCTGTTTGCCTTAAAATTATTTTGTCAATTATTTGTAAACAATAATTTGAGGTGTCACCCTTCATCAATACTTAAAGTATCATAACATGAAACAAACAGTGCAGATAAATTTAATGGGGCATAGGAAATTCATAATTTTCTTTTCAAAATTGTTTTAGCAAGCCATGGTTAGTTTGCAGCTGTGCAAATGAACAGTTTTGTCTAAAAGTCTTTAAAATCAACCAGAAACATACATGTTAACACATACCTCCATGACCAAAAAGACAGAATTGGGCATTTCCTAAAAGAGAAGAAGAAAAGTGATTTAAGAATGTGAGAATACAAAGTCTGTACCTGCATTAACCAAGTGTAACATGGGATTTTCCCATCACCTTAATGTAAAGTCACTATTTCAGAGCATAGCAAAAGTGTAGTTTTTTCACTATGAGATATTTTCCATTTCCAAAAACATTTTCATATGTGAAACCATCAAACCAGCAGGCAATACCTCCATGAAGTGCCTCCCTGAGTGAGCCCTTGGCAGCAGCACATCCCTGCCATGCTCCTGAGGGCAGAGCTGGGAGCTCTGTCCATCCTCCTCACATTTTCCAAAGCATTCACCTCCCATGACCTCTCTGCAACCTGAATTCCCTCTCTTGTAATTGGGGAAAAGTTCCTGAAAGACAGATTGCCTAACTTCTACTGTAAATTACCTACACACTTCACAAATCCAGTTACAAAAATAAATCTGTGCCTAAACCTGACTGGAACAAAAACATTCATCCTGTTTCCAAATATTTATATTGTGTGAGGGAAGAAAGGCCTGAGCTGTCTGTGCTAATAATCAACATTGTTTTCCACAGTCTCCTGCATAAGACAGTTCTGTTGGGCCTACAAAATTGAAGATTCTGAGAGTTTTTATAAAGCAAAAGTATTTTTTTTTTCTCCCTCTGAGCTGATTAAGATTGAAAGGAAAGAACACAAAGAGAACTGGAAGGAAACTAAAGAAGTGTACAGTAAGCAGGATGATGCTTTTAGTTACACAGTGTGTTACCTCCCTTTCCCTTTAAAAATAAACTTAAACAAGGGCTGACAGATTGAGGGAAAATATGTTTTTTTAAGGCAGTTGAAGGAAAAAAAGTGAGATGGCACCAGACAAGGCCAGGCACATGCCCCAGTGGGAAGTGGGACTGCAGACAGTCTGACTAAATTCTGCTAAAGTGTCACGAGGAAGTCAAAAGGGACATTGCACAGCAAAATAAATGCTGGGAACTCAGGGCCTTTCACTGTGCTTGCACTGACACTTCAGCAGATGCTCCATTTGACCACTCTGGCAAGAATTACCACCAGGGTGCCATTGGCAAGGGCTCACTTATGTTAGAAAGCTTGAAAAAGAGAAATCAAAGCACAAATGAGCCCAGGCTAGAGAAACCAGTGACCCCTAAACACAGCACAGAGCTCAGGGATGGCACAGCCCATCACAGACACATCCAGACAACTCCAAATAATGGAAATAATTACAGTCCAAGATAAACTGGCTGGTTTATGGTTAATTCAAAGATGCATTAGCCTGCTTCATTTTTGGGAAGAATTTAGTCACTCATGTCTGTGCCACAGAAATGCATGTGAGGTTCTTTCCAGCCCATCCAAAACATCAAGCACATTTTGCAGATTTGTTTACATTTGGAAATTAAAGCAAGTTTCTACGAATATGAGTCAAATCTGTTGGGAATGACAGGCAAACTCCAACCAATATAGAATATTAAAGCAGCAGCAGATCACATTTCAGGAAGTCTCAATTGTTCAATGTTTCTGCAATAGCTGTGGCCAACATGAACCACAATTTACATTCCTATAAACGCCTCAAAACCTCAGTGCATACAGCAAAGCAAATTAGTAATTACTTGCTTTGCAAATTACTGAAAATATATAATTGTTCCTTTCTGCATTGTTCTTTGCAACAACACCTTCCAAGACAGAAGCTGTCTTTTAGGAATCTGAGATCCCAATTTATCAAATTGACAATTCTGCCAACTGAGGATCATTTCACTTAAAGGATAGCTGTGATGTGGAGCAGAACCCAGCTAAGAAGCAGAACTCCATTCTCCAGGGACAAGAGAGCAGCTCAGCTCCTGGATTTCCAGCCCAGCTTTGCAATCCCATGAATCACAAAGATGTATCACAGTGTCAGAGTGCACAAAACCAGCAGCTTAGGGCAGCATGTAATGCTCAGCTCATGACAGACATTTATTACATTTACTCATCACAGAACTAAGAGGATGCGTTTGCTGGATTCCCTTGGAAACAAAGCCCTCTCAAATGAACTGCTCTCTTCAGAAGCACAGAGCTGATGATTTGCCCTGTTGGACCAGCCTTCACCTGTTTGGAAAGTCATTTCTGCAGACCCTACTGGATTGCCCTCAAATAGAATTACTCATCGTTTTTTTTCATTTATATTCTTAATGGAAAATAACAAATCAAATCACCAAGTAAAGTCCCAGTAAGAAGTAGAGCACGTTTCCTTAATGTAGCTTAGAAAATCCCTTTTTGAATGAATCAGCAGAGCAGATCAGAGATTGCACAAAGACATTTTCCCAGACTTAAACTCCTCTCCAATTCACAGTGAGGAAGTAACAGTTTGCACAGAGCTGATACCAACCTCCCCAACCACAACTTGTCCCAAGGTGAACTCAGAACCAAACACTTTTCAATATCCCCCAACACAATCTTTAGTTCAAAACAGCTGAATTTGTTCAACCCTTCAGAGCTGCTCAAATTTTGCCTTACAGTTCTTGGCCAGCCTGACTGGGAATGTGATCTCTCCATTTTGGGAATACATTCAGAACAGACAAGACAGTTCTGGAGATTTATTTTGCCCTTCTAAATTATTTTGCTGAACAATAAAGCTCTCCCTATCAACATTCCCCAGAGTTGTGATTTCTGTTGACTGCCTATGCAGAGCAAAGTGCTCAAAAAGGAAAGATTAGAAAACCAGCATGTTTGAGATCTAACAATCAGGAATAGGGCTGATCGAGCAAGTTATTTTAAACTGCCCCTTGAAACAGATAACAAAGCTTTCAGCAATTTGTATTGATGTACAGATCACAAAATTAGTGCAGCTGGAGTTGTTCTGACCTACACTTCTACCTAGATAAATAAGTAAAACAAATATCTGCTGTGTTGCAACAATTACCAGTTCTGCCCAGTAACACTTTTTTTGCTGCTGAAAGTTTTCTTGATAAAAACCTACTTTTGCTCTTTTTATTCTGAATCTAAGTTTTACTTTCAAGCAGAGGCTAACAGGAAACCAATTAACAATTCTGAAAGGTAAACAGATAAACCTAAGAGAAAGAGGTTAAGAGGCAAGATCTTTGCCAAAACTTGCTGTGTTTTAATCCAAGGATTCCACCAGTTGTCTTGGGGGATGCAAAATTGAACTTGAATCACAGTCTCAGCAAAGTCATTCCATTTAAAAAAACATTAATTGAAAAAGAAGTCAAAACATGGTTATTTCCAAGAACTGTTGCTAGATCCCTGGAGTAGTGGCAGAAACATTCCCTGATTTCATTCTGGTCCACAAGTCCTCCTTTAGAACAAGCTGAAGGTCTGCAAGGAGCTGAGTGAGCTCCCAAAGCAGCAACTGTGGCAAATGGTTACTCTCTTTTCACTTCAAGTCTGTAGATTTTATTTCATTGCAGTTTATGATGGGAGTCCCCAAAGCAGGAGAGTTAACCTGACAGCTTGTGCACTGCTGTTATCTGATTCATTTTCTGCTATATTCATTTGGGCTATATTGGATACAATTTTTTGGCCAGGAACACACCTTTTTTTTTTTTGGCTTTAAGTACATTTGGCAAAAATTCTAATGATATAGTGAAAAAGGACAGGTCCAGATCTTTTAAAGGCTGTTTCTCTCTGAATTAGACATTCTTGGTTTACTTTGTGAGTGCAACACAGCAGCAACTTCTGCCTCCAGCTCCTATCACCCCAAGGACTGAACACTTTGTTAATTCTGACAAAATATTAAATCTCAGACTAAATGTCACTTGACATGTGCCCGTAGGATTCAAACAAGGTGCATGCTGCCAATGATTCACATAAAAGAGCAATCAGCCATGGAGAAATGCACCACAAGAACTGGATCATCCATTTGCTGTTAGTGAAATGCTGTATTTAACCAATATATGGGAGGTGGGGAAAGAGGCTGCTCTTCTCTGCTCTCAGCACAAAGATTCAGCAGAGTTTTGTACTAAAAAAATCATGTGAAACAGGTCTGAAATTCAAATTACAGCATCCAGGCACAGCAGGTGAGCTAAGGCCTGTGTAGTAACTCCAATCTGGTTCTGTGGGTCACAACAAATTCTAATCCTGGTTGTCTCCAGCATTTCCACTGGCATCATTCCTGCACTGTCACAACCAACCCTGCAGCTGCCAGGTAACATTTCAAAACCTTTACAGTTGCTACAGGGCAGGATTTTTCTTTTATCTGAACAGCATGTTCTCATATGATTATTTCCACACAGACACAGGGGATGGATATTGACAAACAAAAAAGGCCTTAAGCAAGGAGCTGAGGGAACAAAAATAAAGATATTGAGACACTCTCTGTTCTGCTGGGAGTGTGGAGGCAATGAAAGCTGTGAGACACTGAGATCAGGAGCACACACAGGATGCCTGCAGCAAATATCTCCAGAAACACATGCAATAGTACCAGAGCAACTGGAGTCCTTGGGTAAACCAGAAGTATTTAATTCCTGCTGCTAAAACAACAGCTCCTCCCCTCAGCACCCCGGTAAGAACTCCTGGGCTCTGTGTGCACAACAAAGCTGAGCTGAAGGTCCCAGAAGGATTTCTGGCTCCATTCCCACTGCCTTTCTCTGCTTCCAAGGACTGCAGAAGCAGCTGCAGGGTTTTTGTCTGCTCTGTACCAACAAGCTAAGACAAGAAAGCATTTTTATCCAGATACTGTTTCTCCAATAACACTCTAGAAATTAGTTCCCCCTAAACTACTGTTCAAATAGCAAACTTCAGACTCCATACAGTGAGGACATTAATTCACTCTCCTAAAATGCTATCTCCAAGATACATTACAGACTTTCACTCTGAGAGCTGACATTCTAGAGAGGTTTTGAATTAAATTATTTGCTAAAACAGGCACTGTCTGGCACTGTGGAAGAGATTAGTTCTACTCAGCACACACTTGGGATCATGAACTGCACAAAACTGTAAACTCATGTCCTAAATATAGAACATTCCAAATAACTCACTGATACCTTCATTCCACTTCAGTGGAATACTTGATCCAAGGATCTCAGTTTATCTTACACTGGTAAATTAGAGGCTATTTTAGACTCCTTTTGCTTTTGAGAAACAGTGGCTCCACTTCTCCAATTAACAGGATCCAAGACTGATTTTCTTTTGCAGGATGAATGACATCCCACAGCACCACCATGGGAAAAGAGTTGCATCCTTAAACCATTTTAGAGATTTGGGAGATTTTTATTCTTGAATGACAGACAATCAAACACTTGCCCAAGAAGATAAGTGAAAAGTGTCTCTTTTGCTATCCATCTATCATATCTGAGGGGTTTTTTTAAGCATTTCACAAAAAAAAAAAAAATCATTTCACTTGTAGGGGTGAGCTATTTTCCAGAACCCTACTGCTGAAAAACATTTGTCTCTCACAGATGGAGGGTTTTTATTTCAATATCTCCACAAGTCCCCTCAGCCTTAGCACCATGGCCTCCACACCCTGGTGTGTGCAGCTCCCCAGCCCTGGTGGAGTGCTCTGCTTACATAAAATGCTTATCTGCAGCTCAAACCTGCCAGAGCTGCACGTCCACCTCATGGAAATCAAGGGCAATTATCCTGCTGGCTGCAGAACAAAACGTTTTTATGCCACCATTAACACACAGCAGTTCACTGGGGTGTGGCTCCAGACGAATGGGCACTTCTAGTAATTGAACTGCAGACACACTAATAACATATCAAATGGCATTCCCAGGAGATGAAGGACGAGCAGTGGAGAAGGTCTGAAAATGTTCGTGCACAATCAGCAGAATGGCCCACAGGTTCTTCTTGGATTTAATTAAAACCTCCACGGTGTATCTATCTTTATTATGCTGATTTGTGTGAGTGGTCATGCAGCAGGAACACAACCATAAATGAAGAGACATGAAGGAGAAGGAATCTAACTACTTCCTGAGAATAAATCCAAATGAAGCTTTTTACAATATATAAAATAATAACTGTACATTTATTCTCAAAAGATGCATTCCAAATTGCTATGCAGCTATACAGCTTTAATCTAAAGTACTGTCATTAATTTATTATTATGAGATGTGAAAGTATTCATCCTTGATCACAATCAATTTACACTTTCTTCACTTAGTTTTGCCACTTTCATTGCACACCATCTTTTCCATCTGAAATCTCAGAGCAACAATCAGCTCTTGGCTTATTCAGTGCCATGATCTGTCAAACTGCATGTGAAACAGGAGCATTTTCTTATTTCAAACTGTCTAAGGTTAAGAAAAGCTTCAGCCCAACAGAACTACAAAAATAAAACAGACTCCCATTCACACTGAGAACTTCCTACTGTGACACAGACTCCACTGGCACCAGCACTGAGGAAAAAAAAGTAGCTTCTGTAAACTCAGAAATAGCTTGAAATCCTAAAGCCTTATCTGCTGGACTGTATCACCATGTTCACAACAGCCTGGCAAACAAAAAGGGCAGCACATGCTAGAACATGAAATGCTACAGAAAATTAGTAGGTGTAACAGCCTACTAGACATGTGAATGCCTTGCATAGTGTTCATTCTTGCTGGGTTATAAATTAAATGTAATCACAGAAGCTAATGATGTCTGCCACTTCACAAACACAGCAGAAAGGGAAAAGCTCTTTTGTGCAAGTGGCACACTCTTTATGCCATGTTTTGCAAAGCAATTCCTTCTGCAGAAGCAGCATCCTGCTGCCAAGCTTTGTGTTTGCCATGAATGTATTTGAAATATATCAAGGTACAGGACACAGGCTTGCCCTTCTATTTGCTTTAACTGCTCATTTTAGTTAAACACAATAACTGGTGACAAGCAGCAACATCCCCCTCTGAAATGGAGCAGCACTGATCTTTCAAGAAATTCTGTCACCCCTTCCTGGGGCAGAACAGAAAAGCCTAAAAGTTACTAAAGAAAGCATAGACTGTGTAGGATTCTGGAGTCTCTTTCCTCGTGCATAAACCAAAGGAACAAGAGTCTCTCCAAAGCTCAGATGTTAAACCATGAGAACACCTGACTATTCCACTACCCCCACACTGAGCTGCAGAGCTGACTAAGGAACCTTCATGTATAAACAACTGTAAATGATAAATCTGAAATTCAGCTGCTTACTCACACACCAACACCCTCAGTCAACAATTCCAGTTGCTTTTGAGATGTCTGGACATACTAAATTTAGGATGCTGAGAGATTATTTCCACTTAGCAATGCTCAGGAAAACCTGGTCTCCTCAGGAAGCACAACAATACTTTCCCTCTCAGAGCACATAACATCACTCAAAATTAAGAATTTTGAAGTCAAGATCCAGGAAAAACAGTCTCTAGATTGAACCTAGAAGATTTGATGCACAGTCAGTTGCTACCTGAACATCTCAGCTTTGTACCAAAAGTCACTTGGCCCTACAGCCCTAGAAACCCTGAGCTCACCTAATTTATGTCCCATGAACACAGATTTCTATAGCAAAAGATACAAATCCACACAAACTGAAAGCTTTTAACATGTGTAAAGACAGGAAGGACTGAATGTCACAATCTCTATTTTGTGTGCTTTGACTGTGCAATGCCCCAAAGGTGTTTCTCAGTAATTTTTTTTTTTAATCAGTGTAACCCTGTATTTAAAATCAGGACTGAGCCCAGGAGATAAAAGTATAGTTCCTATTCCAGCAGAACAAATGGCTGCATCAGCTGCCTCATGTCTTATTTAGCTTTGCTCCACACTGGCAGGCCTTAGGACACAAAAATGCACTTCCCAAGCAGAACACACTGCCCTAGACAGGCTGCAGAGTGACTCCTCCACCTCATCAGGCAATAGAGAGAGGAAAACAATCTGAAGGAATTGAATTGAAAAGGTCCAAGTGTCTGCTTGGCTTTTTTCACTGTATCCTGTCCTTCTGGACACACAAGCAACAGATACATGTGACTGTGGTTTTCTGCTTCCTCCAGTTCCTCCTCACTGTGACACAGGGCTCAACACCACATTTCTGTGTCACACAGATCCCCAAGATGCTGCTCTTAACTTGTTTTTGCTGAATTCCAAACTGATGACAGCAACAAAATAGATCCATTCAAAATAAATCCATTCAAAATTTTCTACTTGGCATACATTATAAATATTCTTTATATTTTCATAAATTATTTTTAATCAAAAAAAAGAATCAAAATATATTTTACCTGGACATCATAAAGAGCTACAATGTTCTCGTGCTGAAGTTCCTGTAAAACAAAAGATTTGTATTATGGAAAAAGGTTATTAGTATTACTACTATTATTATTAATTAAATTTGCTGATAATGCTGATTAGGTGATAATCAAAGAGAATCTTTTTAAGATGAGCAGATGGAATTTAGAGGAAATCCCAGCTGTGTAGACAATACTTAAAGGATAAGGAAGTTAGGCAATATCTTGAGAGGTCATAAAAACATTTGGTTCCAGAACTTTATGTCAGTGACTTGTTACAGAAAGTACCAGAGCACAAGATCCTCTAATGAGCACTGAAAACTGACAAGATTTAATTTCCTTCTCTTACATAATTTCTTCCTTAGTGAAGTAACCAACTCAACCATGTTCAAATCAACTTTACTTTTATAATACAAAGAAAATCAAACCAAGTAACATTAAATAAAACTCACAGGACAGCTCATTAATTATTTGTAGCACACTCATACACCCAACACTAATTCTGGTATTTAATAAATAAATGAGAATATAATATGCATATAATAGTTTATAAAGTAGTGATGTATCTCAAGAAGCTCAGAAACATGGGAGGAAAGCAGCACTCAGTATTACTGCAAAGCTGTGTGAAATGAGATGTGAAATTCAGAGAGCAGGGAATGCTGAATGACCACCCAAGGAGAAGTTTCCATAAAATAACACTGAAAAACTGAAAGATGCTCCATTACATTTCCTCTGCTAGAGCCACACTCCACATTTTAAGGCAATTATCACAAGTCAGAAGTGGGCAGCTGCTGCAGGAATTAAAGTCAGCTCACTGGTTTCAGCTTTCAGGGCCCCTTTGAGCAAAAAAGATGAGAAAAGATCAAAGACTGATGCTATGGTCTGCTGGAAAAGGTGCCCCATTGGCCGTCCTGAAGGACAAACTCTTCCACGTGTGCAAGAAGCAAAGCCCAGAGACTGCCTCCACAACAATGTGCTACTTCTAACTGCAAAATCATGCTCACAACCTGTTCTGAGACATTTCCAGAACTAAAGATTTCATCTTTTTCTGTTTTTCTTAGTATTTTTATTTCTAGATCCCTAACAAAGAAACATCACAACAGCAATTACTGTGACACCACCCATGACCTGGAATGAACTAGGTCAGAAGTCTCTTTTCCTTTTCAAGCAAAGCAGCTTTAAAAATCACTGCAAATTAACATACCTTTAAGATTTTTATTTCTTTTCCAAGCAGGATTTGTGACTTGGACAAGTTCTTTTTGTTAATACTCTTTATGGCTACTTCCCAATCAGTTTTCTGGAAGTGAACAAAAAAGTACTGTTAGTTTACTTTTTTTTTTTTTTTAAGCTTTATTCTCTAACAACTATCTAGGAAAACACAGAGAAAAAGTTGCAAGATCACCCCTCTTCTACCCACCAGTTATTACTACCTCATGTGACACCATCAAGAACTATTTCACTCCACAGCTATTAAAATCCAGCTTTGGCTACACTGCATTTTAATGGATTCCAATGCATTAAAAACAAAACAAAATAAAACCTAAGTAATCATATTCCATTTATTTTTTGGTAGCAGCGCTATGTATTTGCTTTTTTAGACTTCTGGCAATGATGAAGTTACTTTCACTGTCCTTTAATGACTTCTCATTTTCAGCTTTTCTATACCCTGCAGATGAAAACTGCACAGAACCCCCTCTGTTTTAAGCGAGCTTATATATTGTCTATTTATATATTATCCAAAAATAAACTATTTATTTTTGAGGTGGGAGCACCTCCATCGGCCTTTAAAGTTTCCGTTTCCCTTTCTCCTTTTTTTTTAACCCCAAAATCACTGCACCGTGCCTCTCCAAGCCCTGAGCACTGCCTTAATCCTCCAAAATGCTAAATCTCAAGGGCTGTTTTCTGGAAAGCAAAGCTCTTTAGGCACCAGAATAAACTCCCAGCATCAAGAAACCATAACGTAACTATGAATATCCGGGGCGATGAGCAAGTCACGCCAGGAAACCAGACACCTCTGAATTTAAGAAATCTTCAGCCAATCCCAAAGGAGACAATTTTCCATTAGATCCCTCGTTATCCAGCGAGATAAACATGACCCTCCCGACAAACAAAGGGCTCAGCCTCCCCTACAGCTGCAACTCTCCCCTCGCCGCTACGGCAGGGAGAGGCGAGGAGCGGTGGGACCGCGGACAGGCCGGTGGGGCTGAGGGAGGGGAAAAAATAAAGATTTTATGGATGCCGGGGCCGGATCCCGGCTCAGGGCCGCGGGGCAGCCGCGGGCCGCAGCCCAGCCCGCACCTCCCTTCGGCTCTTTTTTCTCCCAAACCACGTCAAAACTCCGCAGAGGACACAACCCTCCCACCACCACCGCAGCTGTCACCCACCCGAGGGGCTCCTGTGGGCCCCGGGTTGTGTAACCAGCCCCGCTCCGGCTGCGGGCGAAGCCCGTCGCTGTTTACCTTGCGGTGGCGACCTTTGAAGACCACAGCAAAGGCTCCGTGTCCTATCAGGTCCTTCTTGCTGTACTCAAAGTCCCCCACCACCTCCATCATCCCTCAGCGGGGCATGAAGCCCCCGGGAAGGACGGAGGGAAAACAAAGGGGCTCTTCCTCCAGCTACAGCCGCCTCACGGCAGCCGGCGGCGGGGTGGGAGCCTGCCCCGGTCCTGGCTGCCCCCGGCGGCGGGGGCAGCTCCTCTCATAGCGCCGCAGACCCCCGGGCCGGCGGGGCTGCTGCAGGGCGTCACCGAGGCGAGGGGCTCCGTCGGGCATGGGGAGGGGAAAGAGGGGAATCTTAGGGGTCGGGTGTGAGGGGACAGCGCGGCATCGGCGCCGGGATGAGGGGCCTTCTCAGCGGGGAAGGGGGCTCCGTGCCCTGCCGCTGCCCGGCCCCATGGCCCCGCCACAGCGGGGGCTGCCAGCGCCGCGGCCCCGCTCAGGGACCGAACTCCAGAGCATCCAGCGAAGCGGGGAGAGGCGCGGCCCACGGCTCCGGGGATGGCTGTCGCTGTCTCCGCCGCAGCCCTCGCGAGAAGGGAGGAAGCAATGAGGGTGCGGACGGGGGGCTCTCAGGCCGCCAACGCCTCCCGGGGCTCCTGCCGCTCCACCACTTCCTCCACAGAGATCCGCACTCGGCCAGCCCCGGCTGCGAGTGCCCGGCCCTCCGCACCGCCCCGCGGGTCTTATATGCCGCAGTGCGCAGGCCCGGGCGCTCGGGTGCTTCCGCCGGCGGCCAAAGAGTGCCTCACCCCGGGTAACCTGGCGGTCCCTCCGCCGCCAGCGCCTCAGAGCGGGGCCGGAGCGGGACCATTGCCCCGAGCCCTGCGGGACCCCGCCGAGCCCTCCCCGGCCCCGCACCCGTCCCATCAGGGCTCCGGGGGGCCGGTCTGGTCGTCCTCTCAGTGAGGACGGTGACCCAGGCCCCTGGGCCCACCCTTGCCCTCACGCCGGGGCAGAGAGGCCAAACTCAGCCCTTGCGCCCGGCCATCACCTCAGCCCTTCCCTCGGCCGCCTCAGGCGCACCCGCCAGTGAGGACAACGCTGAGGGGCCACCAGGGGAAGAGGGACAGGACAAGACCTGGGACAGTTAGGTAAGGGATCACCCCAGGTTTCCAAGGCACTGGCACTGCTTGCATAGCACCTCCAGGTCACACACCCTCAGCCCTGTCCCTGCTCCAGGTCACACACCCTCAGCCCCGTCCCTGCTCCAATACTGAGCAAGACTCTCCCTCAAACCTGAAACAAGGAATTTCAATGAATGGAGAGGCAATGGAGTAACAACATAAAGTGCTGTGAGCCAAAGACACTTGGAGTTGTTTGCTCCCTTTATAAGGAGAACAACGCCTGTAATTTACATCCCCTGCCTCCCAGCACTTTTAGATCAGCCTGGAGCTGTTTACAGCACGTACAAACATTAAAAAAACCCCAACCAGCCACCAAACAACAGTCACATGGAGCCTTTGACCTTCACCTCCAGGTTCACGTAATTACGCTCCTTTCCTCTGTGTTCCATTCCTCACTGCTCTCTACCCATGTTCTCCATCACACCACCTCCATATCCCAGTTTCAGACCCTTTCAGGCTTCCCCAATATCCCCAGAGGATGCAGGGTGTGAGCCCACACAGCTGTGCTGTGCCTTCCCTGACGTGACCCAGGCTCTGCTTTCAGTGTCACCAGATTAAAACAGAGCCTGAGTGAATTGCTCTGCAGTTGGGCCTCTCCCCGTTCCTCACTCATCTCCCTTGGCTTTCCAACACTCCAAACCAGGAGCTGTGTGCCATATCAGGAGCTCCTCAGCTAAAGACTTCTCCCCCGACAATGAACTTAGATGTAAAAAATATCCAGCAAGAGATTCTTAAGGATTGACAGTTTTATGAAGGACATTTTAAGCTATGAGAGGAGTCCTAAGAAATCTCTTTTGTGCCAAAGAGAACCAAAGGGCTTTAAAACCCCTCAAAACTGAATCCCCCCTTTATCTGGTGAAGTTTTGAGCTCCCACCCAAAATCCACCCATGGCACTACCCTAACAAACAACACCAAGAAAGTGGAGTTGACCAGTAATTTCAACAGCTCAGAACACCCCTGTGGAAAGAGTAAATGAGATGTAAAAATATTCTAAGTTAATCATAAATTAAAGTGTTGGTAGTAACAGACACTTTGTGATACGCTTCACAGTGTCCCTTTAAACCAGGAAAAAGCCCACAAGCCTCCATGTGTTAAATATTCTGATTCATAAAAATAATTTCCCTCAGAACTGGTTGTTTATTGCCATCCACCAATTCTCACTTCAGTATTAATCCTCCCAGCGTCAGCGTGTATCCTCACCCCAAAATCAATGTCACAAGCTACATTCTAGGGAAGCTGAAAAACAAATTCATTCAGAAGATGCCGTTTGAACAGATAAAAGTCACAACAGCCATGACTAAGCCACCCAATCTGCATCACGCTTGCGAACCGAGACACATTTCCCGACACGTTTCCCTTCGGCAGCAGCGCTGCCTCACGTCCTTTTGTCCTCCTAATGAGGCTGGAGCCCTGGAGCAGGTTTGTTTCGGCACAGCGAGGACAAACAGCCAGGAGCGGCAGCGAGGTTTGACCGGAATAACAAAACACCCTGCGCTGGGATCCCAGCGAGCGGCACCCGAGGGCTCCGGCAGCGCTCGCTGGAGGCTGCGGCGTTTGCATGCGGGTCACTCCTCCCAGCCGGGTCCTTGACTGGCGGCTGCGTGTCGGTAACTCCAGCAACAAACAGCACCTTCACTTGCTTCTGGTGCTGGAAGAGTTCCGAGGCAGAACGGGCTGGATTCACCTTTCCCAAAGGAGCCTCGTTGCCGGAGATGTTGGGAGAGGATGCAGGATAACCCCGTGGGGCTCCTGCTGCTCCCACACACGGATATCCAGCATTCAGCCTGTATCCCGCAGCACCCAGGGGCTGCTCTGCTCCAACCGTGCACTAAAACACCCAGTGCACCTGCCTGATCACCCCAGTGATCCTTCAAAAACACGGAGCACCCTGTCCTGGGTTGGTTCACTTTCAACATCCCACTCTGCAGGAGCTGCAGCTCACTGAGACCACCGGCAACCCACAGGTCTGCAACCATTCACAGAGGGAAGAAAACAGAACAGCACTACAGAGATGGCTCTGGGGCTCCTTCCCAGCTGCACCACCTTGCTTCAAATTAGTCCCTCAGTTGTGAGCCAGGACTTCTGAGCACAAGAGCAGCACATCAAGGAAGGAATTAGCAGCTTCCAGGTTGCTTGTCTGAGTGCAGAGAAGGATGCTTTCATCTGGTAGCAGCTCCACAGAACACAGACATCACTGCCCTGAGTTTTCTTAGCACCTTTCATCCTCAAAAGCACTAATGGACTTCACAGCAAGTCCTTCTATGCCATACCACACCACCAAAATGCAGCCCTGAGGGAGAAACTGAATAACGCCTGGGCTGACCCAAAAAAAAAAAGCAGAACAAGGCTGCTTTTCCTACTTTTCATGCAGAACAATGAATGAAGTTCATTTTCTTCCTATTCATTGAAAGATTTTTCTTGTCTCTCTCTCTCTCTCCCCCCAGGCTATAAACTTGCACATGGAAATTAAATTACAGATCTGGGAAAATATTCAAGAGATCATCTGAGTCGAACAGGACAGGAACATGTGGCTCCAAGGACCCAGGGAACACAACACACACTCCACTTGCATGGATAAGCAGGACACAGCCCCAAGTAAGAGTTTTCACATGGATTTTAAGGCCTCACTTATCTAAATCAGCTCCCAAAGGTAGGAGTCTGACAGCATCCTGCTCACCTCAGAGCTATCAACTTCACTCCAGGTGTTCTCACCATATCCTTCCTTCCCTCCCTCCATCACACTCAGGATTTCATTAGACAGGTAAACCTTCCTCAGAGGACTGGCATAATTCCCAGTCCTTATCACTACTGTCCTCCCATTGGGATTTGTAACAAAATTAATGGTGGCATCAGTTGAGCTTTTAAAGGAGAAAGTGTCAGAGGACTCTGCAGGACAGTTTCTGGCTATGATTAAAATTATTGTATTACCAGTGAAAAATAATGCCCTTGTGGTAAGAAAACCTGTGTGGGATGCTTAATGAGTAACTCAGGAGAAACTGGACTGAAACATGGAAGCAGATCCCAGAATTCCTATCAAACAGCACTGGAAAAGCTCAGGCATTTCAGTAGGTTTTCTGTAAGGTTGGTGCTGCTGATCCCAGAAACGCAATCACAAAGCTCCAGCGTACCTCCTAGGTTTAACACAAAGTAACATCTCCCCCGTTAATAACGCCATCAACCCCAATTTGCATCTGCAATTGCCCAGATTAGCTCATTAAAGCCCCCATCCCCAGCGTGGCCGAGCAGGGAGGCTCCTGCAGCTCCTCCCAAGCAGAGCCAGCTCGGGAGGGAAGGGCAGCAGCTCTTCCTTCCCCAGAGCCTGAGCAGGCACCGACTGCAGCCAGGCCCGGGAAATGCCGCATTCAAATAAAACTGGGAGGGAGGAGTGGCAGGGAATTGCTAAGGAATACAGCTGGAGCAGGGCCAGCTCTTAGTATGCATGGAGGCTGGTGCTGTATGAATGGTAAAAATAGCAGCAGATGCTTAGATAAGAAAATACAATTTGGTTTACATGCAAAGCCATCAGAGAGCGTGGTTCAAAAATCTACCTGCTATCAGATCACAGGAAGATTAAGGCCAAGAGCTTATTTTGGTTTAAACTTAGTTGCAAGGCCTTCTCTTTCTTCAAGAGGAATCACTTCCCCTTGGAAAACCTTTCTGCTCCAGCATTAGAAAGGTGAGTTCTAATCAGGCCTTGTGTCACAGAAGCAGAGTCTGAAGGGATGGCAAGAGCACGGTCAAAAGGGCACAGTGATTGCTTTGGTTTGGAAATCAGTGGCCAAGGTACACTGATATTTTAGGTACACCTACACAGCCAAGGCTAGTTCCCACAGGCAGGATCGTGTCCCTGGGCTCTGATACATCCCTGCCTCCAACACAAAACACACCATGGATTGACAGGGCACAGTGACCCTGAGCAGAACTCCAGGGAAGGAAGCAGAGAATGATTCTTCACTCAGGTAGAGCCACTTGCAACCAGGAGCTGCTGCTTGCAGCAAGTCAGACTTGGGGACAGAGCTGAACTTCCAAGGGGGGGTCATTTCCTTTAGCACAAGCACCCAAAAAACTTGGAAACCAGGCAGGCTTCTTGGCTGTTACCAGTGACCTGCTCCTCTTCTCCCCAAGGGCAGACTTAGCAGCTGGTTTTATACCACCCTGTCCCACATTTACCTCAGTGAATCACAAAAGGTTTTGTTTGTGCAGATGGACACAACCTGGACTTCACTGTAAGGAGGAACCAGCTGGAAGAAGCACCCTAATGGAAGAACAGGTATGGGATACTGAGCTCTTCCCAAAAGATCCCAGAGATAGATCCCTGCTGGCTTGGCTGGCAGGAGGAGATACTCACAGGAACTACTGATTGTCTTCTCAGTCATATTAAAGATTTAACTCTTTGTTCCAGCCTTTGGCTCACATGAACACTTGCAGACAAGCAAAAGGCCATTACTGCACAATTTTAATTCTCCAAAGCAATCCTGCCAGCAGGGATAAAGTCCTAAAATGCATCTTCAGCAGCTGGGAAGCATCTGAGACCCAAACTCCTGTTCTGAGTTGTAGTAATCACTGCATATGAGGGCTATGGAGAATGTTTTGATCTTCATGCTAACCCACTGCAACTAAATCTGACAGTATAATTTCTGCTCTTTATGAATCACATCTTGATTTTCTCTGTTTCATAAGCATCCTGGAAATAAACACTTAGTTCTAGGTCTATTCACCTCATGATGGCTGGAAGCCTGAACTGACTGATAAAAAGGCTCATAAGCAAACTTACAAATAGCCAGCTGACAGTGTGAATCCCTTTCACCCACTGGGCAAGTAAATGCATTTAAGAAATTCCAGAAGGAGCCAGCCCTGTGCAATGGCAGTATTGCTATTTTCTGTCTGTCCCAGCCCTGCTGTCAGCACGTATCCAGGGCAAGGGACAAGTGGCACACAGAATTCCTGCTCCATTCTTCCCCACCCTGCCCTTCCTTCCCCCTGAGCCAGTGGTGGATGGGAAATGGGCACTCTCTCCCCTGTTCACTCTCATTTTCCCATTCCCAAGAGCTGCTGAAACCTGAAAACTCAGCACAGCTCCAGCAGTCATTTGAAGTCCAGGCCTGTTGCACCCTGAACAGATTAGCCAAGGAGTGATCTGCCGTGGATGCAGAGGATCACTGGCAGATAATGCTCAGCACAGCCCACAGGGAAATGGGGCTGTGTGGAAAGGCAAAACCTCCCTGGAATAATGAGAAGCCCCAAGTCCTCATTCTCAGCAGATCTTTGTCCCAGACACGCAGCCAGGCACAATTCTGCAATGGAATGATGTGCTGAATTTTCCCATTTTTCTCTCTCTCTCAAGGCCACACAAGGACAACCCTCTCTGTTCCCACTAAAACCCTCTTCTCCACAGGATTCTTCACAGAGCAAAAAAGGGCACAATCAATCTCCACCCTTTGCTTGCTCCTTTCAGGACAATGGCTACTGTGAGGCTGAAATTCCAATAAAAAGCCAGTTGAGATGGAGGCAGATGAGATATCCCTCCTGTGATGTTCAGAGGAAATCATCCTACAATGCACAGCTCTTAATAAGAACTAAAATGAAAATTTCCTTAAATAAATATAAGGAAAGGGTCCATGAGGGAGAGTTGCCAACGGGAACACGGAGCCATGTCTGGGTCAATCTCTTCATCCATCACCGTGGAGATGTCCCAGGACTGTGCTGAGGGCAGGACCAGCAGCTCCATGTCACTGCTCCTATCGACGCCATCTGGAAAGGGAAAGAGCTGCTGTGTCCCTGTGGTGGGGCACAGCTCTGCCCAGCAGGCACCACCACCACCACAGGGACTGGGGTCACCAGCCACAGTCAAATGGCAACCAGCTCCCAGGAATTTGTCTGCATAACAGGGAGAGGGAAGAAGGTCAGAAAGGAAGACCTGACCAGCTGGTGCAACTGTTCCTTTCCCTCTCCAGGAGTCAAAATATCTGAGTCAAATTTCATCCTGACTGCTCGGCTGGAGGGGCTCTGCTTTCTAGTTATCTCCCAGCTACAGCTCCTGCCCTGAGAGAGGTCAGGTCTCCCAGCTGGGATCTGACACAGTGCTCTCTGCAAGGAGATCATGCCCTAACCACACAGGGCTCTGCAAGGGCACTGTGGCTCCGAGGAACACACGGAGTAGCTGCAACATCCTCGTGGACAAACAGGTTACTCACATCCGCAAACACTTGTCCTTCCCTCCGCTCGCCACCCTCTGTCCGTCCGGGCTCCAATCCGCTGCATACACCTGGTGTGGTGGAAATCAGTCACCTGTGCTGGGAGGAGGGGTCACTGCTGCCTCCCAAACCCCTCAGCCCAGCAGGCAGCTCACCTCATCGGCGTGGCCAGGCAGATCGATGGCCAGCTTCTTTGTCTTGGCATCCCAGACCTTGAGGGTGCTGTCGCTGCTGCCGCTCACCAGCAAGCGGCTGTCGGCTGACCAGGCGATCTGGTACACGGCCGAGACGTGGCCCCGCAGCGACGTCAGGTACCTGGGGACAAGGACAGGCTGTCAGAGCAGCAGGCTTTGTTCCAAACTTGCCCTTGCATTCATGTTTCTTCTCCACCAGCACAGTCACAGGATGCCCAGCTTACTCCAGGAAGTCAATTGCTAGACAGAGTTCATCCAAAAGCTTCCCAAGTGGACTCAGAACCTTCTGGAGGATGCCTCCTCATCTCACCCCCTCACACAAGAGACCCTTATCCAGCAGGCAACACTTCAGCCTCACTGCACAGGTGTGTCCTTCCCTCTCTGGCTGAGCGGCCCAAGATTTAGAAGGACCTTTAAAATCACTGACATGAAAGCCTAGCTCATGAGCATTAAGGTTGGTTTGCTGCCTCCAAGAGCTCACCAGTACTGCAGCTGAAAGTTAAAAGCTGGATTACAGGAGCATCCAAACACCAACAGCACTTCTTGTAACTACAAGAATTTGCATCATCCAGAACAAGCTGTTCTCTGGCACAAGAACTGTTTAAACTGGGTCAGTCTCCAGTTCCCAACACACACATCTTCAGGAGATCACTGGAGTGGAACATCCCATCCCACCACAGCTGCGCCCGCCCCAGAGAACTGACCCTGCAGCAAGAGGGTGTGCAAACAGGTGCCAGGCAGTGCTGTGGCTGAGTCACAGTGGGGCTGCACACTCAGAGCCAAGCACAGACACCCTGACACAAGAAAAGCCAGACAAGACTTCCCAAGGGCAGAAAAACACAGAGGCAGCAGAGTGACTTTGTATGAGTTGAAGCTACAGAGATGCTGAACACACACCAGGGAGCTGCTGGCAATGATCTGGGGCCCAGCCCTGTGTGCCCTGAGCATTACACACAGACTCCTTACCAGCACCACCTCTAACAGAACAAACCAACTCACTTTCCTGTCCTACCATCCCAGAGCTTTATGGACTTGTCAAAGGAAGCACTAGCGATGGTCCGGGTGTCTGGTGAGAACAGGACTTGGTTAATCAATGCCTGGTGGCCTGTCATTCTCTCCAGTGGCTTCTTGTCTTCTGCTGGTCTCCAAAGAAACAGGGTGAAATCATCTGACCCCGAGACAAGCCTTTCTGGCTCCTGGCCCTGAAAAAGAGATGAAGAGCCCAAGTTTTGCACAAGCCAGGTGTGGAGAGCTTGGAAGCACACCAGTGTTGGGGTGTCCACTGCTTTCACCAGTGACAGCAGGGACAAAAGGGACTTACCCGGACTTGGTTGTACCTCTGCAGTGCCCTGTCTTTCAGTTCTGACACTGAAAAAGGGAAAAGGAGGGTGAAAGAGAGATTGGCAATCTTTAGATGAAAAGAAATTTTATAACCTTGTCATGCCAATTCCAATCCTGGCTCTGCGGGTTTAGCAGGAGCATTTGTGACCGCTCAATTTACCAGTGACCTCCCCATCCCCCAGACTGATCCACCCTGGCATGGGCAAGAAAAATCTGACTTCCAGCATGACCAGTCCTCCCCCAGCCTCCAAGGTGGGTGCTGCACTCACAGGAGCCTTTGACATCCTGGGGGTTGATGGTGGCCTCGGCCGGCTCGAAGGCGCCGGTGCGGAGAACGTAGTCGGTGCTCAGGGCCATGGTGTTCACCCAGTGAGCGTGGCCCTGCAGCGTGCGGCACAGGACACCCTGGGGACAGAGCCACCCTCAGACAGGGACAGAACACAGCCACCAGCCTGCAGGGACACACCCCAGACTTTCCAAACCAGCTGCAGGCAGCTTAAGTAAGCAGGGAAGACACAACGCTGTTGAGCTTCAGGAATCAGTTTCCCTTGCACAACACCCATCAGCTCAGGTTGCTGCAGGGATGTTTCCAGCTTTTAGACCCATTTAATGCTCTTAAGGATGAAAACATCACACAACAGATACCCCTTGCAAATGGTGCCGAGCAACAGGTCTGACAGGTCAGGAAGATAGAGCAGCTCTGTTTTTCAGGGCACAAGCTGTGCCAGGAAGAGCAGACAAAGCTACCCCACAGTGTGCCCAGCAGCCCAAGGACAGTCCCTCACTTACATCCTGGCTCCTCCAGACTTTGATGGTCCTGTCCTGGGAGGAGGAGTAGAGCAAGCCATCGCCCCCCCACTTCACACAGGTCACCGACTGCGTGTGGCTTGTGAGGATTTTGTCACACCTGCCCATCAGCGTGTCCCAGATGCGGATGCTGCCGTCCTTGGAGGCACTGGCCAGGTAACGGCACTCTGGGTTTCTGGGCAAAGAGATCAAATCCATTTGTGCAGCTCCCCTGAGCTCCTTCCCCACCAGCCCCAGAGGATTCAAGGGTCCAGCAGACAACAAAATACAACTTTCTTTTGCCTTAAGATCAGAGAGAGGCCAGTCAGGGGCACAGCACTGACCTACAGGGAACAAGGTCTCACAAGGCAGGGGAGAGGCAGACAAATGCCTCCTCCAAACCAACTCCTGGGCTGCACATTGGAGAAATCAATCCAGGGTAAACCTGGCAGCTGAGGCCTTGGCAGTGACTTTGCTTGCACAACTTTAACCCACTGGCTAGTGAGGTTACCACAAAGTGGCACCTTCCCTGGGCACAGGCTGGAGAGAGCCCTGGGCAGGGGATCAGCCTCACACAGGGAGCACAGACCCATGGCACTGGGAATGTGTTGGATGTTCCCCTGCCTCTGCCATGCTTCATCTCCAGCCTGTGGACAGAGTGCTGTTGTGTTGACAGGGCTGAAAGGAACTCTGTCCATCCACATCCGTTGTGGCTCAGGGAGCAAATTGAAGACATCTGGAAGCAGCTGGCCACAACCCAGCAAGGACAGGGCAGCCACAGCCCTCTGTCCTTTGCACATCTTTAGTGGTCCTCAGCAGTGAGGAACAGCACGGCCCCTCCCACTGCACTGGAACTGGCTGGAGAAGGAGAACTGCAGCCCTGGCAGGGTCATGTCTCTCCTCCCCGTTTCCTCATCTTCCTTACGATCATTTTTTTGCTAATCCAGTTAATTGTCTGCAAATAGCTGGAGCTTCCTACTGGCAAATTCAATTTGCAAGGCTCTGCTCTGAAGGGGCCCTTTTTCTTTCTTTTTTTAATTTATTTCTGTAACATCTTGGATTAATGGCTACAACTGTCCCCTTCCACCCACCTCTCCCAGAGGGAGCTTTAGCTGATCGAAGGGATAAGGGGATTGTACAGTTAATCATCCCTGATGATAAACACACAGGATGACAGAGGCCAGCAGGATCAGGAGAGCAGAAAGGAGTGCTCTGCCCTTGGACACCACCAGGCTTCCCTGCTCCCACCTCAGCACATCAGTGTTTGTCCAGCACCACAAAAGCAGCATTTCCCACAGGCAGGTGTGTCTTTATTCCCAGGGGAAAAGAGACACAGCCTGGCAGTGATTCCCCAGCAACTCCCAGGGACTGTGAGCAGCAGCTGGGACTCCTGGCTCCCAGCTCACCTTGAGAGCTGTTCTACGTGGGCTTTTTCCCGTAACAGGAGAAAGGCAAACAGAAGCAATGCCCTTCAGGTCAGGCTGCTCTTTTCCACAGGAGCAGAGGGGAAGGGCTGAGCTGGCCCCTTCACTCACCTGTGGAGCGGTTCCCAGCACAGACATGTGATCCATTTGGAGTGGCCAGAGAGCACCCGGCCGATCTGGCTGCCAGTGGCTGGGTCCCAGAGGAAGATCTGTGCAAGAGAGGAAGCACGAGGGTCACGTCAGGCCACAGACATCATGTGAATCCCAGAGACGTTGGAGCTCCATTTAGAAAGCAGAGGTGTCCTTGGGATCGTGTTTGCACTGGCAGGCAGCGGCAGGGGAAGGGGGCTGGATGCCTTTCCAAATCCCTGCAGCAATCAGCTGACACCCAAAAGAATGAGACCTGATTGCCCTCCTGTCTGCCTACAGCACTGCTGCTACAAAGTTATCTGACTCAACTCAAAAAGGATACAGTCCCCAAAGAGCCACCCCGTGCCAGAAACTCAGCGAGTGTTTGCAGAGCACAGTGAAAGCCACAGCTAAACGCTGCTGATTATCGGATGCTGTGGGTGGGACACATGCTGGTTTTCTCTTGTTGATTCTCTCTCTACATAAATGTTCATCTTAAGAGCCAAGGCATTAGTCATCTTCTACTAAGAACTTAGGAGAAATAGGGAAAAGGAGGACAAGCAGTTCTCTGGGTTCAATTAAAGGCAGAACAGCACCAAACCATGGCTGAACCACCCTGGCCCGGGACATTTCCTTGGGATTGGCATCACAACTTTGGCAGCTCTGTGAGTGCTGTCATTGCTCCCAGACCGTTCAAAGGTCAGAGAGAGCGACTGGCCCTCAGGAGCTCAGCTCCCATTTAACCACACACTCCTCCTTCCCAGGCATTTCTACACTTCAAGCACACCAGTTTTGCCCCACAGCGAGGGCTGAACTCCTTTCACATTTGTGCAAGAGGGAATTTGGCCGTGTCTGTGTGGAAACACTGTGACCAGGCTGCTGCTGCACGGCTGGATCACGCCAACAGCAGCCCTGACCCATCCTCACTCCAGACACCTCCCTCGTGATGGAGCTGCCTGCCAAGGACCACATCCAAAGCCTGGACTCTTTCCTGGACAGAGGGAAAAGCGTCTGCCACAAAACAGCAGGACTCAGCAGCAAGAGCTCCCCAAGGTGACAATGCCAGAGCACTGCCTGGCACAGAGAGGCTTCTCGCAATATCGTGACACATCCACACACAAAGCTCCTCTGGAGAATGGGAATCCTGCTCCAAACAATGGACTACACCCCTGACACCCCTGAAGAAACAAGAAACACCCCTAATCCCCCCCTAGCCCCATGCTGAGGGAGCCCACGGGTACCTGGCTGTTCTTGCAGCCCGAGGCCAGTTTCTTGCCATCAGGTGACCAAGCAATGCTGAGCACCCAGTGCCGGTGACCTGGCAGAGAGAGCACGAGTGGGGCTGAGTGGAGAGCTGGGACTGTCCCTGGTGTCCCAGCAGGAAGCCACTCTCTGTTCCTCCTGGCCAGCCCTTCTTTCTCTACTTTGCCAAAGAGAGCTACTCCCTCCCCAGGCTGCAGTCCCAGCTCAGACAGCAGCAGGCTCTGCCCTGCTTGTCCCCCAGGCAGAGAGGGGGTCCATGAGGGAGGGGGTCACAGGTCGCCCTCCTGGCACTCCCCAGCACCCACCTTTGGCCGTGAACTGCGGCGTTTCCGTGCTCAGGTCCCAGAAACGGACAGTGGTGTCTCCAGAGCCACTTGCCAGGTACCTGGGAGAGGGGGAACAGCTCAGCACAGTGTCCCCAAGACAGGACAATGGCAGCTGCTGCTTTGTCCTGATCCCCGCCTGCAGCCACACCCTCGTACTTTCCCGTGGGGCTGAAAGCCACCGAGATGACGGCCTCGGTGTGTCCCTCCAGGGAGCTGGTGCAGCGTGTCACCGCCCGCACCCTGAACACTGCCTGCGGCTGGTAGATGATGTCCAGGACCTTCTCTGTCTCCACGCTCTGCCCTGCCAGAGTCTTCTCCAGCGACGCCACGATCTCGGCATCGTGGACGAAGAAGGCCAGAGGCACCGGCTCATCCTGCGGGAGGAAGGGCAGGTGAGGTAGCGAGGGGCGGCGCCGGGTCGGGCTGGGGGTGCCGGGGAGCTCGGGAGGGGTCTCACCTTCTGTAGGAGGGCGTTGCAGACCAGCTGCAGCTTGTCCGGGGTGATGGTGACCGGGACGTCGAAGGGGGAGCCCAGGCACTCCCCTGCCTCATCGCGGAACTGGATCAAGAGCCGCTGCACATCCTCCTCGTCCGGCGACATGTTCTGCGGGACAGCGGGCTCAGCGCGGGGAACCCCAGCGGGCGGCGGGCACAGCCCCGCATCCCGGCAGCGATCCCCGCCCGGGGAGAGGGAACCTCTACAGGGGGACCCGCGTAGGGCCCGTGGGAGGGAGAAACACCCCGCACCGAGCAGGAGCCGCGCGGGGGAACCCCAGGAGAGGGCGAGGAGACCCCGGAGCGCCGCAGCACTCCCACCCCTGCAGCTTCCAGGTGCTGCCCATCCCGGCCCCACTCCCGGTCCCGCTCCCGCTTACCGCGGCCATGTGCGCGCCCCCCCACGTGGGCCGGAAGCGGGCGGGGAGCGCCGAGCGCGGCGCTGCTGCCCCCTGGCGGCCGGCGGTGAGCGCGGCGCTTCCCGCGGCCGCGGGTTCGAGGCCGGGCGGGGACAACTCCCGCGGGTCCAGAACCTCGGGGGGTTGGTGCCAAAACTCAAGATGGGCCGAGCCTCACACACTCAATCCGGCCCACAGTTTAAGGAAACGCAGCCCTGAGAAATATCCATACCCAAATCTGGGAGCTGTAATCCCTGAACATGCCCAGGATTGGTCGGGATCATGCCCACGGGGGAAACTGAGGCAGGGTGCACTAAAATAGGTAAGAGTTTAGTGTGGTTCAATACTTCAGGACCAACCCCTGCCCCTTTACAGCTTTCCCAGCCCAACTTCTGCCATGTCCTGTGATTGAACAACTTATTTACTATTTAAATAAGAATTAATCTTATTCACAGGTTGCCATTAACCTAATCCATTAAGAAATGAGGGCAAAATTACCCCTAAAATTCACATAAAAAAACCCATCCCATGTAACTTCAAACCCCATGAAAACAGAAAATCGACACAAATTTTAATATTTATATATTTTAAATCAAAACACAATTAAATATAGTATGTTTTAAGTACATGAATGCTTGGGTATGAGAGAAATAAGAGGTGGTACATAGTACCAAAAACCTATACACAGCCTTTTTTGCTTTTTCATAACAATACAGTGTGTCTCTATACAATCAAATATTGCAACAGAATAACACTTTCTAGTCAATCAAGATATTCTGAACATTGGAAATGATTTGAGTTCTTCGCATAGTGATTTCTTTGCACAAGTTTGAGGAGAAAAGCAATCATTAGAGTTAAAAAAAAAGACCCAAAATGAAAGTGTTGTATACTAAAAATGCAGCAGTAACATAAGGGTGAGACACTGAGTACTTCTGCTACCCTGCAAAATTGATTTGCTGGGGGAAAAAAAAGGAGGTGCTGTGTAACATGGTAAGTGTTGACAGTGTCAGGAAGGAGGCCAGAGGTCATTAAAAACTGTTTTTCTTTGTAAACCAAACATCTGGAATTAGATCCTATGGTGGGTGGAGGACAGCAAGCGATGGAGAATGGCAGCAATTCCTTTTTTCCTTGCTCGTGGGATGGTGAGGACAGGAGTGGAGCACTCTGCAGGGACCAAGGTGGGAGCAGAGGGGCTGCAGGACCAGCCTTGGCTCTGCCCCGTGCTGGAAGTAGGGAGATGTGTGTGTGTGTGCAGGTGTAGGAGCTCAACAAGGAGGAGTTCCTGACCCTTCTGCACTGCCTTCAAAGTTAATGCAGTTATGAAGTAAAATACATTTATCTTACACTTGAATACTCATCTATTTCAAGTAACGGAAAATTAAACTTAGAACTTTCCAGGTCATTCACTGCCATTGGATTTGCCCCACAGCCCTTCCAACTCTGTGTTTAAAAATTACAAGCAGTAGAACCAGAAACTACAGCAAAACCTTCCCCTCTTTGTGGCCTCTGTGTCCCATTGCAGATATTTTGCCTGAAAGTCTTTTTTTGAGACAAGGTCAAGTATTTGTGAAGTCAATGACAGTTCCTCAGTGACACATTTGTAAACTGCATCCTCATCTCAGAACCATCATTACTGTGAATGCCACATACACCAGGCAGAAGTGTTTCTTCACTCTGTACAGTGCAGGTCCAGGATTGCTTCTTTTTCATTCTTAGAAATGAGGGGGATTCCAGTGGTTGGAGTAACAGTGCTTTGTTTTTATTGGCTGTGTTAAAGAATCCACCAATAGGGAAAGTTCACTCATTCTCAAAGTGGAAAACCAGATTTCCTCTCCTGGAGTTTCTAAAATCATAGCTGGAAAAGGGAAAAACAGTTAATTTTACCCTAAAACATGCAAGATAACTGTTCAATAGAAAGACATTTTGTGTTTAAAAGCCAGGTTTGTTTGAGTTTGGGGGAGAAAAAAGCCCCAAACCTAATCCAAACACACTCAACCTTTTGATTACTTGCTTAATTGAATCCAGAGCATCTGCAGTCATTTGAGAATTCTAAATACTGTGCTGAGTGACCTTTTCATCCAGGCAAACTGGAATTGTATCATTGCAGCCAAGCTATTAAGTGAAGTCATTGTACAAGTTATTTAAATGTTACTGCTCTACTAGAAAGAAAATAATCAGTGTTCACTTCCAGTGAAACTATGGATCCACTCATTTGGATCCAAAAACTGGGCTTTGGCACATGTTTACTTTCAATAACTGAACATAATGCAAGTTATTTTTTACAAACTCACATGCCTGAAAGTCAGAAGTACCAGACATTAACCTGGTAACCTGCTGTCACCCAATATTTCACAAAATCCAGCTGCTGCCTCAGAACTGGGGGTTTTACACAGAGACCACGTGGGCTCGTGGGCTGTACACCAACACAGCCACTAAGCAACAACACACAAACCCATGCACAGGGTTACTGTGTCTTTTTAAAGGCTGGAGACAGAACTGTGCAAATGAGAGCACCCAATGAGACAAATTCACAGCTGCTGAGTTTTACTGAACTTCAAGCAGAAATACCACTACTGACTAAGAGGACACAGCAAGTGTGAGCTCAAGTCAGGAATTACACTTCATCCTGCAGCACAGATCACCCTTTTAACTAATTAGGCAGTTTGTAGACTCAAACTAAAACAAGTTTAATGCTTGCACAGGGGAACCACCACAGGCATCTGCTAAGAAATTCCTACATCACCCGTAGGCCGAAACACTTCCAACCTTTGTTTGCTCCTCTTATGCTCTGCTGGTTTGAGCATTTTCCAGCGTGGGTTTCAGCCACAGGAGGAAGGCAAGTGAGAGCTCTGCTCCTCCCACAGCCTGGCTGGAGCCAGATGAAGACAGCAGCCTTTCCACCCCCCTACCTTGGTGACCTTCTCCAAGGGCTGCTCACACTGCGCCTGCTGCATGACGTCGTTGACAATCATCTTTGCTATCCTCCAAGCCATCTCTTCTTGAGCCTGAAAAACACAGCCCAAAACACAGATAGCTTCAGGTTCTTCAAAGACAAACACAGTGCTCTCAGCACAGCCTTGGAGTCAGGGTAACCTTCACAACTCCACTACCTGTATGAACACATCCTCCCTCGATGGAAACACACCTGGCTTCCACATACAGTGTTAATTTCAATTACTGTACTTAAGGCTTGATGCAATTTCCAAGAGAGTTAGTGGAGATTTTAGATTTATCTCTTGGGGATTTGTCCAAGGCCCTTAGAGGGGAAAAATGCAGCCTGGAATCCATGTGCAGTGGTCACTCAAACAGCACTTCCACCCCTACTTATAGATAAATAAAACCACAATAAGAAAAACCCTGACTGCAAGCACACACTTAATTAGTTCAACCAGCAAGCACTGGCAAAGAGCAAACCAGTTTCACACATACATGCAATCAAATTATATTTAGCACACAGAGTCTCCCTGTTCTTGGTGCAGCAAAAAGATACTCAGAGATAACAGGCAGGATTAAGAACATCAATGCTTTATTTCTCTGAAGTGTAAAGTCACAAGAAGAACATGAAAAGGGACACACCTCATCTGTATTTCCTTGAACCCATTTCTTCATTGCTTGTGAAAACATGGACCCTGGTTGAGATAAAAACAGCAAGCAAGGTATGTCAGCAAAGTGAGGCACAAAGCTGATTCCTGCCACCCTTGTGAAGGGTTTGCTCTGCTGCCATTCAGGATGTGGAGGAGTGGCAGGAAAGACAGGGACTGCCTGCAGCCATTTGGACACTGAGGCTTCCCCAGAGCTGAAAAGCAGCACCAGCAGCAGGTCCCAGCCTGGGTGGGAAGCATGTGGAGAGCTGCAGCTCTTTTCCATCTCAAGACCAAAGCTTTGAAGGTTTGATCACCAGCTCAGCTGCTGACACTTCCATCCCTGCCAGGTTCCATTGACAGCTCCAACTCCCACAGGCTGCTCATCCTCCCTGGAGTCCAGGTGGACCAGAAAAGCAGAATTTGGGCAGGAAGCTGGGCCAGAGATGGGTTTTGCCTCAGTACAGGCCAATCCCCACAGAATTTCTATTTCGCTTAAAACAGATCTGGAAAGAGTCAACACTGCCTATCTTAACTCCAGCAGGGAAGAGAGCAGCTCTGCAGATGTTTATAGAAATTGAGAGAAAGAGCAAAGCAAACCTTTTGATTTTTTGACATCAGGCTCTGGTTCAGATTCTCTGATGAACTGTCCCAGGTCACTGACTCTTCCAAACGTCATCTTCCTGAGGAGAGGAACGAAGAACCATGTGTGTGATCAAAAGAACCATGACATTATGAAAAGCTGTATTTGGCTATATACTTGGCTACATTTTGGAATCAAAGAGGAACAATAACTAAGAGGAAGAGAAAAACCAATTAGAAATATTTTCCTGGCTGCCATTTTGGTCAAAGAAACATTCACTGGGTGTTAAATCACACTATTGAAATAAAGTTACTGTCAAATATTAAGACATGGAGTAAGATCTTGCATTTAGGCCTACTCTCCATGCAGGAGGACACAGCAAAAATGAAACAGAGGTGAAACATGTAACCAGAAAGGAAACAATACACTGAAATGAACCTTACCCTGCATATGTTCGTTGATACAAAGATTCTGGATCCAGACTTGCAGCATCTACAATTATTGCTTCATCAAAATTTTTCAGGATTTTAACATTAGCCTTTTTGACATTGGACTACAAATAAAAATTCTAAGTATTAGTGCCCAATGCAGATAACTACCAGCTTCTTAACAAAACTGCAATTTTAGTGCTTTTAACACAGATAAACCTCCTTTAAGTCTCTAAGCAAGAGTACAAAAGAATCAGTGTGTCTACACAGCCTTGAATTCCCAACTCACAGGACATTGTTGTTAGCAGAGGATGATAAAATTCTGTGGACAGAGCCAAAGACACAAAGCCCAGGTCAGCACACGCTGCTCAATTATCAGCTCAACAGATCCGCGCGTGCTCGCAAATCATTTGTTGTGAGTCTGGAACATCCCTCCTGCTCTTGCTAAGCAATTCCCAAACACAGATGCCTCCCCCATGCACAGAGAACAAATTATTTATCTTCTGCCCTGGAGTATTTATATAAGATTATGAATAAAAAGCCAAGGAACCATCAGAGCAACAGCAGGGAGGGCACAACACACAGCAATCCATTATCGCCTCAGCACGGAACGGGAACACCAATGGCAGCTCCTTTCCTGCTGCTCTTTATGCAAAAATATGCAGAGACCCAGAGATTCTCCTATTCACACAAGCAGGAATGCACACCACAGAAAGCAGCACCTCATTTCCTAAATTGCCCAGCCAATTACCAGCAGTTCCTCCTGCTCAGAGGTTCAAGCAGCAGGAGGCTTCAAGAACACAGATTTTATTCCTCACTTCACAGCTAGGGGAGGAATATTCCCTCCTTGCAAATTAGGAGGTTTAAAAATAGCACAAGCAGGTGGTACAGCTTCCAAGTTGCTGGAAAGCCAGGACATGACTAACATTGGTGTGGATACTGGGTTTGAAGCTCAGGGTAGCCCTGCAGAGTTCAATAAAAGCAGCAGTTGCTTGGCTCTTCTGCTCTCAGCTGGGCTTGCAGTTTCCAAGCTGTCCTGGTTACAGGTTAGCCAGAATCTGCACTGTGTTTGAGCAGATTGATGCCTTCAGCCCTGGAAATGAGTTTACTCTTCAGGACAGAAGATCTGGCACTTCAAAAGAACTGAGCACACAAATCTAGCATGTTTATATTTAAATTTGATAGCATATTCACAAGTGTCAATTTTCACCTGAAGCTGTTAAGTATGATATTGACAAAATAATGTTAGTTCTAATAACAAGCATTCTTAGATATTATGGCATCATAAAACATCTTCAGTATAGCAGCAACTTAATAAAGACATCACTGATGTAAAGAAATAACAGCAGCACAAAGCCTTGGGTACAACAAATAGCAGAGACACTTCTGACAGAACTGAGCTGCAGGTAGATTAAACACATCCTAACACAACACAGGCTTTAAATGAAAGCGGAATGGGGTTTCCTTACAGGATAAAAACTCGAATATTGACACAGAAAACCCAAAGTGGTACCTGTGAGGCAGAGCCATCCGTGCTCCCTATGGAATCACTGTCAGGAGAGCTACCAGGGCCATGGATACTCAGTGCAATGTTCCCTCCTGGGAATTCATCTCCTCGTACTGAATGGATGAGGTCATTCAAGTATTTGTAGTAAAGGTTGCTGGACAAGAAACCGGGTAGGAAAACCTGAGAGATAGAAAAAGTCTTTAATTAAGGCTGGTCTGCATAGTTAGAGAAGAGCACACAAATATCTCAGTCCTTGTGTAGATGGAACACAAGTAAAAGCATCCATGCATGGAATTATTGTGGATTGGCAACTGCAGTGCTTTAAGTTTTAATCCTACTGCAAAATGAACAAACCCAACTGCCTATTAATGAAATCCCCCAGTAAATGGAACTGAAGTTCAGGGGGGTTTTCTTCCCTTCTACAAACTTAAGCTTGACAGCCCAACAGGCTTTACAGTTATTCTGTTTCACTGTGCACAATTCTCTGCAGCTCCAGAATCAAATAATTCATCTCTGGTATCTGGGTATCCCAGAGTTACACTATTAACCACAGCACTTGTATTAGACTTGCAAACAACTACTAAGAGGAAGGAAAATTTTCTAAAGATACCAAATAAGCTGTTGATAGCAATTCACATGGGAGGAAATTCTGTTACTTCCATTAAACTGCAATAATCACCCAATGAGACAAACAGAGCATTAACAGCAGCAGTGGGTGGTATCTTCAAATCAGGCTGGGGAAGAGTCTGGCAGATTTTCCTGAAGCTGTTCTATTATCCAGGTAAACTGGAAATCAGTAAAGGAAGAGGACAAACCAGGGCACACTGTGGAGCCCCCATCACCCTCACTGAGTGTGAGCCCCACGCTGAAGGGGGATCAGCCCCACCCCACTCTGCAGGAGGATCTCACCGTCTCCATGGTTGTCCAGGCCTGCCTCAAGGGAGTGGTGAAGCAGTTGGGGAGAGGCCCCCCCTCCCTGCAGATGTTGGATTCAATCTCCAGCCTCACAGAGTCATCAAAGCCCAGAGGGTGCGTGGCCTGCAGGGAGAAGTACCTGGGCAGGGCAAGGAAACAACACAAACAGGATTTGCAAACCTCTGCAGTGCTCAGTGCCCACCCCAGACACTGCACACACCTGGTCCCCACTGCTACGGGTGAGACGGAAACAGTCTGAGAGCCCTGCCCTGAAACACAGATGGAAAACAGAATGGGAAACAGGAATGGAGCAGGAAACACCCAGAACTCCAAAGCAGCTTTGGCTCTACTGCTGCTCACTGCTGCTCACATCCTTGCAAACTGAGTCTAAGGATGGGGGAATGATTGATGAATCTCTGAGTGAAACATTTGGTTCCTCTCCAATTATTATTTCCTCCTTGGGTAATAACTCCAGTTGTGGTAGAGCCTCACACTTAAGCTTAAGAACAAACATTTCCTGGAAGCAGTTGTGCTGTCTGTCTCCCAGCTGTCTTATTGCTAAAGTGAAGCACAAAGTACAGGAAGAAAGTTCCTCTCCTGAAAGTCGGATATTAAAAAGGATCTGATTGCTTCCTTAAAAAAGGAAATATTTCACAATACTAAGAATAAGCACTAGTTGGCTTTTTTTACATGTGAGAAGAGTTTCTGCAGCCTACTTTTAATGAGTAACAGTATCTGAACATTACAGTTTTCCTGCAGTGCTGTATCTGCTACTAGGCTTAAACCCCTTCCATTTTCAAATGACAACCAATCAGCTTTAATACTTCCCAACCAAACAAAACCAAGCAATTAAGTCCTGAAAATCCTGAATTATGTTTAAGACTGGAATCCTTGTAAGGATTTCTCCTCATGTATGTCAAAAAAAATCAGTTCATGTGTGCAAACACATCAAAAACCACCTTGATAAAATGCACCTCAGCAGACCAGCCCAAGAATGCAGAGAAGTTCCTTTTGCACAGCAAACACAAAACCACAAGTACAGAAAGAAAGGATTGTTGAGCTCCCTCACTTGTCATACAAAATCATGGCATCATTCTGTGCTTCTTGCCCATCATACTGGCCTTCTTTGGCAGCAAGCTGAGACTGGAAGTTATCTGCTGCCAACCAGAACTGCAGTACATTAACTGCATCTTCCTTCTCCATGTACTGCAAGGGAAAGCAGAAAAAGAGGAGATTAAAGAAGTTTTAGCAAGAAACTTTTAATAATTTTTTAACTTCCTTCTTCCCATTTAGAACAAGAAACATAGGCCATGTATTAGTCATGCAAAATTGGGCACAGTATTTTGAATTTCTGTTTCAGACAGATTTAGGTTGCTTGGGGGGGGGGAAAAAAAAAGAGAAAAAAAAAGAGAAAAAAAAAAAAGAGAACTTCTGACATTTCTTTTCTGTACTCATTTTTACACTTAGTTTCCAAAAAACTATTTGTCTTGTCCTAGGACAGGAAGCACCATTTTCATGCTACATTTAGCTTACACTGAGCTCAGCACATTGTCTCAGCTTCCCAAGCTGCAGTTTCAAACTACATCAGCTTGTCAGACTGTCAGGACAAGTATGTCAAGAGCTGATTCCTTAAAGGTGCAGCAGCCTGAAACTGTGATATCTTTTATTTAACCTATCACATCACTAAAGGTGCCCTCTCCACATAGCACTGGTTATGATTTGTTATCTGTAATCCGGGCTTTTACAGTCGCTACAATGTGAAGATCAAGATGACAACGTCAAAGCTACTACAAAGCAAAGGGACTCTGAGAAGCCCTCACTAACTGAGAGGAAATCACAAATACTCATTCCACAACACAATGGACAGGTTTGAACATTTGAATTAGTTCTACATGAGGGCAGGAAAAAGTTCAATGCATTTTCTCTCAGAAAAAACACACCTGGGTTTTTTAAATTATATTTAGAATCACAGAATTACAGAATTGTTTGGGTGGAATGGGACCTTAAAAATGATCCAGTTCCAACCCCCTGCCATGGGCAGGGACACCTTCCACTATCCCAGGCTGCTCTAAGCCTCATCCAACCCAGCCTTGGACACTGCCAGGGATCCACAGCTGCTCTGGGCACCCTGTGCCAGGGAACAATTCCTGCCCAATATCCAACCCAAAGCCATCAAGGAATGACCAGATTTTTTTTTCCATCTGCTAGAAAGGGATCTAAAAGCAAACCCAACCATTGCCACTCACCTCAGAGAAGTAGAACAGGGCTGACTCACAGAACAGAATGTCAGCCAGATACACAGTCCCACTGGTCAGCACCTCAATCTGGTATTTACAGAAATGGTGACTCCGCAGGAACTCACTAAAGTGCCTGTACAGACAAGGGACAATCACTTATCAGGGTCAGCAGCACCCAAGGCACCCTCAGAACCCATCAGCTCTTGCCCAGAACTCTGATACTTTTGGCTGGATAAAAGCCAAACAAGCAAGAAACAGGGCAGGTTTGTAAATGGCACAAGAAAGAGATAAAGAACACAAGAGTGTGAACAGCCAAGTTCAGCAAGAATGGATTTGGAGGAGGGGATCTGAGCAGTTTCAAATCTAAAATACAGCACAGAAAGTGCTGATATGGTCATGTTTCCATAAAGATTCTTAACAGAACCTTTAGGGCAAGAGACACAAGAACCCAAACCATGGCATCAACTTACTCTTGTTCCATTGCATTGAACACTATGGACTGGGCTGTAACAAAGCAGTTGGGATCCACTTGGCCATCCTCCCCACAGATCTTTGCTGCAAAGAAAGACCAGGTTAATTTTAACATGGATTTGGCTGATGGAGCTGAAAGGCAGAGCAAGGACTGGTTAATGAAAAATTGCAGTTCAAATCCACCAGAATCAGCTGGTTCTGACTGAGCAAAGAGCTGTCAAGGCTGGCCAGATAACAATAACATGGCTAAAGTATTTGATTGACACTCATCTGCATCCCCTCCACAATCACCAAGAATTCTTTCCCTAATTTAAACAAAATCTCTGGGAGTTTTTATGAGGATATTCTCAGCACTGCTGAAGGTCAGATCCACTGATACTTGTAATCTCCTATCTTTTTAAGGCTGCCTTTAAAATTCATAAAAATAAAGATAAATGCAAAAGTGTGACATATTAGAGACACATTTTTATGGGGACAGAGCAGCTCTGAAATGAGGAAGCAATTATTAATTCTTACCAACTATGTCATTTCTCATTGCTTCTGTAATAGGGATTGGTTTAGCAGCATCTGGAGAAATATATTTGGTAAAAGTACTAACTGCATCCCGTTCTATACCTGCAGGGAAGAAACACAGAATCACACTTGGAATTCCTTGGAGTGAGTGAGTAACAAATATTTCCTCTTCAGAAAAGCAACTGTCTAATTCTCAGTGATGCTTCCACTGCAGGATATTCATATTCTGCCCCTGACCAGCTGCAGGGACTGTGTGATCTCCAGTCAGGTCACAACAAACCCAGCATGGACTGAGATGGAATAAAACAACATAGCTCCAAATTTTCCCTACCAGCACACAAGGCAGAACCCACTTCCCCAGCTGCACACCATAGTCCCAGAAGCAACAGCTTTCAGGCAAGTGAAATTCCCAATTTTTAGCTCTCATCACAGAGGAATCACTTGCATTATATAGGAATTACTAGGGAGAAAACCATCTTAAAATGATATGCCTCAAACAAGTTGTGTTCTTTACACATCATCTTTTGAGACTTGGGACTCTGCTCTGGAAGACAGAAAAAATTACACTCAAATTCTTTTCAGATTTCTCAATAAGGACCCTGTGTTTTCAAATTCTTTTTAGACATCAGAAAGCAGAGATGCTTTGGTGACTAAAACATAATTTTCCCTGTTTAAGTGGCTTTGGGGCTGAGGTTATGTATTGTGGAGGCACATGATAAATAACTACATGAGAAACACAAACAGCAAGAGAAGGGGATGCAACACGAGGAAACAGTTGGGCAAACAAAAGGAACCAATATGAAGAAAGAAGTGTTTCCTTTTTGGCTGCAGACTTGCACAAATGAGGGAGGACTGAGTAGATGCAAAGTAGAGAAACATGTTACTGTGCATGTAGCTCACTACCAAAAGGAAATATTTTAATTTCATCCTTACTTCCAGCAGCCTCTGAAGAGGTGGAATCCAAATGACAACAAATCAGTTACAAGGGGAGGAACTCTATCAAATAAATCCAAGAACAAAACCAGTACATTCCACACACAAATCTCCACAAGTCTCTTGCATATGTCATTTTATATATTTACCTTCCATCACCAGTGAATTATCAATTCCCAGCCCCACCATCCAAACTTTCTGCAATTCTTTTAAGGTGGGATGGGACAGGTAAGTGAGGAACTGGACATATCAATGTTCACTTAATTTCTTATCACACACGGAAGAACAGAAGCAACCTAAGCTCATTGAGTACACAATAATTTTGCAGTCTCTTCAGCAGCTTTTTTATTTTTCAACAAGTCAAACAATACACAGCTCAAACTGACCAGCATCAGTTAACATCAATAATACATAAAACTTTCTTCCTTGCAACATCACATCAGGCTTGCTAAGAACCTGAGAACTGAGGCTGCCCCCTGCACAAAAACATTCATTTCCCACCTTTCCAAGCAAAGGGAACACACAGCACTTACTTTTCATGAGTTTTCCTGACAAGTCCTTTAGTGCAGAGGAAGGGCTGTTTCTATTTGATACTGAAAGCTTGGAAGATTCTTGCTGATCAGCTGGGAGAGGGTGAGTCCCTGGCTCTGCTTTGCCCCGGGGCAGGGCCCTGGTGCCGTGGCTGTCCTGCCCCAGCAGCCCCGCATGGTTCTGGCTGCTGGCAGTTCTGTGGGGCTTGGAGAGCTCCAGCCTCTCCTCCAGGCTGGCAGCAGGGGGAGAGGAGCCCAGTTCCTGCTGCTTGCAGGGGGACACTGGCTCTGCCAGGGAGCTCTGCTTCACCGTGTTCAGGCTGTGCGCGCGGATGCGGGACCACGTGGTGGAGTGGAAGCTCTCGGCCTCCAGCCAGAATTTCACCAGGTGCTCCATCCTGCGCAGCTCCATGAACTGGATGAAGTAAGGGAGGGCTACACTGTCCTGCAGGACTTGTTCAAGGGTCTTGGAAAGGCTTGATTTGGTCTCTTGAGCCTGGTAGTTCAGACACGATCTGCCTAAAGGAAAACACGAAAGGGAGTGAGTCTGTACTGTACCACAGATGTGGGGGCTGGATACAGAAGTGTCCTGTAATGCAACTGTGAAGGGGCAATTCCAACACAATGCCAAAGTAAAGGAATTCAAGCCTGTTCCCTTCAAATCCCTCCCAGGGTAACACAGATGCTATTATAACAGCAGCCACACTTTCATTACCTATTTGCTTACCTGAAAACCAAGGGATGGTGAGTGCATACCATCACAAAATAAATACATAATAATATACAAAATAAATACATAAAATAAAAAGAAAATCTGACATTCTTACAGCCTTACCTAAGTCTCCAAAGTGAGCAGCTTCCATGTGACTTGGCTGCTTCTTGAGGGCAGCTGTGCGGCTGCTGGAGAAGGAGTCCATGTTGGCAGAGATGGCGTTGATGGCCACATGGCTTGGTCCTGCAGCCTCCAGCAAGGCATGATTCCTGGTGCTTCTCTGAGGGGAATGTACTGGGACTGGAGCTGGAATCAAGACAGGAATTGTTAAAGCACAAGGACCCCGAGATCTCTTCTAAACATTGCCCAATGCTAAGCACCCCAAACTAGATCAGGGATTTGGCAAGAGTCAGTCTCATTAGGACCTCACTGTACCACTGGGTGTCCTCTTTGATCAAGGGTCTGATTAAAGACCACGAGTTTTATTATTGCAAGAATAAACTCACTCCCACCCACCTCTGCTTTCCTTATTCAGCAGCAAATCAAGAGATGCCACGTCCAAGTTTACACATGAAATATTCCTGGGTCTTCCTGCTTCCTTGATAACCACTACTGTAACAACTTTATACTCTGTCAACAGCTTGGTTTAGTTCCAATGCTCCTGCCAATCAATTTCCTGTTTGAAAGCTAAAATGTGATAAAAAATCCTGAGCTACAAAGCTATCTGTGAGGTTTAACAAGAGTTATTTCTCAAAAATATTTTTGTTGCTTCTGCTTGGTTGCAAGAGAAAAAAAAAAAAAGCAATAAGGAAATACCTGTGATGAAACCCAGGTTATAAACTTAACCCCCTCTGGCTGTTTTAGGACACAAGTGGCTACTGGAGCTCAGAAAAAACAAATAAGAACTTCCTCACACAAAACTCTGCTAATTGTTAATTGATGACAAAGCTGAAAAAAACCCCACACATGCTCACAGCAGATTCCAAAGCTCTCAGGAAGCTGTGTTGGATGAGGATGTCATGCAGGGACATCTTACACCTCTGACTCAAAAATAAAGCACATCAGATGAGCTGATTATCTCAACACTTCCCAGGGATGTGTTCCATCAAGGTGTCAAGCAACTTGGGCTTCATGACTTCCATGCTGCATCACTTTATTTTTATTCCCAATTTTATGACAGCAGTTGACAATTTCACACTTAGATGTCACAGATACCTCAAGAGCAATGGAAATATTTAAATTATTGCCAAGTGTTTGTGCAGCTGCAGAACTGGACACCAAGACACCACTTGCTGCTTCTTACAAAGCCTCTGGGTGGTTCATACCAGCAATAATGGAGAAAATACCTTTTTTCCAAGGCCAAGGGATGGCAGCAGTGGGAAAATTTGGTGGAGGTTACTTGTGTAGAGCCAGAGACACACTCCTCATACTGCTACAGGCTTCTGTCAATTATATTTAAATTTAATTTTATATAACATTTGAGAAAAAAATGTTCTATTCTTTCCAAGGGTCAAACAAAGGTGGTCTATGCTGCAGCAGCTCACAATGTGCAGTACTATAAATTTTCAAGTTTATTTTTATTTTCAGGGTCACCATACTGGTAGTTGCACTGGAAGGTGAGGTGTGGCTCTGCAATTGATGCAACTCACTGTTTCCTGCATTTGATTTGAAAGACAGACCACCAAGGTGAAAAAAGCCTGTAATTTTCTCTTGATGTGCAGATAACACATTACCAAGTACAGAAACAAGATTTTGTCTGAGGGTATAAAAGTAACAAATCAGATTCTGGCATTTACCTCATCTCCTTTCAGTACTGCAAGAAAACCTGACAGGATCAAGAAACTTGTTTTCCTACAGTTTATAAATCTCTATTCCACCAAGATCTGTTCTCCTTTCCTAAGGGATTTAGCAGCAAGACTTGGGCACCCCACAGAGCAGCAAGGAATGGCTCATTCAGGATTGGGATCTTCAGCTTCACAAACCCCAAAGTCAAATCTGCAGCTTCTTCTGCAAATCAGACACAGAGAAGCTGCACTTTGCAAACTCCAAAGGACACTGCACCTGAGCAAGGAACTCCTGGAGCAATTTGCTGTGGATAAGGAACAACCACTGCAAGGTGACTGGAGTGCCTGATCACTTTGAATTAAAGCTCATGCCTGACATAACTTAATAACCTCCTGCACCTACAGAATCAGCAAGAGGAGGAGGAAAGATTAGTTACTATAAATAGCCAGAAACAGAATTAAGTTCTGGGTTTGATGCACAGGTCAGATCTGTGCCCAGGAGCAAGGAATGATCCTGTTGGGGAAAATAAAAATGGTGGATGATGGCAGAGATCTGAATTTACAGACAAAAGTTTGTTCTTACTTTTAATCGCTTTCACATCTGTGGTCTTTTCTTGTTCTTTGCCTTTCACTGTAAAATACAAGGGAAAATGTTAATGCTATTTTGGGTGACTAATGGCATTCACCTGAGAATGGACACAGAATTCCCAACATCAGCAAGTATCAGAGGCAGACAGAAACTATAATCTTGTTAAAACTGATTCCTCATTTAAATTGCACATCCAGTAACTGACAGAGGCTTTCAAAGCTTTTCTGTTGATTTACTTTCAAAAGCAAAACCTTATCATCCATTAATTAAGTTTCGTGAAATACAGTCTGTTACATTTCCATGGAGGAAGATGTTTGTTGTCTATAGATTAAAGCTACATTCAGGGTGACTTTATTAAACAGCATGAACTGGGAAGAGTGAGAAAGGTGTGTTTTAAGTGTAGAGCACTGGCAGGTGCTCTCTGTGAACCAAAAATCACCTAAAAACAACATTTCCCTTGTGTTATAGGACGAGCAGCACAACACCCAACACTGAGGAGATGTGGGCTGGCTCTGGCTCCATGGAGCTGCTTCCATGCACATGATGGGAACCACAGAAATGCTCTGGAAACTCCCTGCAAACAGTTAATTCTCTCACAAACAGGCTTGCTTAATCATCATGAAACCCCGGGTGAACAACTGATGGGGAGATAACAGTGTAAAAAGTTGTGATGGAAAAGTGCTCTGAGGATTTATTTTTTAAAAATATTACTATTTGTAAAGGAAGCTCCTAAAGGAAGTGAAGGAGGAGATCTGTTCAAAACAAAAATGAAGAAACCCAAGCAGCACATAAACAGGATGGCAGAGAAATAAATTGGAGAATGTGATCTACCAGGGAGGCTGCTCCAGGCAAGGATTATTACTACAAATAGGTCATCCCTGCACACGACTGTGGAGCCCTTCCTAAGGTAACCACAGGGCACAGCCCAGCACAATCCCACATTTCCATCACAGAACACATCCCAAAAACCCACCCGAAGCGTTCCCATTCCGACCCAGGGATGGTAAATATTTCAAAGGAGAGCTCCGGTCTCGGGTTACATAATGGCCCTGGCCCGGTGGCTGCAGCGCTGCCTCCAGCCTCCCCTGCGAGCACAAACCCTGCAGGGCTGCGAATCGGCAGCTCGGGCTGGAAAACTGCAGCTGCCAGGAGCACATGGTGTGACAGACGGGTTCAGGTGAACATTAAAAGAGGAGGATTCTCCCCACGCCGACCTGCAGCCAATGCAGCAGGAGTGTAAGCAGCCTTTACATAACTGAGCTGATGGACAGGAGGGAAATCAACCTCTGTGAACTCTCATCTTTCCCAAATCGCTCCAATATTTCATCAAACCAGCTCCCAGCAGCAATTCCTGGGTTTCACACAACAGTCCTCCATAAGCCTATTTTCAGTTTAAATACCTCTGTTCCTTCTTTCCAAGCAACTCAGTTCCTCCCTAAATACCTACTTACAACTGGAAATACCAACTCCAGGCTCGTGTCCCAACCCTTTCCACCCAGGCTGCTTCTGTCCCCAGCAGCTCTGAGCATGACCAAGTGACACCAGTAACAGGAGGGGACAAAATCAGCTCCCATCGAGGACAAGCCCGAATTTCAGAGAGTGAAGTTTCACTACAAGAATACACTTTCACTTCCCCCAGAGAGCGGACGCTGTGTGGTGCCTGTGTGAAACCAGAAGGAACCACAGGACAAGGGCTGAGGGTGACATTTCCAGTGGCCAATCCCATTCCAAAGGGTGCCAAACCAGCACGTGACGTTCCAGAGTTTCAATTCACATCTTGAAATGCTCTGAACCAACTCAAAAAGCGTTCACAGTGTGTCAACAGCACACAAAAAACAAGGAGATCCTGCTGAGGTCAGCCAGGCTGTGGAACTGCACATTATTCCCAAGATATCCCCAGGGATGAGCTGTTCCACTGGCAGCAGTTTCATAACCTGCCCTCAAGCACCCAGCTCACCTGCTATACTTTGATTTCTCAACCCATTATCCACCCTCAGTCTGCCAGACCTTTATTTTAGGGCCCAAGCTATAAAAACACTTCACCCCTGGTTTTAATTTCTCTACAGGTCAGTTGCTTTATGATCCTTGCTATGGCTTAATTTTAAATTAGTTTTAATTTTTACCCACTGCAATATCCTCACAAACAATGACAGCTCACCCCAGGAACATTGGTGTTTGTAGGATTGTGGCCTGCATGTGGCCAGAGTTTTATCCTAAGCCTTAATGTGCTGCTTTCCTCACAGCTTCAGCTCAAATCTTCTCTAAAAGCCACACCTAAAAACGGAGATCACACTGAGCAGTGCTTTATGCACAGCCCAGATGAAAGGTTGCTTTTCTCCTCTCCTTCACAGTGTCTCTCTCTCGGGCATTTAGTGCTGATTTGCCTCTCTGACCAAAGATCCTTTAATCAAAGGAACACAGATCCTCAATTACACTTCCCAGATAATCAGAGCTTTCATGGCTTTCTCCCTGAGAAAGTTTCCTCACAGGCTGACCTTGTCCCTGTGATTCCACATCAGGACGGAACCTCAGCTCCACAATTCTCAATGAAGCAGCAGCAGCTCTTTTTGAAGAGTTCACAACCACTTCAAAATTTTATTCTGCAGCCCAACATTTGTATATAAACACCCCCAAAAGGATTATGGCACTTGCAAAGCCCTCGGTGTCTTCCAGACTCTTCAGATCTGCAAAGTTTAGACTCATTTCTTGCACAACTGCTGCATTACCCTCCCCAAAGCGTGACATTTTCAGTGCTGCTGCTTTGGCTGAGCAAGATCCAGAGGATGTGAGAGCCAAGAGCATCTCCATCAGCCCAGGTACCACATCCTCGCCTCTCAGGATGTGCATTGTGGCTTCAGTAACCCAGAGAGGCTTTAGGAGAGCGCTACATCAGGAGATCAATGGTTGCATTGCTCGAGCTGCAGCATCACGAGGAAACAGAACTTCCCCAAGGGGCCCTTCCTAAAAGGTGCCACTTTCAACAAAAACCACTCAAACCACAGCTGGGCAGGCTGAGAGTGCAGGGTCCTGCCTGCAGCACGATCACAAAGTGCCTTCAAAACGCTGCACTCCCAGAGAACACTTAAAAACTGCACCCATTTGTGCTGCTGGAGTATTATAAATATTTCAGCAGCCCTGAATTTCCCAGCTTGTGCTCCCTACCAAATCTATTGCAGAATAAACAGCCATGGGCTCCTCTGGCTTTCACGGAGATCCCGATGCCATGAGGTCCCTTTTTCACTGACATTTTCAGCTGCTGCTGTACATTCTCATTGTAATTTATACAAAGCCGGCTTATGTCGGCGTTGTGAAAAACCAACCGTAAAGGGCTCAGAGGCTCAAACCCTGCACGAAGCGTGGGAGGTGCCCCAGCCCCCTCCCGCCCCGGTCACCGTCCGGAGCCGCGGGCAGCCGGGGCCCGCAGCCGGCGGTCGCTGACCGGAGAGCCCCGGCGGCCGCTGCCGCGCACCGGAGAGCCCCGGCGGCAGCCGAGCCCCCCGAGCCCCGCCCGGCCCCGGCCCCCCGAGTCCTCCCAACCCCGCGGAAGGAGAGGACGCGGCGCCGGCACTGACCGTCATTGGCGGGGACGCCGCTCCTCAGGGCCCGCGCGTCCTCGCGGGGCCCGGCGGCGGTGCCCGGAGGGGCAGGGCCGGGGCCCGGCAGCCGCGCGGGGGACGAGCCCGGCGGCCGCCCGCCCGCCGCCCCCCTACCTTTCCGCCTGAAGAAGGACATAGCGCCGGGGAGGGGGCGAGGCGGCCGCCGGGGCGGGGGAAGGCGGGAGGGAGGGAAGGCAGCGCGCCGAGACCTATGAATGAGGCTGCTGCGCCCGCCCGCCGCCGCCGCCGCTCCCTCCGCCTCTTCCTCCCGCGGCGGCGCCCGCGGCCGCCATGTTGTCAACAACGGCCCCGCGCCCGCTTCCGGCAGCGCCGCCCGCGCGGCACGGCGGGATGCGGCCGCACTCAACATGGCCGCCCCGGCCTCGCGCCCGCCCGCCAATGGGGCCGGGGGGGGGCGGCCATGTTGGTTGAGGGCATGGAGCCCGCGGGGGTCGGGCGGGGCGGGGCGGCCATCTTTGATCAGGGCGAGGGGCGCCGGGCGGCGTGAGGCGACGGGCGCCATCTTGGCTGAGGGCACCGACGACCCGGGGACGCTGCGGCAGCTCGGGCACGTCCCGAGGGCACAGGGACAGAGCCCCGAAAGCAGGGACAGAGCCCCGGAAGCAGGGGATGACGGGCGGGCGCCGTGCAGGGCCGTGAGAGCCGAGGCGCCTTTGAGAGAAACCTCAGGGACGTGTCCCCAGATGTCCGCTTCGGCCGTGGGGGCCGCAGCAGAGGGGCGGACAGACAGACGGACACACGGACAGCCCCGCCCGGGTTGTGAGGGCTCTGCAGAACCGGTCCCAGTCCTGCAGCCCTGTGGGCCCTGTCTGTGCGGGACACGCGGGGCCGCGGCCGGTGCAGGAATGCGGCGGCTCCTTCCCTCATCCCACAGCAGCCCGAGTCCAGCACAGCCAGAAATCCCTGCCGGGCCGCTCGCCACCTGCGGAATCGCTGTCCCATAAGTCAGTTCCGTCTGCGTCCCGAATCCTGCCACAAAAATCCTCTTAATCATCCTCCCGAGGCAAATCTGCTCTTCCCTCACCTGCCAGGGACGTTTGTCACCGTGACGCGGCGCTTAGGTTGATATCCGAGGAGACACTCCTCAGGTTGATCTCTGAGGAGAGATATCTGCTCTAAAAGCTTTACAAACACTTTGTAAAGACTGCGATTATAAATTCTGGTTAGTGAGCGTGTGAGGAAACTGAGGCTCAGGGCCAGAGGGCAGCTCGGCCATGCCCGTGTCACCCCGGATCGATGCAGTGTCACCCTGTGCCGTGTAACTGTCCTGCCCTTGCTGCCTGAGCCGTGCCAAAGTGATGTAATTAATAATCATTGCCTGCGTTTCTGCGCCTCCTTTCATCCAAGCATTCCAAAGCTCTTTACAAACACTCAGTAATTAAGACTCATAAATTGTAAATGGCATAAAAGGTACACGGGGATCTTCCAGGGCTGGGATGGAGCCGTCTCCTGGGCGGGATGGTGCCGTTGATCAACACCCTGTAGCAATTGCATTTTCTCTTTTGATATTATTTTTGTTAACTGGTGCTCTTTGATACAGTTTTGTATACATGCCCAGAGGCTGGCTGAAGCATAATGAACTATTCTATATGGTTTCTGCATAATGAATGGAATTATTTAATTGGCACATAACCTCAGAGACTGCTAATAGACTAAAACATTCTGAAGATGAGCAAACTGGAAAGAATGGCATGACTCAGGGAACACTAAATTAACATATTCTGCCAAAAACTTTGCACCCAGTCCTCTTGGGTTTCACGGTATACGTGGGGGTTGAAGGATGCAATGATTTACACAAGAGTTTGACATGAATTACCCTCCCTGGACCAAAATTTTCTCTCATTTTTGGGAATTCAGAAGGGCTGAAGCTCCAATCCAGAGCTGCTCACTCAGCCTTGGACCTGGATCTGAACTGGAAGTGTGAGTGACAGCAGGTGCTGGAGCGTTTAACAGAACATGACAGTTTAATTATCTGAGCAATCAGTTAAATATGACTTCAGGACATGGGTTGGTCAACGTCAGAGAAGCTGAGGGACTCCTCCCTAAATGAAAACATTCAAATAATAATAAAAAAAAAAGCTCTCACTGCTTGATTTTTTCCTCTCCACAGGTAGAAAAAGAAGTAAACTTTATTATCTGAAAAGATCTGAATGGAATGATCATGTTTGGACAGATATAATAAAGCAGAACAAGCCTTGATAATTAATCACAGGGCACTGCTCTGCTCAATTACAGCACAAAAGCACAAATGTAACACATTAGAGGCCATTTCCATGTCTCCCATCTTTGGGACAGTCCATTTATTCCCATGATGTTGGGATTCTCTTTCATATATAGAATTCTCTCTACTTTGGGAACACACCAAAAATTATATGAGTAAGGGCTTTAACAGCTGAGATCTTACTCTGGAATAATAATGTCCTAAACACATCAGGAGTCAAAGTTTCTGTCTTTGTACAGAAACTCACAGCACCTTCAATTAGAGACTTGTATTTTACTCCTAATTTTCTTTATTTTTTAATGGGAAAACAAGTGTCTGCATGCACACACAGAATTCCTGGCAGGTTTGGCTGTGGCTCACCTCAGTCCACGAACCTCATGGGAACAGGAGGGTTGGTACCTGTGCTGAGCATTTCAAAGAAGGGAATTCTCCCACGTCCCAGCCTGGTGAAAATTAACTGCTTTTATTAAGACACTGCAATTCCTCCCTGTTTCCTTCCACGGGGCACATGCCCAGGGAGGGAGGTTTGTTCAAGCAAGGGGCAAAGAGTCTCTGCCTGACTCCCAGTGGGTGAGTTAAAACTCGAGGTTTGAAGTGTAAAATGGGATAAAAAGGTACAAAACAAGGTTCACTTCCCAGCAGGAAGAGCTGTGTTGGTGACCTGCAGGTGTGCTGGACAGAGCTCTGGGAAGCAGCACTGAGCAGCAGAAAGCAGAAAATCTCCCTCTCCAGTCCTGAGCTCTGCCCAGCCCTGCCACGGCTGTTCCTGCAGGAACGGAGCCTTTTCAGCAGGGCTGGAGCCACTCAGGGATTGTTCTGAACCAGGGAAGGCAAAGGGGCTCGTTGGCACCTCCACCCTGCCCAGATGGCACCGCCAGCGCTCTGTGGGACTCACCTCAGATGACCTTTCTGCAATCCACAGTGCTCTCCCCAAGTTCTTGGCCATTCGATGGCATCATAAATACTTGGAAAATAATCATTTATTTTAACACCATCTTCTGTTTCTCCGTTCTTTTTTCCCCCACCTTTTGCTTTTCTAGATCCCTCAAGGAGTACAAGAAGTGATGCAGCACATGACAGCAATCAGGTATTTCTTTGAGCCACGGATATGGGAGAAAAAACAAGGCTGAGTGTAATTTTGTTCCTCTAGAACTTTCCTGAGGTCCCAGGACAAGCAGCGTCCGCGGCATTTCTAAAAGCAGGACACAGACACACCCCGTGGAGCCCAAGGGTTGCATGCGGGCAGGACCGCAGCGTTCCCGGGGCTTTGGCCGTGCCTCCATTCAGCTGCAGGAGCGGATTTGCCATCGCTGCCGCAGCACTCCGGGCGCGCACCAGGAGAGGGTGCCAAGCCCCCGGCTTGTGCTGCCGGGATCTGCGCTTCCCAGGACTCGGAGCCCTCTCCAAGCGCTGCGCTTTAAACACCAACCAACGCGCCCTGGATCTAAAGGAAAACTTCTTTTTTTTCACCAAAAGGTGCCCAAATGTCTTTACCTGTTTCAGCGCTCTCGGCAGTAAGTGCCCGAAACCCGCCCGAGGACATTAGCGCAGGATAAAGACATTTTTTGCTACATTTTAAAAAGGATCTGGTTCTTTATGCGGCTGATGGACGTGGGACCGCTCGGGGGAACAACTGAGCTCCTGGAGACCGAGAAAACCCGAGTAAGATCTGCGAGGCACAAACATCATAAAACATCAATCCGTGCAGCACCGTGAGGTTTAGCAGGAATAAAACCTGATCCATGAAGTTTTTAGAACGACTGTTATAAAAATCCATCTGCACTGGGAGGCGCAGCTTTTACACCTCAAGCAAGCGCAGGCTCCCGGGCAGCCGCTCTGCCTCCAGCACCTTGGAGAAACCTGCGGGATTAGAGGATAACACAGCCCGAGCCGGCGGACCCCGAGTCCGAGACCTCCTTGCCACGGCGGGTTTAGTCTAAACCTCCCTGTCACGGAGGGTTTCAATCTAAACCTCCCTGTCACGGAGGGTTTCAATCTAAACCTCCCTGTCACGGCGGGTTTCAATCTAAACCTCCCTGTCACGGCGGGTTTCAATCCCCCGCGCGGTGCCACCGCGGGATTCCCGCACCCGCGTTCCCCACGCGTGTCCCCGTCCGGGAGAGCTGCAGGAGCGGAGCGGCAGCATCGCCGTGTGCGGGCACGGAGGGAGGGTTAAAAACACCGCTCGTAATTACCGGCAGCAACAACCCGACCCTTTCGGGGCCGCTGCGGAGCCTGCAGCGGGCGGAGAATCGCCGCGAACCCCCAGAAGGGAGCGCGCAGGTGACCCCGCTCCCCCCGCCCCGGATCCCCCCGCCCGCCGCGGGTGTCGCAACCGCGCCCGTCCTCAGCCGCGCCCCGCGGGGGGGGCGGCGCAGGCAGCGCGCAGGGAACGCGCAGGGAGCGCGCAGGGAGCGCGCAGGGAGCGCGCAGGGAGCGCGCAGGGGCGCGGGCAGCGCTGCCGGCCCCGCGCCCGGCCCCGCCGGCCGCCCCGCGCCGCCGATGCTGTCGGTGCCGGTGCCGGTGGCGGGCGCGGGGGCGGCGCGGGGCGCGGGCTCCCTGCCCCGCCGGCGCACCATGTGCAGCGGCGTCGGCTGCTTCTGGGCGCTGCTCTCCGCCGGCCTCCTGGCCGCCTGCGCCGCCGCCTTCCTCTCGCCGGCCTGGCTGCTGCCGCCCGGCCGCGCCGCCGCCGGCTTCGGCTTGCTCTGGCGCTGCGCGGGGCCGCCCCGCGGCTGCCACGGCTCCGCCGGCCCCGGCGGCTTCGGAGACATCCCCTCCGGTTCCTGGCAGGTGAGCGCCTCCCCGCCGCGGCACCCCCCACCGCCTCTCCCGGGCTCCCGGGAATCCCCCGGCAGCTCCCCGACATCCCGCCTGCCCTTCCCTGCACTCCCCGGCAGCTCCCGTCACCTCCCCGGCATCACCCGTGTCTGCTTCTGGCTCTCCGGCATCCCTCATCACCTCCCCGGCACCCCCCCCTTGCCTGCTTTCGGCTCCCCGGCGTCACCCCATCACCTCCTGGCCTCCCCCCAGACCTGCTCCAGGCTCTCCGGTATCTCTCCGTCCTCCTCACGTCCCTAAGGTCCTCCTGTCATCACCCCAGCTTCCCTTGTCCTGTCTTCAAGAGCTGCTCCATCATCCCTATCCTGCCCGGACCATCGCAGGCATCCCCTGCATCCCCCTCGAGCATCCTCGGCATCTCCTCGTGCTCTCTCCAGCATCCCTTCCCTCCTCCGCATCCCACCCGTCCTGCCTCTGAGCATCTCCTCAGCACCCCCTGGGTGCCCCGTGATCCCTGTGGGGTCTCATCCCTCTTTGGGATGCTGGGCTGTTCTCGGGGTGCTGCCTGAACCCCGGTGCCAGCGTGGTGGTCGGTGCAGCCCCAGCGTGGCCGCGGTGCCGGTCCCGGCAGTGCCGCGGGGCTGCCCCGGCCACCCCGCCCTGCCGGGCCCAGATCCCCTCGCCCGGGCCGGGCAGGCTCCTGCGGGCTGTGCGGGAGGGACTCGGGGAAGCTGCTGAGGTTTCTGTGCTTCCCAGCGGGGCTGAGCATCACTCGCGGCTGAGTTTGCTGCGCAGGAGGGAGCGGGGAGGTGCTGAAACTGCTGCTCCTGGGACACGTGGATGCAGAAATCGAGCCTGGATGTGGGGATCGTGGCTGTCCCCCTGGCCGGCCACCCGGGGCGATGCCCGTGCCAGGTTTTGGGAAGGAAGGAGGCCAGACCCCCCCGCTCGCCCCATGGTGTCCCGGGGTGACAAAAGAGCCGCCGGTCACACTGGGTGTGTGCAGGGAGCCCACAAAGCCCGGCCCCGGCATCCCAGCGCCCGCTTGGCCCCGTCCTTCCTCCCTCCTCTCCTTCCATCCTTACCCCGAGGCTGTGAGTGTGAAATCCCCGCCTCTGCTCGGAACACACGAGCTTGGACCCGCTCCAGGTCACGCCGTGGCAGGGTCCCCAAGCCGGGGCAGCATCCCCGGAGCTCGGGGCTGTGCCGGGCACAAAGCGTGGCTGTCAGCAGCTGGATTTCTCAGCCTGCCATGGAGCTGCGCTGTTATCTCTGCCAGGACACCAGGGCTGCGTGTGATTGCTTAAATCCCATCACGGTCCTTAAAATTGGCATTAGAGACAAATATTGTGAATTGCAAAGAAAAGAACCAGCTGTATAAACTCCTAACTATTTATATAAAAAGGTGCAAAAATGCTCTTGTTTCCATGGGCTGGCCTTTGTTCAGATGTTTTTGCAAATGTGATGCAGATAAACAATTCCAAGTAATAACAAACTTTAAAGATAAGAAGGAAGCTCAGCAGTGACTCATTTGAACAAGCCTCAGCCTCTGAAAACACAGAGATCCAGATTATGATGTAGCACGAAGTCTCTGAGTTCCTGAGCTTGGGCTGAGGGAGAGATGAATAATCACAGCACCGAGGGGAGTTTGCAGGGCATTTTGGTGACATGTCCGTGTCACCTTTGTTAATACCACCCAAATAATTAATGAACAACAACCAGTGCAGACTCTTTCAGAGGAGAGTGCTCCCTTACCATCTTTCTGCCATGAGGAGGGGGAGAATACCTGTTGTGATGGTTATTTGATGGGCTGGAATGTAATAAAATAGTCCTGACAGCTTTGCTGAGGCAGGCGACAGCTTTGGCTTTCCTGCATGAGCAGCCTCGGAGCCCGCACGCCTCGGTGCTCAGCACGGCTGAGAGCCCTGTCCTAGTTCAAGCAGGAGATTTCTCTCCGTTTTGGAGAGATGGGAAAGTCGTGGCTCTTTTTTCTTTGCTTTTAGAGCCGTGACGTTCATTTCCAATCTTTCCAGCGATCTGACGGGCAGCTCTCGCTTTAAATGAAAGCCGAACGCGGACAGGAATCTGAGAGCTCCTGAAAAGAGCCTCGAGCGTTTGCTCCAGCGGAGTTTGCTGCAGGAGGGTGGGAGCTGGGGCTGCCGGGGGCAGAGGGGGCTAAAGCTGATGTGGGGCGCAGGAGCTCTTCTAGAATGGAGCTGGTGGCACATCTGGGGATGTGAGAGCACACCTGGGAGGATGCTGATGACATCTGGGTGGATGTTGAGCACACCTGGGGATGCTGAGCACACCCGGGTGGATGCTGAGCACACTGGGAGGGTGCTGAGCACACCTGGGTGGATGCTGAGCATACCTGGGGATGCTGAGCACACTGGGAGGGTGCTGAGCACATCTGGGAGGGTGCTGAGCAGACTGGGAGGGTGCTGAGCACACTGGGTGGATGCTGAGCACACTGGGAGGGTGCTGAGCACACTGGGAGGGTGCTGAGCACACTGGGAGGATGCTGAGCACACCTGGGTGGATGCTGAGCACACTGGGAGGATGCTGAGCACACTGGGAGGATGCTGAGCACACCTGGGTGGATGCTGAGCACACTGGGAGGATGCTGAGCACACTGGGTGGATGCTGAGCACACTGGGTGGGTGCTGAACACATCTGGGTGGATGCTGAGCACACTGGGAGGGTGCTGAGCACACTGGGAGGTTGCTGAGCACACTGGGTGGATGCTGAGCACACTGGGTGGATGCTGAGCACACTGGGAGGGTGCTGAGCACATTGGGTGGATGCTGAGCACACTGGGAGGGTGCTGAGCACACTGGGTGGATGCTGAGCACACTGGGTGGATGCCCACCCGCAGCAGGGATGCCCATCCCTGGGGAACACGGGGTTTTTTTGTCTCGCTGCCGTTCCGGTGTTTCCCTGCTCCGTTGTCCCGATTTGTTGAAGGGTGGGGGAGCGTTCAGTCCTGCAAACGATCGTTAATGCCAGTTGTGTGTGCACTTGGGGGATTATGTTAATCGCGCTACAAATGATGCTTTGAATCATGTCTGGAGGTTAATTAACATGCCTTTCTTCTCTTAAGAGGGCCTTCATGTCTGCTTGGAGTTGCTGGCTTTTTTCTGCTTCCTTTCATAATTACTTTGCAGCTCTCTAATATCATGGGTACCTTTAATTTAACCCTGTCAGTGCTGCTGGGGCTTTGCACTGAGCTCAGCACCATGATGGTTATTTGATGGGGTGGAATATAATAAAATATCCCTGATGGCTGCAGATGTTGTGGACAGGCTGAGACCTTGCAGGAGCTGATGGAAACTGGAGAGGATTTGGCTGGAGCCAGAGAGGAGAAAGGATGGTGATGGTGATATTGCCCTGCCAATTGTGAGTGAGGCCCTTAGGATCTGTTGTGGGATGACTTGGAGCTGTGAGGGCTGCAGAGGGACATCCCAAGGTGTGCAGGTACCCTGGGGAGAGGGGATTGCTCTTGGGAGGCCAAATTAAAAAAAAAAAAAACAGGTGAACTTTGAGCTCTGTGTGGTTTCATTGCCTCTCATGACTTTTCTTTTTCCTGGTGCCAGATCACTGTGTACGTGCAAAATAGTGCTTCATCCTCAGCTAATTTATTTTCTCTTTCAGTGGGAGCATTTGGCTCATGGGTTCCTGTCTCAGTGCTGCACTTCGGAAGCTGCTGCTGTCACATTTCAGATTTCTATTTTTATTTTTCCAGATAGTCTCCAATTATTTTCAGGCTTTGCCAAGCATGTAATCTAAAATCACAAAGAAGCTGATCAGCCCATGATATTCAGGTTAAAGCCACATGGGCCATTTGCCTATGGAGCCAGTGATGCCATGCTGGAGCAGAGCCCAAAATAACCTGCTCAGGACAGGGGGGAGGCTTTGCCCAGCCCCAGCAGTTCCTTGAGTGGGTCTTTCCTGGGCTTTAAAGCAGGACTTGAAAAGATTCAGCAAAGCTTAGTGAAAATGTACAATAAACCTGCTTACCCTTTGTATTAAATCTTCAGTGCTGGTTTCTCACTGCATCAGGTCCCTGATGTCATCTGGGGTTTGCCCATTGGGGCCAGGTTTGCAGATCAGCTGCCCTGATCCCATGAAAAAGCACATGGGGTCCTCATGGAGATGGGAAGGAATCTGTTACTCTGTGGAAATCTGTCCCTCCTCTTCTAGCACAGGCTCTGGAATTAGGGAGAGATGCAGTGAGACCCCAGCAGGGACTCGGTGTGTGCTGCCCCTCAGGCAGAGGCTGCTCTGCCTCCAGAGTCGTGTATCAGGCCAGCACATTAATTTGGGATTATCAGGAAATCAACTTTTAGCTCCTCATCCTAAGAACTTCCCAAGAGAGCAGACTCTGTCTGCCAGTCCATTTGATTTGTAATTGCACTTACACAACCTCGGCCAGAGTTGTGAGCGCTGAGTGTGAGGAATTCTTGACATCACCACCTTCATGCACATTACCCCAGAGCAGATTTATCTGCTTTCATCAGCCACCCAGACTTTTCTGACTTACATTAACAGGTCTGATGGTGGGGAAACCTGTAATTCCTGGGCTGTGGTCCCACATTTGAGTGCCCAAGTCACAAACCACCACTGGGACTCACCAACCTGGTCTCAGCTAAGCTGGGCTGAAAGGGGAGCTGAGGCAGGACCAGCTTAAGGGTGGGCCCTGGGAGGTCAGGCTGATTGAAAATGCAGCCAGGCTGCTCTCAGGATTAGTTCTGTCCCTGCCTCTCAGAGGGAGAGGGAAGCTGCTTGGCCACTCCTGGCAGGGATGGTCAGGTCACACGGGTCACCTGCCCCCTCCTCAAAGGCAAATCCTTGGCCTGCGGCTCGGGAAGGGCTCAGCAGAGCCACTCTGATGTTGCATTTGCCCTTAGCAGGGCCCAGAGCAGAGTCTGGCTCGGGCTGGCAGGGACATTCTGGCAGTGGGACATTCCCTGCATCCCCTGAGGCTGCAGATCCCGGCTGGGCGAGCGGGGGGACCCGCGGGGCATTCCCTGGCCACGGCCACGAGCCCGGCTCGGCTGCCAGCGCCAGGAAAGGGCCAATCCCAGGGAAGGATAATGACAGAGTGAGGGGAAGGAGGGCTCATCGGGTACCCAGCACCGTGCACTGCTTGCTGCCTAATTAAAATTTCATTAAGTTGGTTCGAATCCCTTGATGGAGGTCACAGGCACACCATTGATGTGCTAATGTCTTACTTTTCCCCTTTTTTTCTGTCTTTCACTACTATCCATCATCCTCTTAGATAAAGCAGTGCCATTAGGAACTGCTTTCCAGCATCCCCAGATGCAATGGCAGCAAAAGAGAGACAGCCATAATTCATCAGACGTATTATCTGTCCCTTATTTTCTCTCTAATTAAAAAAATGCCTTCCACCCCCATCACTTGGGTCAGTTTGAGCATTAACCCCTCTGGTGTTCTGTTGAATATGCTGGTGAGCTGGGAATTGGAAAAGTTGCCTGGGAGGCCACGACTGGCTGAGCTTTTAGTGGAGGTGGTGCTGAATTTAGGGCAAAAGCACCTAAATCTGGGCTGGGGAGAGATACCCCCGTGCATGTTGTGCTGTGGGCACCAAAATCTACCAAACCCTGCAGGATTTGAAGGGGAGGAAATGAGGGCTGGAGCCTCCTGTGCATGGCTGGGGCTCAGCCCCAGCTCGGGGGTTGGGACATCACCGTCCAGGTGTGGCAGCACAGCTGGGGCTCCGTGTCCCTGCCCGCTCTGGGTCTCGCACCATCGGGCACCTCCCAGCCCCTGGGCACGGGGGGCGGCATTTCCTGCGAGCAGCGTGGAGAGGGAAGATAAACGGGCCGGAGAGAGCGCTCAGATGGCGCCCAAAGGAACGGAATTGCCGGGGAGGAGAAGCCGAGGGTGTGTGGGATCCTCCTCCTGGCCGTCGCTTCGATGCGGCCCAGATGGCGAATGTTTGTTTTTTGTTTGTTTCTGTGCCTCCAGTGGGGGGAACAGGAGCGAGCTGCGAGGCTCCCCCCGGCCCCGGGGTCTCTGCTCCTCCCCAGGCCCCGGAGCCCCTGCCCGGAGGAGGCAGAGGAGGCACCAGCCCACAGCTGCATCCCCGGGTGCTGCCAGCATCCCCAAATCCCAACGCTCAGCTCCCCACTCAGCACCTCCATCCTCATTTGGTTCTTAACAAGGTTAAAATCTCGGTGTCCATTTGGTTTCTACCTCAGCATTGCTCAGTTCAATCCCAAAAGATTCCCATAAGGAATATTTGATCACACTGAGCTCTGATAGGAAGGGGTTGCATTTAAAAATGAAAATGGTTGGATTAATTAATGGTTGCCACCTCTTCTCTTACAGTTGACTTTACAGTTTTTCTCGATCTCATTTGAGGTTTCTTAGATACTTTCTCTCAACAGAGAGACAGACACACACACTGTGTGCCAGACAGACACACTGTGACCTTCACTTCCTTTTTCTAACTGAGCCTGTGGCTTTGTTTCCCAGTTATTCAGGGCATTTATTTTCTGGCCCCACTTCCAAGGATGCTGAAGGAGCTGAGCAGGGCTGGAAGAGCCCAGCAGTCTGTAACCTGGCCCTCAGCCTGCTGCCCTGGCTACCACAGGCCCCATCCAGCATGGAAGCTGTTGGGGATGGTCAAGTGCCAATTAATAAATTGCATTAATAAACTAATGTGCATCATGACCCAGTTTGTAGTGATGGCAGGAGCTTTGCCAGGTTGGTTTATCTCTGCTGAACCAAACACCAGATAGTGTTTCTCAGCACTAAAAACTGGACTGGAGAGTTTATTTTTCCTTCCCCCTTCCTGCTTTAATGCTGGCTTTCAAAGATTAGTTAACTTTACAAAAGTTTTCATTAGGGAAATTAAGGAATTCTTCCCAGGACAGCCATTATGTGGCATTTTAATTTTGATTTTTCCGGTGAATGAAACAACATCTTCAGCAGATTTATTGCTAAGTGAATGGCCCAGCCATGGCATGTGTCAGACCTGTAAAACACTAAAAATCAGGCAGGGGATTGTTGTTAATCAGAATTTATTAGGCCACATAAAGGCATATTTACAGTCCCACCAGGGGACGATTAATTTGTTTGGGGATAAACAATTAATCTCCCTGGGAGTGGGAGCAGAAAATCTGACACGGTTTGATGTCTTTTCCCAGCATGGCAGAGGCAGGATTGCTCACAGCCTCTCTGGGGGCATTTCCCTGGCACTGCCAGGGGTCAGCAATGCCCAGGGCCTCCCTGGCAGGGTTTGCACTGGGACCTCTGCTCTTTACTGGGATAAATGGGTTTTTTCCTGTCCTTCCTGAGCTGGGCTCTCACAGGCAGCCTCCTGCATCCCTGCTGTTCCTCCCCACCCTGTCTATTTTTGGGTTTCAGCCCTTGCATCTGTTTCCTGCATCCTCTCCTTTCTGCTCAAGATGCAACAGGCACAAACAGGGAGGCGAGAGGGAGGTGCTGCACAGTGGGAAGGAGACAATTGCAGCTGCTATTCTTTGGTACCTTTGCTCCATAGACTTCTTCAAACTTAAACCTTATTATTTCCCTTTGAAAGCAGCTTTTTGATCTGTGCAGGAGCAACTGCCCAGTACAGGGCAGGAGCACTTGAGAAATTCCCAGCTGAGGCCGTGGAAAGGTTATGACAAAAGCAACATTTCTGTTTTCCAAGAGCACGTGCAGTGTTTTGGCAGGTAATGTCAGCACACAGCCAGCAGAATGTGGGAGCCAGGCTGTGCCCTTTTCTACTGTCACCTGGTTTTGGGGCAGCTGTGTCCCTGCCACCCCTTCTGCCCCCCAAGAGCTGCCTGGCAGCTGTTGAGTGGCTCAGCATTCCTGGCCCACATGGCAGAACCCAAACCTCACCATTTACCTTCACCTGAATCTTCTCCCATTTATTCATAACAAGACCTTTGTTCCCTTTGCCAAGGCCTGGCTGGATTTGGGGGGTTTGGGGCACCCCTGTGCACATCAGGGTGCTGCCAGCCCTGAGACCCCTCAGTCTTGTTGCCAAGGCCTGATGGCAGCTCCCAAAGCAGCCCAGCCCTTCTGCCAGTTTAACTCACCTGCACCCAGCCTGTTGGTGCCTTTTTCCTGTCACTTTGTCCTGAAAAAGATCTTCACACTTCTCCACAGGGATTAACAGTGGGAGCAGCTCATCACTTGTTTCCAGCAGGAACTGTGAGTTTTTAGGGAATTTGAGCCACCACAATTAAGGAGAACCTAGATCATTAAAAATAATACGCTTCACACAAGAGAAGAACCAGCCTGCTTCACAAGACCCCTTTCTGCTGAAAAATTCATTGCTCTGAATAATTAATGGTCCTTGCAAAGGAGGATGGTTTTGCTGGGCAGAAGGTGAAATGCAGACGCCAGGCACAGTAATCCTTTTTTTTTTGTTATGAATCCAGATTTCCTGGCCATGCTGCTGCCCTGGGAGCAGTGGGGGAGCCATGGCTGTGGCTGCTTTCCCCATGGGGCCCCCCCATGTGACTGGGAGAGTGTCTGTGCAATGGGGACATCCATCCCATCCCATCCCATCCCATCCCATCCCATCCCATCCCATCCCATCCCATCCCATCCCATCCCAATCCCATGGGTCCCTCCTGGTGTAGAGACAGGGCAGGGGGCCCTGTTGGGGGTGTCCCAACCTTGTACCTTAAGCCCTGAAGCAGCTTTTGTCTGTGCAGCTCTCATGCCTTGGCAGGCTCTGGAGAGGAGCAGATTTCCCTGCTGGAGCAGCCTCTCCATTCCCTGGGTAGCTTTTGCACTGCTGTTCCTTTTGCATTGCATGTCAGGAATTCATTTATTGCTGGGACAGCATTTGCATTGCTCAGTGCATAAATAGGCTATAAATAAGATGCTGATTTCTAATCACTGCACAGCCCCAGGAGAAGCACTCACACCAGGGTGTCAGGTGTGTCTGGCCTGTCCCTCTCCAGCACCAGGGTGTCCCTTGGAGCAGTGGCAGCTGCTGGGACACAGCTGGCAGTGGCTGTGTCACCCAGCACCAGCCAGTGCAGCTCAACAGGCAGTAACAGGGGTAGGTGTAGGGCAGTGCCAGACCTGTGGGACAGCAACACTCATGGGAGGGGGGTTTGAGCTTTTGGGACCTCCCATGGGCATCCTAGGGTAAATCAAATTCCTCTTCCCCTGCTCAGCCTGCCTGTGGTTCCTGCAGAATAATAATAATAATAATAATAATAATAATAATAATAATAATAATAATAATAATAATAATAATAATAATAATAATAATAATAATAATAATAATAATAATAATATTATTATTATTATTATTATTATTATTATTATTATTATTATTATTATTATTATTATTATTATTATTATTATTATTATTCCAAACAGTAGCAGACTGTTTGTGACCTCTTTGGGGAGGGGAGGTAGATGGAAAGCTGTATCGGGGTTGTTTCCCCCAAAAGCTCAGGCAGAGGGGGGAAGATCAAAAGGCAAAGTGTGCTCTGCCAACCAGAATGTCTCACCAGGACAAGAGGGCTGGACAAGGGTGACAGTGGGACCTGACCCCCTCAGAGCAGCTCCCACACAGGTTATAAAAGCCAGGCTTTCCAGGGAGGTGGGAGAGGGACCTGCCTTGGAGCTGTGCTGCTCCAGGAGCTGAGCAGGTGTCACTGCAGGGGGACTCACCAGAGCCAGCAGCATTCCTGGGATGTGCTGGAAGGGACAGGAGCTGCAGCATTCCTGGAATGTGCTGGGAAGTGACAGGAGCTGCAGCATTCCTGGAATGTGCTGGAAGGGACAGGAGCTGCAGCATTCCTGGAATGTGCTGGGAAGTGACAGGAGCTGCAGCATTCCCTGGGATGTGCTGGAAGGGACAGGAGCTGCCATGGCTGCTGCAGGGCTGGGCCTGAGGTGTCCTCACGCTGTTTGAGCGCTGTCACCAGCTGGGTGCTGGAGGAGGAAGGTCCCCTCTGTGCCCCTGGCCATGCCCTTGGCTGGGCTGGCACATGTCCCTGCTGGAAGAGGCCACCTTGCTGCCAGTGCCACCCGCTGTCACCTGCAACGGGGACAGAAAGAGCAGCAGGGCAGTGATTGAACACCTGTACCCAAGGGCGAGCTGTTTTGCCATGAATTAATGCTTTTCCCTGTTTTTAGGCTGCTGGGGGTGGGAGCAGCCTGCCATGTCAGCAGAGCTGCAGTGGGATCCCCAAAATGCCTGCTCATTGCCAGGCCTGCTGGGACAGGGCTGCCATGGATCCATTTCAGTGCTCAGCAGAGGCACTGACACAGCACACACATCTGATGGCACTGGTTTAGGATGTGGCCCTTCATGCAGTCATGCACTTGCAGGTGTCACTGCAGCCCCAGTGAGCCCTGGGAGCCGGGCACGGCTCAGCCTGGGCTCAGGACTCAGCAGTGAATTGAAGCAACAAAAGGTGGAAGGGAAAAGAAGGGAGAGCCGCCCATGACAGGGCTGCACGGGCCAGTCCCAGAGGGGATTTCTGGGGTGTGTGTGGTGTGGGTGGCCTCTCTGACAGCCCCTGTGTCCTTGCAGACGAGTGCAGTGCTGTGTGCGGGCGGCTGTGCCCTGCTGGCCCTCAGCTCCCTGCTGGCCATCGTGGCTGTGCTGCTGCCCGGCGGAGCCTGCGAGCGCCGACTCTGCACCCTGGCTGGCTACATGCAGACAGCAGCAGGCAAGTGATGGGGCTCTGCTCTTTGGGGGGGAAGGTGGGGTGTCCTGTCCTGCCATCTTGGGGCTCAGCAGCGTGAGGAGATTGCAAACCCTAAGCACAAAAGTTATTGAACATCCCCTCCAACCACACAGGGGTCTGTGGCACAGACACACACACCCCCACTGCCCCCAGCTCAGGGGGCTCTGGTGAGTGGTGGAGACCAGGCAGGGTGCTGCTGCACCTCCTGGGGTCCAGCAGATGCTCCCTGTGAAGTGTCCAGTTCCATCTTTGTGGATAAGCTTCTGGAGGGATTTCCCTCTCTGAGCTTTACACCTGACACAGGGGTTGCCCAGCCTGTCCTGTATCTCCCCAGGCAGCCCTGGTGATGCTGCATCCACTTAAAATTCCTTTGCAATCTCCTGTGCTTCTGCCTTGGGGGAGTGCAGAGGGAGAGGGGAGGAAGCTGGGGAGGGACAAACCCCACTGGAGACTTGTCACCCCTGCAGGGAGCCCCGTCCCTGAGTGTTGGACCAAACCTCCCCAGCTGGCCATGAGCCACCATGGGAGATTAATGCCCCTTCATGTCTGTGCCCAAGAATAAACTCCTTTGCTTGGAGAAATTCTCAGGGCCAGCCAGGCTTTGTTCTCTGCCTGGAAGCATTCAAGCTGCTTTGGGGGGAAATCCTGTTACACGCTCTCCTCTGCAGGGCTCATCCCCTGGGATCTGATTTGGGACAGATGGAGCAGGACAGATTTCAGCCATGGCTGCTCCAGCTCAGCCGGGCTGTGGGGCCACACACAGCTGCTTGTGCTGTGCCCTTCTCCCAGTCTGGAGATTCCCATCTCTGCTGGCTGGTGGCCAGTGGCTCCCCTGGGTGTGGGGCAGAGGCTGGAGGAGCCCCATGGCAGATCCAGCTCCAGGGATGGGTCCCTTGCAGGGGATAACTGGGGTGGAAAAGGGTAACCCCCATTACCTTTGCCTGGGGGGTGGCACATCCCTGCTGTGTCTGGAGCAGATACAAAGCACAGGATTAGGAAGAGTCCCTGGAAAGGAAACTGACTGTGGCAGATAAATACAAATGAGGAGCTGCCAGGGGTTCTGGTGATATTGAACAGGCTGTAAATAAACTGTAGGCTCTAAGCGTTATTGACAAATGAAAATTTACTGGGGACGTTTGAGCAAGCTAATGGGTTGCTTTAAACCCTGGCATTGCCTGCTAAGCATTTTGTCTTGTGCTTTTTAATTTTGTGCACTGTGGATTAATTCCCATTCAGAGCCAGGCAGCCCTGAGTCAACAGAATTAAATGGTTTAATGTATTTGGATTCAGAAATGCTGCCCCTCCATATTTTCTCTCCTTGTTCCCCCCTCCCTCCCTAGGAAGAAGCTTTTCAATAGAAATCAGCTGCAGCGAGGTGACAGGGAGAGAAACTCCTCCCCAAAAATCACATTACCTCAGAGAAAACCAGGGATTTTAGGATAGATGAAATTATAGGGGAGGGAAGGAAAGCAGAGCAAGCCTGGAGGTTTGATAGAGAAGCTTTCTGATGGGGGGGTGTGGGCAGCTCTGCCAGGGGGACCCCCTGAGATGCTGGCAGAGCAGTGGGGATTTGTTTCTCCCAAATCCCAGGTTTCCAGGTCCCACAGTCACCTTTCCTCTGTCTGACCAGACATTTTCCCACTGAAACCCAAATTTTGCTCTCCTTTTCCCATTTCACAAAGCCAACTTGAGGTATTCTTTTACAGCACCAAAGGTATGAGTAAATCAGCTCAATTCTGTGAAACATTGAATCAGGAATCCAATGTCCTGATAAAGAGCCAGGTGCACAGAACATGCCAGAAGTGCAGGAGCAGAGGTACCAGCAGAGCCAGAATCAGCCCCCACAGGCTCTGCACTGTCTCAGAGGGATGCCCTGAGCTGCACTCACATAAATCCAGGTGCAGAGGCCAAGGATTGATCCCTGAACCAAACAGGAACCAATCCTGAGAGCAGCCCCACAGCAAGGGCAGCCAGGCTCACACTACAGCTTTAACACTTTCCTGCTGTACATTTGGAGAGCCAAATTGTGCCTTTTGCAGCCCCAGAAGGGAGGAAGATAAAAACCTCAGGCAGACAGAGCAGAGCTCTAATTGCAGATGCAGACAGGCCAGTGGGGTTCAGAGCTGGGCTAATTGCCACCATGCTTTGAGAACAGGAGTCCTGATGCCTGGCATCCACTCCTTAGGAAAAACCCAACATATCCACACAAAAGACAAGAGGATGATCCCTAATGAAGAGTTAATGAGCAACAGGGAGAGGAGGGAGGATAAAGGAACATTTGCTCAGCTCTCACACCCTACAAAGTCAAAGCTGCCTCTGAGAGATTAGAGATGAGGCTCACTCCTGCTCATGGTGTCAGCTCACTGGAATGAAATTTCTGGGGGATCCTTCCTCCCAAACCTGCATGGCAGCCCCTCCAAAGGGGCTGAGGGAGCCAAGCTGGCCCATTTATGCGTGAGGTGTCCCAGTCCTCAGCTGCAACCCACTGCTGTTGCTGGAGAGGAGTCCTGGGGCTGAGGACAGGGACAGGGAGGGCAAATGGGGGCACAGCTGAAACCCTGCCAGTTGTTCTTCAGCAAAAGCCTCTTTGCTGGGGTTTAAAAACAGGAGTTAATTCCAGGAAGAAATGTCTCCTGCTGCATGGGGCTGAAAGGGAAGCACAGGGAATGTTCTCCAGGGCTGATTGTGCCTGTACAACCTCTCTGGGGGCTGCCAGGTGCTGCTCAGGGGCCCTGCAAGGCTCTCAGAGCAGTTTTTCAGTGACTGGGGGGGGGAAGCTGCTGGAAGGAGCACGGGGCCATCCCAGTGTGTCAGGCAGTGCCTTCACCCATGGCACCTGTGGCTGATGCCCTGGGGAGCCCCAGGGCTCTGCTCTGAGCTGTCACAGCCCCCAGCAAATGCCTCACAGGAGTGTCCTGAGCCTGGGGCAGCTCAGAGCAGCCTGTGACAGGTTTCCAGCAAGGATTGTGCCCCAGAGCGTCCCCACCCCCATGGGAATGGCCTTCCCAGGGCAGTGAGGCTGATAAAAACTGAGATTTCCACTCAGTAAACCCCATCAGACAGGAAATCTGGGTAGATTTCTGCTTTGGGGGCTCGTGGTACTAAGGGCAGGACTATGGGTGACCATGCTCCAGCACTGGAGCTGGTTCCATCTGCTGCTGAGGAATGAATCCTCACAGGCAGGATGAGCAGCCCTCCTCATCCCTAAAAGCCTCAATAAAGGCAGGACTGTGTTGATTTTGGGAAGCTTTTCCCTGTGTGCTGTTGAGGCAAAGGGAGGGGGTGGCTGATCCAACCTGCAGCGGCCCCATGGCCGCTGCTCCTTCCCCTGGCCTCTGGGGCTGCCAGGAGGAGGCTGCAGAGCTTGGGACCTCACTGAGGGCACAGAGCACAAGAAGCCTTCAGGGAGAGCTTTGCTTTCACCCCACACTGCTCTCTGTCCAATCCCACCACCATCAAGTCACTGCTCAAGACAAACCCAGTGCTGAGGGAAATGATCCTGACCTGCCTGTGCCTTTCTAAGGCTCTTCTGGTTTTAAAGAGCAATTTCCCAGCATTGCCATGACAGAATCAGAGCAGTCACAAGGCTCCAGCAAGACAGGCAGAAACCCTCAGTTATGCAATTTAGCCACACTGTAATCCCAGGTTTCATGGTAGTCCCAGGAGCTTCTTCCTGGAAAATTTGATTGCATTCTGCAGCCAAGATGCCTCTTACTGGCAGCAGCATGGTGGCATTACAGAGATGGCCTCAGCTTCTGGTCAGTTAAGCAGCAGAGCAAAATACAGGAGACCTTTGTCTGTTCTTTAGACACTGATCATCCAGTAAGAACACAGAAAGAGGGAGAATTGTTCACTTTCAGATCAGTGTGAACCTTCTAAATGTATCAATTCCCAAGGACTGAAAACCAGCCAAGATTAAAATGCTTTGTGCCATTCCCAAGGGAGAGCAGCAGGAGGGATGGGAGGTTTGGGGCAGACTGGCGGCAGCAGGGCCACAGCAGTCCCTGGCCAGGATGCTGTCCCAGTGTCACAAATGTTATTTAGGAAGGCAGCACATGATCCTTCCCCCTCATTGCATCTCCCATCCCTCCCTGCATCCCAGCCCACCTCTGGGATCGATGGTGCCCTGTTTGTCCCAGGCTGTGCAGGCTCTGCATGGCAAACAGCACCATCATCTGCATCAGTATTGATCCCTCAGGCTCCCATCCATCAGCCTGGTGACATATAGGTAATGTGTAATTAGTAACTTGGATAAAAACAGCACCAGGAGGGAGCTGCCAGGCCAGTGTGTCCATGGAGCAGCAAAAAGAGGGGTGGTGGCTGCCTGGTCATTGCTGACCTGCCTGAGTCACTGAAACTTTTCTCCTGCCTTTTGGGTCCCTCCCATCCTTCCCCTCTCCCAAAAATCCCGATGGGAACAATGGCATGAGGAAGGCACCCTGCCAAGCATCCCTGGCCAATGCATTGTGGGGATGCTGGAGAGCAGCACCAAGGATGGTGCAGAGGCCACCAGACAGTGGGGACACGCTCTGCTCCTGGCTTCAGTGTCCCAGCACGGCTCGGAGGGGACGGAATGGAGCAGGTACCTCCCCAAGGCGGGGGGAGTGAACTAAACACGTTCAGGAAGGGCCAAGGAGAGGAGGCTCGGGGCGCTCCCAGCCCCGCAGCGGGCGGGGCAGAGCCAGCGGCGCTCCTGTGGCTGCGGCAGCCCCCGAGCCCCATCCTGCTGACCGAGGGCTGTTTGTCAGAAACATCCTTGGGATTCGGAAAAGGAACTTGGCAGTGGAGGCAGGGGGGAAGCAGCGCCCTGTTGTCCAGGCATTGATTTGATTTAAAATCGCCCAAAGCTTCCCCCATGCCTGTTTAAAAATAGCAGCTTGGCTTTTATCACAGAGCCCACGCTGTCCCTCTCCTTGTGGCAGAAAAACACGCTCAGTCCTGATGCACTGACACTGCTGGATGTGCTCAATCATCAGAGCAGCATTAAGGAAATGCTGCCATAAAGCTGTTTCCCCGCTGACAAAAGGTTCCTCAGGTCTGCAAGAGAAGCTCCCAAAAGAAGCCAAGTCCAGTCTTCCTGCAAGGTGCTTGGGCATGAAAGCAAAACACAGCAGCATAAAACCTGAGCCTGGAGATGTGTCCTGCTCCTGAATTGCAAGGGCAGCGTGTTTGTATTTCTCTGGAAAGAGCAAAGCTGGGAGCAGCTGCATGATCCTCCTCGGTGCTCAGGCCCTCACTGCCATCCTCATCCTCTCCCCTTCACATTTCACATCCTGTCCTTGCCATAGAGACAGCACTCACACTGTTGGAAGCCCTGATTCTGCCCCTGGTGCAAGGCTTTTTCCCCCCTGCTTTCTTTAATTACATTAGCAAAGTCAAAAAACTGCCTTTGGCAGGTTATTATTCAGTCAGTGAACTCTCACTAATTCCTGACACAACCAATAAATATCTGAGCCAGGAGCTGGAGAGGGGCTCAGCCACAGCCCAGCCCCACTGCTCACTTCAGAGCCAGTTTTGCTCATGCCTGACTTTCCTGTGCTCTCATTTTATTCACTTGCACTGATGCAGCTCCTCTTCTGTTACATTTTTTGCTACTTTCCTCCAGAATTCAGCTCAGTAAAAGCCACAACCATCCTGAGCCTTGTGCTGGTTTGTCCTGGAGCAGGGACTGCCCTGAGCCCTGTGGAGATGCTGGGCACCAGCACCAAGCCCAGGTGTTATTCCATCAGTCTCTGTGTGCTCAAGAATTTGATGAACTCCTGTGTTAGAAGCAACAATTGACTTCTTTTCCCATTTCCCTCCCAGCTGGGAGGTGTTGTTTGAGAGGATGTTGCCGGGGAAAATGAACTTGTCAGATCTGCAGATTGACAGGCATGAAAGTGGAACCACAAACATCAACTTCAGCCTTTCAGGAAATTTTTACTTCTGCTGAAACAGTAATTTCTCTGTGCTCACTCCAGTGCATACATTCGAGTGACAGATCATCTTGGTTTGAGAACAATGTCATGATTTTACTTCCAAAACCCAAAATCTTCATTGGAGAGGCAGGCCATTAAACACAGCAGGGACAGGGGAGGGGCTGGCAGCTCTGCTCCCAGCCAGGCTCCCTGCCACAGGTTAAGTGCAGATCATCCTTCCCAGGGCTCCAGCTTGTCTCACACAAGGTGCAGAGCTGCTCAAGGAGAAGGGGCCAGACCCTGGCTGTGCTGTGGAGCAGCTGAGCCCTGCTCCACCCCAGTGACAGATGACAGAGCTTCATTTCCATCTGACATTTGGACAGATTTCTTTCCTCTGCTCACTTCTCATGGTGTGCTGTGATTGTCTCCAGGTGGGTGGTGCAGTTTGGCACTTTGTGCCTTTGCCCTCCCTTCAGGCCAGGTCCCAGCAGCAGCAGTGTGCTGGGCTAATGCCAGGAGCAGAGCATTTCTCAGCAGCCTCATTTAGAGAATAAACCAGCCATGTCCTTTCACTGGCTTCTTGGAGAGGGGCAATACATTTCCAGTGGCATCAGTGACAGAAGCAATATTCTTTCATTGCTATCATCAGAAAAGAGCAGCTTTGTACTGCAAGAAAGAACTATTTCACTTGTACAAAACATATTTTTTATTTCCTTAAACCTGGGGAAATCCTTGTCATATTAATATGTGTCTGAATTGCTTCTCTTTCAACAGTTCTCCCAGGGATTTGAGCTCAGACCAGTTATTGCACTTGGATGCAGTAACAGTCCATAAAACAGTATATTCTGTAAATAATAAGAGTGCTTTGTAATAAATGGAAACTACAAATAACAAGTGCCACTGGGACTCCAGCACTGCTGCCCCTGAGGAAATACAGGCCCCAAGGAGCCCAGCACTGTGCCAGAGCCACGTGTTTCAGATGGGAAAATCCATATTTCATTTGATTCCCTCTGCCTGTGACTCTCCCTTCAGTTCACAGGCAGTTGTTCCTTCTATAAGGCAGGATATTTACCTGGATTCTAACATTTTCAAGGCACCAGGGTGGAGCTTGTGGGTGTTACCAGAAGGCTCCTCAAGCCACATCTCTCCAAGCAGGCTCCTCCTTGAATTTTTGGTGAGGGATGGCTTTGATAATTACTTGTCTTTCATGAAGTTTAATTGATCTTGTTGGTTGTTGAAGCAGAGAACAACAGCAGGAGAGGGTCCCCCTTCCCATGCAAGTTCAGGTTGTGTAATAAACCAGATCCTGCAAAGCTTGAGAGCATTTATCATTTCACAGCTGTCATTAGTGGCTGCCCAGCCTGCTTGTTGCATGCCCACAGTGCTGAGCAGGATCACATCCTCTTATCTCCTTGCTGTGTAATTATGTGTTCAGCTGAGGTTTCTTTTCACAAACAATTTGACTTCTCCCATTCCCCCTCCTTGCTTAGTCCATGTTTGTTGGAGACAACCCTGCACCCTCCTGCAGGGCCACCTGAATGTCCTGCCTTGCTGTGGGGAGGGAGCTCACAGCTGAATTTCATGCATCCTGAAGCAATTGTGTAGACACCACATCATCTTTATTGCCTCATCCATATGCACTGAGTGCAGGGTGTAATGCTGAGGAAAAAACCCTCCCTGTCCCCTCTGATGCTGGCAGGGAGCTCAGGACTGTCAGGAGCATTCTGCAGTTCAGTCTGCTCAGGGGTGCATTTCAGGGAGTTTTGATCAGCCCCAGAGCCCACTCTGGCTCTGGCAATGCTGAGGTTTTTGGCCTGCTGGTTGGATGCTGGCTGTAATTTAAAAGGCATCTGAAAGTGGGGACAAGGACCTGTCAGGACACAGAGCAAGGCAGTGTATAGAGAAGCCATCCCCTGTCTGCCAACACCAACATGCTGCCCCAAAACCTAAAGGTTGACATCAAATTTAGGGTGAAGCAGTGAGCCCCTCAATGCCTCAAAAAACTCTGTTTTGCTGGGATTAGATGAAGCTCATGCTATTTGTAGATCCTCCTTAGAGGTCATTACAGGCCCTGCCTGGCCCAGCCTTGGAGAACACAGTGATAAATCTGGGTGGCAGCTGCTGGCTGTTTTTTGTGTCACAGATTTCCCAGGCAGTTAAAAACTCTGCATCTGTGCACCACAGTCTGGCTTTAGGAGCAGGGGTGCACAGAGAGGATTTCCCTGAGAAAGGAGCAGTGAAGATCTGACAAATGGGTCTTTCCACCTCCTGCAGTCCTGCTGACTGTGGGACAGACCCTTTGGTGGCACTTCCAGTCCCACTTTGCTTGCTCTGATTTGGCTTCAGTGTCCTGGATAACTGGGAGGTGCTGCTGGCTGAGCTGGGGAGGCAGCCCTGGGAACAGCCACAGGAGCAGTGGCTCTGGGCCAGCTCCACTTCCTTTTAGCACAGCCTGACAATGCAGGGAGTCTGCCAGAGGTCTCTGTCCTCCTGTGGGCACGTAGCACAGCTCCCAGGCGAGCTCTGCTTCGGAAATGTTTTGCTCTGCCTTCCTGTCTGAGCCTGTGCTGAGCTGGATTCCTTTGCTGGTAAGGAACAGATCTGCTCAGAGGAGAAATTTACCCTGCACCGAGTGTAAACACAGATGGAAACGTGGTGGAGCCCTTTCCAAAGTCAAGGGAATAAATCTGTTTAAAAGGCTGACACCTGGGCAGTGAAAGAGCAGGTGGAGCAAGAACCCCAGAAAGGACAGTGTGAGACTAAAGCAGAGGGCACAAACTGCACAATTAAGAGGAGAAATTACCCCAAAGAACGTAACAGAAAGGAGAAGAGACTCCTCTGTGGATCTTTTTTAAGACTCCAGAGTTGTTTGAGCCCTGTGAGCTGCATCCCAAGCAGGCAGGCTTTTCCCCTGGACTAACCTCATCTGCCTTCTCTAGGGCAGCATGTGAGGGATGCAGCCCCACGTGTCCTCCAGCTGCTGGGAGGGATAAGCAGGATTTTCCTTCCTGGTTATGCAGCTATTGCAAGGACAGGACTCTGGAAGGACAGGGCATGTTCACACCAGTGGGAATCAGCTTCATGATGGTTTGGGTCAGCTCTGCTGCTCCAAACCAGTACATTTTCTATGTTCTACAGTAACAGCACTCCTGAACAAAGGCCTTGGTCCTGCAGGGCTTTATTCACTTGCTTAACCAAAAAAGCTAAAAACATGGATAAGCCTTGGATGGCTGAGAAAATGTGAAATTGGGTTCTCCTCCCAGCTGTAACCTTGGCAGAAGCACAGCTCTGGCTGCTAAAGCCCATAAAGTGCACAGCCCCTGTTGCTCCTGATAGGGGTATAAAATTATAATTACTTGAGGAGTGACTTACGATTCAGTGAAACAAGAATCTTCTCCTTTTTGATTGAATTACTCAGTGGTTATTCCTAGAAGACTGGAAGCAGATGGCAAGCTCTGGCCAGGCATTTAATAGCCTGAGTTATGGTATGGAGGGGATGGAGCTGAGCTCCAACCTGCTGCTCCTGCCTTCCTGCTTGCTTTGGGTCCCATCCTGAGGTATTCTCCAGGAAAGGAGAGGCTGGGGGCTAGGACAAAACTGTTTGCAGCAATGGATGGAGATGTGGAGGATGTCCAGTAGCAGAGGGCTCGTTTTGTAGCTCAGTTGGCAGCACAGAAATGCAAAAATGTTGTTTCTGTAAATCCAGTGCTGCTTTGGCCTAGGTAGGCACATCTTGACAGCAATCCCAGTGCACTGTCAGGAGCCTGTGGAGCTGGCAGGTGACAACTGCCCTTGTGGCACACAGGAAAGCTCCTCATCCTTGCAGGCGCAGGAGGAGGAGGGATGGATGAAGCAGACAGTCCCCTGGGCTGGGGGGAACAAACACAGCTGTATAATTTCTGCCTCACTGCTCCTCCTGCCCCCGTGTATCTTGAGCACATCAATAAAATCAAACAGACTATTAGCAGCACGTCCTGTTATCAGCCATGGATGGGCATCATGCAACCTGCATTTTATGAAGTGCTGCTCCTACCACTGCTGGGCCTGCAGTGATTATCACATCTCCTCATAGCTGGGCCACACCACAGCTTTTATGAGCTACCCTACATCAAAGGCCCTTTCTTTTCAAGATAAATTAACAATTCTCTCTCTTTCTTTTTATTTAATAGCATAACAGCCAGCTGATTACTAGGTGAGACACCAATCGTGTTGCTGAGCTGTGCTTACTGCATTGTCTATTTGATTATTTTTATTGAATAAGCAAATGTTCTCTTAGAGCTCTGAAGTCCTTATGAGGGAGACTCATTTTCTGCTGCTGTGATCTCTTTGTCACGGGTGGGTGATGTATGAAAAGGAATTGCAAATAGCTGTTTACAGCAAGCAAAGTCCCAGAACAGCCCACTTCAATTTCTGCTATCTGTCGGAGGCTGTTGCTGGTGATGGTCAAAATTAATTAAGCAGGAAGGAAGAGAGCAGAGAGGCACCATGCATCCAGTTCTGCCATTGAAATATTAATGGTGAGCTAATCAAGAAAGAGTATCTATGAATATCTAATCAGCTCACAGTTTGCAGTTTTACTGAAGCAGTGAAGTTCTGGGCAGCAGCCCTTTGCAGGAGGTGTGGGAGGGGAGGTGGGTGGGCTGCTCCTGATCACTCTATCTGGGAATAAACAAAGAGCTCCTGCCTGTCACAGGGGCTCAGGGACATTTTCCTTGCACATCTCACATCCCTGCTGCCCCTGGATGCTGCTGCATCCTTCCTGCAGTCACCCACAGAGTGCCCAGCCCACACCATTCCCAGGGCTGTGCTCCTTCCTCCCCAGTGCCAGAGGAGAGCTCAGCTCCTCCAGGACTGAGCTGCAGCCTCTGTCCACATCCAGGTCTTGGGAAAAGGCTCCAAATTGTACCTTGGACACACAGCCTGGCCCTGTCCCTCCATGCCTGGTACAGGCACCCCACAGGAGGCAGCAGCTGTGTCCCTGTCCCTCCTGCCAGCGTGTTCCCAAGCTTTTTATGGGGAAAGAGAAGGGGATGCTTGTGCTGCAGGGCCAGGGTGCACTGCAGACCCCCCAGGCTCAGTGCCTGCTCAGCTGCTTTCTGCCACCCACCACACAAGCAGGGAAAAACAAGAGGAAACAATCCCATGGCAAAGCTGGGCCGATTCCAATCAAAGCCACAAAAGTAAATGTCAGTTTTGGGTGCCAGGAGTCGTCAAGCATCATTTCTTTCTTCAGTGTCAGTGTAATGAGGGCTGTGGCTTTGGAGATTTCTATTGCTGTGTTTCTGCAAACAGTTCCCTCCTCTAACCTCTTGGAAATTGGATTTTGTGGGGCTGAGCAGTTTGTGTGCAGCAGATAGCAGCAGGACTGATAAGCAGAAACCTGTTTACACACTCACTGTCATCTAATACTCCAACTGGACAGGCAGCTGCCTAGATTATTTTTTGAATTTCTCTTTTTTTTTTTTTTAACATTATCCAATGTAATCCTTGTTGGCTGGATGTTTTGCTGCTTAACTGGGAGAAATGTGAACTAGGCAGTTTTAACATGTAACAAACATGAAAATGATGTGAAGAAAAGGATAAAGGTAATAAGTAAATCTTAAATGCCACCAAGGAAGAATCAAGTGGTGATCAGGAGGGAATAGAAAACCTGTGCTGTCCTGTGTGAGTGGTATTTCATGTGCTGCCAAGGGAGTAGGGACTGGATACAACTCCAAATTCAGAGAGTCCTGGCACATTGCTCTGACAGCCCCAGGAACTTTCTGGGAAAGGAAAAGCAAAGCAGATGGCATCAGATAAGAATAGTGGAAGGTACCAGGGATGTCCAGGGAAATGATGGAGCCCTGTGGCTGCATCCATTGTCTGTGGGAGGGAGAAGCCCCCTGACTGCAGGTGTGTGGGTGCTGCAGTGCCCACTCCAGCTCCTGGGGCTGCTGGGGGGTGAGCAGCAGGATTTCTGCAGCAGGAGCTTTCTGCAATGTGCTTCCCTCTACTGCTCCAATACAACCCAAATCTGTCAGCCCTTAGGGCTTGCTGAGAAGGTCATCTGTGAGCATGGCTAATTATTTCAAGCAAAGCATCAGGCTAATGCCACTAACCTGCTCCCAGGGACTGAGCTCTGCCCTGTGCCTTGGCTCTGTAGCTGCACACGAGCTGCAGGGAATTACAGATGCATGGGAGTGTGTGTAAAGCTCATGGATATAAACAGATCCCACTGGCATGTACCTTGAGCACAGGGAGGAAAATTCACATTTTTCATAGCCTGCTCATTCAGTTGTCATGAAAATGCTGTTCCAGCCAAAAGGCAGAATCTCTTCTTTCTGCCATTTAATTTTCTTTAATCTGCTCTTGACATTTATTGAAAGAAGTATTTTACCCACATCAAAGGCAAAGATTTCAAAACATCACATGGAAAAAAAACTTAAGGTCAGTCCAAGTGAGGTTATGGTGGCTGACATGAGATGAAAGACTCTGGTTTCCACAAGGAAGGTCTGTGCAAAACAAGAGGCCTGTGCTCTGAGGGTGCTTCATTTGCACCCTGGCAGGAGCTGCAAGTGGTGGCCTTTGTGTGTCTGACGCTTTCAGCAATTCAAGCAAGGCTGTCCTTAATATGAACAGGTTCAAAAATGGAAGATGCCTTAATAACACAAGTTTTCAGAAGGCTCTCACAGGGGTGAAGTGTTTCCCATGGCTCTGCCCAATGTTGGCCCAACTCTCTTTGCCTGGGGCAGAGCTGGGCCCGGCTTTGCCTTCACCCTCCATGAGGGAGGGAGTGGTGCTGCTTCTCACAAAATTAAATGAGCCAAAACACCTGACAAACTGAACAAAGTGCTGAAAGTGCATCCAGCAGAGGGGCCAAGCCTGCAAGATGCCTCTGGATGTGGAACATCCTGAATTCCAATTCTGAAGAAAGATGTAAAAGCCCCTCGGAAAACTTCTGCATTTAGTTCATTTTGCATGGGTAGAGGTAACGAGCTGACACAGGTTAATTTATAGCTTGGCTGTATGCTGATTGCAAAGCACACATTTCCACTCAGCCACCATGAGTAAATCACTTTCCCACTGGTTCTCTTGGCATATAAAAGAAATTTCTCCCTTCCCGACATTTAAAAAAAATCCTAATATGTTATACACTCCATGACTTTATAGCATCTTTAATATTTAAAAGGCTAGAATCTATAACCTCAACCTTTAACAAATGTACAGTAACGTGATAACAAATTTGCCTGGAACAGCTGCTATCTTGGTACCAACTGGCACGAGGAGGAGGGAGGTAATTGGCTTGTTTTCAGATAATTACCATAATTGTAGTGACACCATTTGGATCACATCTAACTGCATTCCTGCTGCAAGTTGGATAATTTAATAATTGGCAGAATTTAGACTGACAGTAAAAGTAAAGTCAGCATATGGTGGGGAATCAGCAGGCACCTCCCTGCACTGCTGCTACAGGCTCTGATGCTGCTGCTGTGAACTTTAGCAAAATCTTTTGGTTTTGCTGCTTTTCTTGAGCTCTGTGACTGAGCCACATCTTTGCTCCTTTTCTGATGCTTGTCCTGATGAGACCACATTTTGCACCTCTTGAACCTTTTGATTTGAGATCAATCAGTTCAGTTCACTCCTACCCAAATTACTGCTTCCTTTGTGCTCTTGAGTATTTTTAGCTGTCCTAGTTCTGCTGGGGGCTGTCAGAGCTCTGCACTGAAAGGGGATTAAACCATGGTCAGGTGCTTCCAGGCAGCAGCCAAATGCCTCTCCCAGAGGTTGAAGGCTCCCTGGAGCAGGGCTCATTGCCCTGGCTGAGCTGCAGGGGACTTGTTCCTCTTGTGCCTTGCTGTCCTTGCTGCTGGTGGCAGCTGAAGGGATGCAGCAGCTCCTGTGCCTCCAGAGCTGAGAGCTGCCCAGCAGAGCCCAGGAGCTGCAAGGTAAGGCCAGGAGCTGGCTGAGGCTGCTGGGGGAAGGCAGGGAGGTTTCTCAGTTTCTCAGCTCAGCTTCTTGGGCACTTCAGGAGTGCAAAAGAGCAGAGCACTGAGCTACTGCCCTGCAGTGCCTGTCCCTGCCCTTGCCCTGCCTTTTTCTGCAGGGCAGAGCTGAGCACAGCTGCCAACACCACTGACAGTGCTGAGGAGAGGGGGCTGCTGGAGCTCCCCTAGATGAGAAATACTGCTAGGGTGCATTTGTTTGTGTGGCTCTTGTGCTTTCCCTGGGCTGAACCCAGCCACCAGGTGTACTTTCCACAGGTCCCAGTGGGCTGGGGATACACCCTTAGCTCAGTTCTGCAATGCAGTCAGGCCTGGGGCCTGGGGGGATCCATCAGATGCTGGAGAGAACTCTGGCATGGAGCAGGGGAAGGGCTCATCTCTAATAGACCCCTCTGCCAAGGTGAGGTTGATGGCTCCATCCCAGACTGGGCACACACAGCCCTGGCACAGGAGGGAGGGAGGGGGGATGACTAAAAAATAAATGCCCAGGTTCTGGTGGGTGCTCTCCAGTGTAGTGCTGGGAAGGAGTGGGAGTTGTGCTGCACCAGGTTTGGGATGCCTGGAAGCAGCTGCTGATCCCCACACATCCCTTCTCCCTGCCCTGCACACAGAAACTGCAGGGTATCTCTTTCCTTGCAGCATTCCCTCCCCCTCTGTGATTTATTGCTGCCAGGAGGCTGTGCATGTGGAGGTGGCATAAATCTCACCCAAAAGAGAGAGAAGGAGGAAATTTGCATTTGCTTCCTCACTGGCATATTGAATGCAGCTTTCCAGTTCACTGCTGAAAGCCTGGGCAGGTCCCAGGATAACTTCCCTCAGGATAACACAGGGCCAGCACTGGGACCTCCTTCCCTGCTGGAGGAGGCTCCCACAGCCAGCAAGGAGCAGCTCCCCCACTCCACCCAATTATCCCCAGATTAATTTCAATCCACTCCTATTTATATTTTGTGGTATCAGCCTACTTAACTCTGTAGTATTTGCAGGCTTCAAGCATTCACTGTGCTGATCTGCCAACAGCCACAAACCCTTCCCTCATTCAGACCTTCCAGTCCTCCAGCTCATTTCTGTGTCTCACCCACCTCCCTCCAAGCTGCTTCCATCCAGACTCACAGTCCCTGTGCTGGAGTTCAAGTCCCCCAAGCTGCTACTGGAGGCTACAGAAAGCAATTAGGGAGATTACAGTCATGCTGCTGCAAGGGTCTGGGTGTCCTGCCACAAGCAGGCAGCCTGGACTAAGAGGCTTTTAAATAACAGAGAATAAGCAAACAGAAAAGCCTGGTAATTGTTGTCTCCAAGACTGCATTTTGTCTGGAAGTCCATCACTGTTTTCCTGTGTCAACACCAAACTGGATACAGGGCAAAGCAAAAGATGCAAAAGAGCAAGGAGAAAGCAAGGGGGATGTAACACATTAATCAGAGGCAAAAGTTGGAGGCAGTCTGCAAACCTCTGCTCCTGCAGGGGCTGACAGCTGTAAATAGCACATTGAAGCCATGGAGGAAGTAAAGAATTAATTACAGTGCCAAGACCCAATCCTGCTTCCAGCCACAAGCAGCATTTATTAAGATCTCACTGAGGCAGGAAAGATTGAACAAGGGACTCAGGGGACTACGAAGGGGAAAAGAATTAATCAGTTTGTCTCAGGAGACTGGAGAAGTCAGATTAAATAAAAACTGGAAGTAAAATGAAAGGGGGAACAAGATGGTTGGAAAGCTGGACCTGTTTGAAGGAGAAACTCTGGAGTCACAGCTGGGAGCAGTCTCAGGGGCTCCACTCCCCCACAACAGAAGCTGGAGAGCTTTGAGGACAAAGGCTGAAAGTTTGCCTTGACTTTTTAATAGGTTTAAAAATGTCACTCTGAGCCTCTTCCTTCCTTTGCCTGGCAGAAGGAGGCCAGGAAGGACATCCCCAGTTCCAGTGCATCACCAAGGAGCTCAGATTCCCCACCTCCCACTTTAACTTGGACCTGAGAGTCATTCCCCAGCCTGCTGAAATTCCCTGATAGCCAAGCAGGGCAGCAAGGGAAGCTACACCCAGTTGAACAAATAGAAGTCCAAAGCCCAGAACCAGCACCCTTAAAGGAATATTTTTGTCCCTGCTCATTGTCAGCCCAGTGTTTTCCATCACAATAACATTCAGTTATTTATCTTCCAAAGTGTACAACATTTTCTTCCCTCTTTTGTGCTGTTGCTTTTCTGCCTGTCCCTCTGGGAAAGGTCACTGAGCTTCCACATTCCTGCTGTGTAATGAGCTGTGACAAACGCTGCTGACCACGCCGGGGTCACAGAGTTTTAGAGGGCCTTGAACACCAACATCACAAGGAGGGAGCCTGTCCCCAGTTAGTGAATGGTGTCCCATTGCCAGGCTCCTTCCCCTGCGTGCAGCTCAGAGGCAGAAACTCCCTGGAAGCCACATCAGAGACCTTTGTCTTATTCTTCCCCCTCAAAAATCCCAAGCCTGACATATCCGGACATAAAATAAAACTTTGCATGTAATCAAAGTAAAGAGTGAATGGAGGAGCACACTTTGTCGTCCTTGGTAAGTTTTCAGGAAACAGGAAAGGATTCCTACTTTCCTTGCAAGTCCAGAAAAAGCCGTTTTGAGAAAACCCTTATGGAAATGCAAAGTGCAGATCCTATAGCGAGGTCTCTCCAAAATCCAACACCTTTGATTCAGAAGAGAGACACTAAACCCCTGCTTGTTGCAACAGAAACACTTTCCAATAGAAGTGCAGTTTAGAAAGTTCCTGACTTTATCATATCAGTCTCTTTCACAGACGTACAGGTCTGTGCCTACTTTTTTAGCAAACTTCCAGATTACTGGAATTTACTGATTACATAAAGCACAGGAATAGACACTCCACTAACAGCTGCATTGGGTAATAACCCTGAACATCAGAAAGCATCATAGCAGGATGGGTTTTGTCCCATGTATGCCAAAGAGCATTAAAAAAAAAAAAAAAAGAAAAAAAAAAAGGTATTTTCTGCTGATTCTGTGGTGGTATTTCCTGGAAAAACCACTAAACACTGTTTGCTGGAGTTTAAAGTACATGAATGATGGGAGGGAGGGATGTGCACTGTATGACAGCCCCTGGCTTTTGAAACCTGGGGCTCTAAAGCTGTGCATGGCCAGCATCCCAACTCCCCATGTCCAGGGGAGGAGCAGCAGTGCCTGCTCCTGCTCACTCTGACCCACAGCACCACCAGCCTGGGTGCAGCCAGCCCCTTTCCCTGACCTCACATTTAAGGTGAACAAACCACCAAGCTACAGCTGCAGGCAAGACTTAAAAAATCCCACAAGCCACCAAAAATAAAGATGTGTCTCTCCCAACACATGTGTAATGTTTCAAACCAAGCCAGCCAAAGAACTGAATGTGAAACTGGTGCAGAAATAGATCCTCCCTCGGAAAATGAACAAAAAGAATGTTTGCTTGGGGATGTGGATAAGACAGAGGTAAAACCTGAAAGCTGGAGATGGAAGAGCCTCTCTGAACTTAGCTGTGCTTCCTGGGGTCCCATGAGGCCCCAGTTTCAGTTTTTGGGCTGTGCAGTCCCAGCTGCACTGTGTGCTCTCCAGAGCTGCCCATGACACCTCACAGCTACGCTGTTAACTCACCCAGAAGGGACAAAACCTTCCCACCCCTTTCCAGTCAGCTTTTCCAGCCTGGTGCTGGTGAAAGCCTTGATGCATCTCACTTTAATGTCCCCAGGCTTATCGATGGATCCCAAAATTAGATCACCAGACCCCAGCAGGCTCAGGAGTCTTAGCCAGGCTTGTTACCTTAATGAAATGCTAATTGCTGCTTCTGCAGACTAAAAAAGTGCCTTTGGTCCTACAGCAGCTTCAGTTAAGCAGTGTTAATTGCCAGAGCTAATTATGTTGCTGTTGCTCCTAGATACTGGTTCAGGTTAGGTGTGTAAACAATGAACCCAGTCAGTGCCCTGGGTGCTTTCTGTGCACAGAGCAGGTGCTGGCAGGGAACAGGGGCCACATCCTGAGCTGATGCCACACACACAGAACAGGACACTACCAGGGAGGTGACAACCTCTAGACAAGAGACCTCACAGCAAAACTTCTTTCTAAAATTGTTAGGATTTGTATTTTGAGACAAAACACTGGAAGAAAAAAAGGTGATCTTTCCTCAGTTCCATAGGTACAGGTTTTATTAATTTCTTTAACTAGCTGTCCTTAAAAAGCCTCAAACTTCTTCTGTGATGCAATTAGTGGAAGCCAAGGAGCAAACAGATCTGGGGTTCACCTACCCAAGGGAAAAAAAAAACCCTTCAAATACCTTTTTTCTTGTACATGCCACATCTGTTTCATTGATTAAATTGCCAGCTGCAAAGGTGCATCATGTCATTTAAACCACCAGAATTTTCCAAGATCTTTATGAAAGACCATTAGGATAAAATATTTGCTAGTTAGAACAGCCTTGGATAATTGCTCCAGAGGGGTTTCACTTTGCCAGGCCCTTTGGGAACCACTGCTTTGGGACTGGAGGCAGAGGCAGCCCTGTGTCAGCAGCTGTGGGGTTGCAAAAACCAGGATGAACCTTCCCTGGGACACTCCCAGGGCAAACAGGAACAGCCTGGGAGAGCCACAAGGAAAATTCTCTTGAGTTTGGCTGTGCTGCTTTACTGCTCACCTCCTTGTGCTGGGCAGGAGCCACACAAAGCAGGCAGTGCTAGAGGTTGTGATTCTGGAAAGAACTTTACAGAATCCTGCTTGCAGTAAAACAGCTTTTATCCCAGATCCAATTAACAGCTGAGTTACAGGACTCCAGTGGAATAAAGGGCAGTGAATCTCCCAGCCTATTTACATGATTTATTAGAACACTGCTGTCTGCAGGAGCTGCTTTATGTTTCATTTATGAGGACACAAGGGGGTGAAGGCTCAGTTACCAAGCTGTTGGGGTGTTCCTACCCCGGCAGTGCTGAAATTCTCCTACAACAAAGGCACTACCAGGCCCCCTTGCTGCAGCACTGCTGGCTGTTCATGGCACGTCAGCCATGGCTTCCTGACTGGTCTTGGCAGAACTGCTGCTGGAAAAGCACCACTCATTTCCTCTCACTCCTTCCAAGGTTTCTCTGGAGCAGAGAGCCAAAGCTCAGACATCCAGAGGGAAAAAAGAGATGAGTTCCCAGCCTTGCAGCTGAACCAGCAGCAAGGGGCAATGCATGGAGTGGGAGTTTCTGTAACAAGCATGGAGAAGTTGGGACTGGAGTTTTCTCATCTCTGTTTCTGAAACTTCCCTTTCTAAGCATCTTCCAGGCCAGGAAAGGATATTTGAGCTGACAGCCTTGGAAGGGCTCCACCATTTGATGTTTGTATGTTTGTAGAGGAAGCAGAGAAGGATTTTCAGTGACAGATGAAATCTGCAGTCCTTCTAACACACCAGAGATCTTTTCTAAAGAGATTTTGCCTCTTGAAAGCCAGACTATAAGGTTTCTATTGCAGAGATGTTTGATACCAGGAAACTGAGTCTTGTGAGAAAATGCAAGTGTCCATGGTTTTCTCCCACTGCAATCAGTATTCCTGTAAAATAGCTGCTTTCCCTGTCTTGCATAGCAATGCAGCAGTGAGACCAGCTGTTGTTTCATTTTTCCCTTAATTTTCAGGAGTAGCTGATACACAGTGATAGGAAAATACAGTCACAAGTAATGTGACTTTCTCTAAGTGTCTGTTTTCAAGAAAAGTGTTTTTCTGTGTGTGGTGGGGTTTTTTAACACTTCAGTGGTGTTCTGAATAGCTGTTAAGATGAGAGGCTCCAATGCCATGTTGTATCAATATCACAAAATTGGGTGCTTCTGAGGGAAGGAGCCTAATTAGGATTATTATTTATTGCTAGAGCAGCCTTAGATTTGGCAAGTCCTCTCCCAGCAAGACTGTGTTCACTCCTAGCATATGTTGTTTGGATCCATCATTTGAACTTAAAGCTAAAAGTACTTTTTCTCTAAGGGGTAGAGATGCAAGCTCTCCTCCAAATCTCTCCAGGAGGTGGAAGGCTCTCTCAAGGGGTTGCCTTTTTCTGTTAAGTGTTTCTCTAATGGGCTTGGAGAGAAGCAGCACTGACACAGAGCAGAAGGAGCAGAAATCAGCCTTACAGAGGTAATACAAAGCTCCTGTTCCCAACCACCTTCTCAGCTTTGTTCACCTTACCCACTCAGTCTGATCTCTCATAAGAAAACAGGCAACTCTCATGCTTGTACCCAAAACCTGATGTAAATAATAATTTTCCATAAATACAGGTAAAATATTATTTGCAGAGAAAGCTACCCATTAAAAATCAGGTTGCTACATTTAATTTTCTACTGTCAGATAGAGAAGCAGGCTGCTTGTAAGGTGAACTTCAAATGGGACCAAGTTTTAACAGAGCAATTTGTGCATCCTTCTCCCTAAGATGCAGGCACACAAGTGTCCCCAGGCTTTGGTGTTCCTGAGTGACTGCTAACACACTCTCAGGGGCACCTGAAACACCACAAAATAAGACACCTGAGCCCTGTGGGGAGTTTTAGGCTATTGCTGTTAAAGGTGTTGTGATCTCCCATGTCCCAGTTTAGGGAGCTCAAGAGAAAAAGCAGAAAACATGGTTTTCAATGAAGGGTGAGAAGTGTTAGATTAATGCACCAGTAGTTAAGTCTCTGCAACAGAAAGTGCTGTTTTTCTAACAGTATTTCATGCAGCTCCTAGGTGTGAGACAATAAACTCTGCACACTCATCTTAATAAGGGATCTGCCTTGGGAGTGCCAGCACTGGCATGGGCTGCTTGTGCAGGAGCAGTTTGAGTTCCACTGGAAATCAGGAGAGAATTCAGCTCTCAGGAGCACAGGGTCATATGAAGAATTCAAAGCAGGTCTCCCAAGCCACAGACAGTGCCAGCCCAATCTCCCCTCCTGACTAGGAAGAGTCATTTTTCTCATTTCCCTCATTCACACTCACACTGGCAGGGGAGTTGATGCTTCCAAATTCAGCTCAAAGCTTTCAGCCACATTTCACCACACCAGTGCAGGGCACACAGGTACCAAAGAAGGCATTCATTGAAATACAGAGGATTTCCAGGGTGCAGCAGAGTTCAGGTGGGGTTGTTGGAGCCCCCTGGGATGCCCAGTGTCCCAGCAGGGCTCCCTGGGGTAGGAGCACTGCTGCTGCACAGTGAGGACTCAGCAAGGAGCTGCTTTCCATCCAACCTGACCAAGGCTGCCAGCAGGGAAGCATTAGGGGCAAAATGTTTCCTCTGGCTCTTTTTCAAAAGCCTGGAATGGACACAGCCCATTTTATCATATTAGTTTAGGATGAAATCAGCAGTCAGCCTAGACCAAGTTCTAGAAAATTCCAAAGTTTGGCAGCCAAGTAGCAAGTGTGAATAAACAGCCATTAACACTGTTGTTATTATTATTATTATTTACTGCCCTCAAGCATCCAGTACTGCAGGGGGGAGGAACAGGCTGGCACTTGTCCTCAGGAACCTGCTGCTTAGATTTAGTCACAGCAAAACAAAAGCTTCTATGTGCATCACACCTCCCTCCCTCCCTCCATCACAGTCACTGTGAGCTCTCAGTCTGAGGACAGCCTTGTCCCTGGCAGTAATTAAAGCCACAACAAGAGGTCCAGGTCTCTGTGCACAGGGCAGGGTTGAACCTGGCTCAGCCCCTCCTGGCAGCTGAATTTCCTTGTGTTTTGTGCCACAGCAGGTCTGGTCAGCACATACCTGGGCACTTACTGGGCTCAGACAAGCAGTGCCATGAGCTGCCATGGTCTGATGACTTGTGATCACCACTCCAGACTTTAATAGTCACCTACAACTTCGATAACCAGCAATTGCTTGACTCAGCTCCTCTCCTTTCCTCCTCAGGCACTCCCAATTTACTCCTGGGAGCTCGTGGCTCTTCCCCATCAAGTTCTCCCCACCCCTGCTGACAAACCCATCTTTAAAAACTGTGTCAGCTGCGAGGATGCAGATGGTCGCATTTGCATCAAACAACTTTTAAATTATCATTCAAATTAAATTAAATTGAAAATGCAATGAGCTGTTCCTGTAGAACTCCGTGCACAAAGACGAGTTAATGAAGGTCACATTTGTAACCAGTGAGGAACATTTAAACTGTATCATGCTTGGCATGGGATGCCATTAGAATAACATGCCTTTCTAAACAAGGATGAATTACTCTTAAAGGCCTTGTGCAGGATTACTCCCTGCTCCAGAACAGATCTTTGGGCTCTCTGTAGTCCAGAGAGGGAGGAGCTGTGCTGGGTGCAGCAGAGCAGCAGCAAAACTCGTTGGCCACGAGGTGAGGCCTCAGGCACCAGCCTGGGCCATCAGGTCCTGCCTGCTCTCCCTGCCTGGATGCAAAGTCAGGCACACCTGGAAAGGGCTGCCAAGGGAGCTGATTGAAAGGTGCAGTCCCCATGCCTCTGGTTGGAATTGCTTCATTTACACACTCAGAACTGGGTGTCTATTGCCTTGCTCTGTGTTTGCAGCCATTGAAAAACTGCCCTGTAATGGTTTGGGTGACATCTGTCATCTTCATGGCTCTGTGCTGTCACAAGGATGTCACAGAAATGAGCCATGCCCAGTTCTGTGTGCTGGGATGACAAATGTACCTGTTTGGCTCCTTGTGAGGTTTCACAGCTCCTGCTCTGATGCCAGGCTGGGCTCCAATAAAACACTGAGTGCAGGAGCTGAGCCCTGACTGAGTGCCCCGAGCCCAGGCAACCACAGAGCAACAACCTGAGCAAGCCACACAAAGCAGAAATTTGTAGTTACTCTCCTTTCTCTCTGCTTTGCATGATCCTTCACCTCATCTGCACCTGCTGCAGGCCACATCACATTTTTCATCTCAGGAAATGAAGGAGCATTTTGTGTAGGGAAATAAATAGCAATAGTACATCCCAAATGCTCCCTAGCAACAAAAGGAGAGGTTTTACTCTTGTTTTTACATGGGCTCTGCTCCACACTCAGGTGCAAAGTCAGATGCTGAGAGATCAGAGAAACCTGTGAAATGGAGAGTAATAATTGGCACAATTTTTGTCATCTGCAAAGGCTTAAGAGCTGTTGGTTCACTACAGCAGTCGCCTGCTGTCTCAGAGAAGAGCTAACACTTGCCATCAAAAGGGGACTGAAGTGCTTTGCTTTAAATAGCTGCCGAGATTTTAGTTGCTTTGAAGTGACTGAGTGCTTCCAAAATCTTAGAAAGCAACTGTTCTAAAATCCACCCATCCCCATTTCTGCCATTACAACAAAAGCAGTCAAGTCACAGCTGAATGCAGCTCATAATTCCCTGCAGGAAGAATCCCCAGGTGCAGTTTCTGAGCTGAGGACAGTGGGTTGGCCCTGCCTGCAGAACATTGCTGAAAGGCAGCAATGTGCCTTTGCTTACTCTGAGCAGAGCATTGCTCAAATGTTTTTCCTAAAAAGCTCATAACAGTTGTAAATCTGAGGAAAACCCTTCTGATCCCTGTGGATGATGGTCTAATTTGTTATCAGCACAGCTGAGAACAAAATCTGGACCTGAGTGTTCTACTCAAAGCAAGCTTTTGTGTGATGACATCTGAGAAATTGCAACAACTGGAATTAAACTATTTTACATAATCCATTCATAAGATAGAGCTCATAAATAATAGTAGGAAAACAAAATGTCAAGCCAAACTGATTTTTAAAAAAAGCTTGAAAGCTGCCTTACAAATGAGTGGCACAATAGCAGCTCAGCACTGAATGGTGATTTACTCTCTGCTTTGTAAACCAATTTATTTATCAATAGTTGAAGTTCAAAGATTATGCAAAAGTAAGAAAGTCAAGGATATGTGACTAGGAGGAATGTGTCACACTGCTGCCTATATGGATTCAACAAAGGAATTTAAGGCTTTGTGTTCTTCCTGATAACTGCAGAACAACTCTCTGTCTAAAGGCACAGCTTCCCTGTGGCCATGGGAGCAGATTTCCAGCCCCAGTTTCTGTGCCTCCTCTTCACCAGCTCTGGGGAGTTGAGTTCAGTGGTCCTGACCAAGGAGGTCACAGCTTTCTGCTGCCTTTTGCCTCTGCTAACTGCTGTGGTACATGAGCAGCCTGGGGCTCAGACACAGCTCAGTTCTGAGCCTGGAGAACTCAGGGATGTTCCAGAAGAGATGAAGACTCTGGGTATGGCCCCTGAGTCCTCCTGCACAGCATCCAATGTTGCAAAGATGAACCTTTGCACTGTCAGTTCATTTTCTCCTCAGAATCTCCATGGAAAGGGAATTTTCCCTCTTTAGACGTTCCATTAGAAATTGCTGATGCAGAATCCATCAAATGCATTAAAGTCCATTAAGTCTGTAAGGCTGCTGCTTGTTTTCCTGTGCTGGCTGAAGAATTTGGAAGGCCACAAGCTGCATGTTGCCTCTGGTTATCCTGTGCTGGCTGGCTGTGTGCTCTGGCTGCAATATCCTGTGAGCAACAGGAATGTGTGGCTTCAAGAGATGAGAGGATACAAGGCCCTTTCAATCTGCCTTTGCCTTTGAACTGTGTCACACAAAAATGACAGCAGTAGGAGACACAGCAAATGATGCCCAAGAAGTTTGGCCCAAAATAAACTCATCATTTTGCATCAAACAATTCTGTCTGGGATATTTGCTCTTTAGTCAGTTCTGAAGTGCACATTTTTACCTAATTACTGCATCAACAGGTGACACTTTGCTCAGATTATAGCTAGATCTTCATTAAAGTAAGCTGAAGATCATGGTACTGAAGAATTCATCCAGGATAAATGCCCTGGAGCATTTAACAAACTTGTGTTCATCCATCAATTCTAACTTACATGCAAAGGATAATTTCAGGTAACACCATGAAATAGTTATGTCTAAGATAAAACAAGGCACAACAATTCTGTGCAGCCCAGGATGATCAGGGCAGGACAGGCTGACTGGGACACAGGATTAATCTTTGCAAACTGTTGTTGAGCCAAGTGGGGAGTTCCAGCCACAGCTTGTTCCAACAAGTGACGTGCAGGGATTTTGATGAATCCTCACGACACCCTGTTGAGAAGTGGGGATGTTGTACAAACATGCAGCATCTTGGAATCTTGCAGAGAGCAGGGATACACCTGGTACAGCACAGAGGTCAGAGCTGAGTGTGTGAGACGCTTGTCTGGTTTGTTGTCAGCCTCCTGGGAAATTTGTTTGGGTTTGGTTAACTTGAATTTTAAATGCAGGCATCCTACGGAAGGAAACTTCCCTGAATGACAAGTCTGATGTAGTTAAACAAAACCATTTTTGAAATGCAGAACTCCAAACGTGATTAAAATGCAGGTTTTCCAATGTATATTTCATCAAGGCTAACCATGAACAATCTTTTAAAGTATTTCCTTTGATGGCTGGCTGTTTATTTGGATTCAGTGAATGCAGGTTTGGTGAAAGAGGGTGTCAAACAGGTCAAGAGGCGAGAGGGACACTGTGCCCTGGAAATTCAAGCCTTTATTATCTGGTCTCCACGGGATTTCCTTTCTTACATGGAAAAATGTGTGGTAATGCCATAGCAACAACAAAGGAACAAACATAGCAGGACATGTCTCTGCTGTTTAAGGCTTAGTAGACTGGATTTTGTAAATGACTGCATTTCCAGAACTGTTATTTTGCTTAGAATAATATAAACAATGAGAAGCTGAACTAAAGGCACAAGAAATAAGGATGAACAGCTTTCCATCTTCTCCTTGAGGATTTTGTCTGTAAGGCAAAAGGAGCCTTATAAATATTAAGGACAAGTTGAAAAATCCTCATTTTAATTTCAAACTGATTCCTCTTCCTCATCTCATACCACACTTAGAAAGGAATCATCCTTAAGCCCCACGATAAACTCCTCACCCTGTGTGGGGAAGCACAGATGCAGAATACTGCACGTATTCTCTGCCAGCCAGTTCCCACAGACAGAATCTGCTGCCTGCTTGTTAGGCAGAGAGGCTTTGCTGAAGGATTCAGGGGTTAAATGGCCCTTGGGGAGCTGGGATGTCTGTGGAGATTCACAAAATGGGAAGAGAAAGTGGCACTTGAAGGCTGGGCAGCTCCTGGTGTTGGGGTGCTGCTCTCAGATGGTCCTGCTCCCTTGTCCTGTGTGCCAGCAGGACACAGAGTAAGGCATAATCCACTTTTTTCCCTACGGATTTGCTCTAGGATGCCACAGGAATGCATGGCTCACCACCTGCTCTCTTAAAGCCACATGCAAACAGTAGATCAACATGATTTATCAAAATCAGTTTATAACCAAGACACTGATCTGTCAGTGAGCAGCCCCAGAGGAAAGTTTTTGCAGCCCTCCCAGACCCTTTAAGATCCTTGACATGAAATGCAAGGTTTTCTGAGCTGCCTCCTGACCCTTGCTGTGACCTTCCTCTCACAAGCCATTATTCTCCACAGCAGAGCCCATCAGCACCTGTCATGGAAGGGGTCTTGGCTAAGAACTCACAGTCTGGCTGCTGTATTTCAAACCAGCTCTTTATCAGAGGAGACCAAAGTCAGGCCAAGAAAAGATCTAAGGAGGTGTGTGTGTGTGTGTGTGTGTGTGTGTGTGTGTGTGTGTGTGAGAAGGAAAAAAATTCCTCCAGTTTTCAGGACCACTGGGTAACTATAACCACCTTTCATGGTTACCCTGGTTTTGCTGGAGTAGATTGCAGCCTGGCTTGCAGTGCCTTCATTTGCAAATCTGCTTCCCATACCCATCACAGGCTCTAAAAAACTGCACCTCTGACCTCAACCTCTGCCCACCTACCCACTGTTATCCTGCCTCTGATTTCACCAGGAGTGTCTTTATAAAGAGTACCCAAAGCTGGGCAGTATCCAGACAGAGCCCATGAAAAAACCTCATGGGGAGAGGTCCCAACGTGCCTCAATAATGAACCTGAGCACATGGCTCACAAACACTGACAGGGCTTCATCCAAAAAGCTCCTCCATAAATAAGAGCTGCCCTAATTATATGAATTCTCTAATAGCTCAATACACGCTGAAATCATTTCAGTGGGCATAAAAAGACATATCATGAGATTAACACTGAAACAGATTGGAAACATCTGGCTTTGGAAAGTGGATTGGTTAGACAGCAGCTTTTGCAGAGCTTTGCAGGGTTATTTTCCCCTTTGGATTAATCTGCTCTACTACAGAATAAGTATTTTTCTGACCTGCCAGCAGAGACAATATTAATAGTTTCTAATTCTTTAGTCAGCAGAACAGTAAGGTGAATGCATGCTTGGGATTGGATAGAGAGAAGTCTTTATGATCCTCCAGCATCCCTTTAAATTCTCCTTCTGTCACTTGCAACAAAACAGGCACTTTTGGTATGGAAAACACATGGCACACAAAGAAAAAGGAAAAATAAGCCTGCCACCTCTAAAGGCAGAACTGCACTCAGATTTATGGGGTTGTGGCTAAGGAACAGAATAACAGCTGATATCTTTTATGGGTGATTGGGAAAAAGAAAATGTATTTCATATACCATTATGTGCTATTACACAATGGTTAGTCATCTCAAAGAGGTATTAGATGGAGTTTTTTTTCATTAAAATGCCATGAACAAATGAAATGGGTGGGAGGAGCCATTGGCTTGGTAGTGGTAAATGACCTGATCACAGGTGAGTAATAATAATTGTGCATCAGCAATGATCAGAGCCAGCTTGACAGATAGCTCAGATCTGACCAGTAATATTTGGCATCAAACCTCATTTCTATGCACCCAGCTTCCTGCCTTCTATCTTTATCACCCAGTGCATTTTCTTTTCTGAGAGCAGGCTGATTGCTACTAATCTTCCAGCCTGTAACCTAATGCTCTCTCTTTAAATGAAGTCCCATATTGTTGATAAAGAGTCATTGTGTTCCCTTATCTCCCTCCTCTCCAGAAGTGATAGCAGTAAATCTGACTTCTCAATTAACCTGTGCTGAATTAGAATCTTTATGATCAAATTGGTTGATGTCAGTTTGGATTTTTATTTTTTTTTCTTTTTAAATCTGGACTGCTTGAAACTCAGTGGGAATTAGGATTTGTGTAAGTCACCAGAGCCTCTTTCTGTGTGTCAGATTGCTGTGGTGTACACAGATGAGAAGCAGTTTTCCTGTCATTCTTACAAATTGCTTCTCTTCCTGAAATTTTCGAAGGAGGAATGAACGTGGCATTGTGTTGCAGGGAAAGCAACAGAAATGAGATCATTTACACCATGGAAAAATAATGGATGTTTCACAGAGGTAGCAAGGGAGAGTATGGCATAGATCTGTCTGTGAAACAGGAGCCAGACCCTCTACAAATTCATTACAATTATTATTTTAAATGTATTTTGCTGGGATGCAGCATTATACATTGGCATGTGAGAATGAAGACATTCAAAACTCAGTATATTTATGTTGTCTGTATATTTTCCAAACCATTCTTTTCAGATTAAAGTAATCTGTGGCTCACAGATGCCACATCCCATATGGGAATCTCATCAAAGGTTGGGGAAAAATTGAATGAGTCAAGACAGGCAAGAATTTCCAACCAAGCCAGGGGAAGAGGCTCGTGGGCTGCTGGGCTGGGAGCACATCCAGCCCTCCAGCCTTGACACAGCAGCACCAGCCTGGGCTTTCCTGGCTGTGCTCCACAGAGCAGGGATCTCTGCTGCAGGGACATCCTTCTGTCCTGCTTTAGAAACCTGCTGTTAGACACTGGCTTCCCTGGATGTCTTAAAGCAGGGCTTAGCCTGGCTTGCTCAAATTCCTTGGCATTTGACATAGATAAACCAAGGTTAATTAGAGAATGTTTAATTAGAGACTGTATCTAACATCATCAAAACGTCTCCTACTTTAAAAAGCACGCAAATCTCATTAAAATATGGATACCTAAGAAAAGATATTTAGTGGCTAAATGGAAGCCCTGTCATTACTGCTTCATTTCCTTGCTGCTGCTTGAGTTTTGACGGGAAGGGCACTGGCAGATGATCCCACTCTGATTAATCCAGTTCCATTGAAGATTTCACCTATAATTATCCCCTGTAGGAACACAAGGACCTGGCCAGGTTTAAATCAGCATGCCTCAGATATCTCCTCTATTCACCACTTCAAATATTTTTCTTGTTCAAACAGGGATGTGTAGCTGTAGTTCTTCTAGACTGTGTTTATCTAGCACTAGAAAGCCTGCACTGACACACAGAGACGTTGGTACAAACCAAATTTCTCATCTCTCCACTACAGATTAAAGCATAAACCAAAACTAATGCCATAAAATAAAAACTGGTACAATGCAAAAGTTGTGCCAAAGTACACACTTGCACTGACTCCCATGTGTAAGATGTGCTGTAAAACTCCAGCTCAGAAGTGCAAACTTTTCCTAATAATTCTCCTTTTGCCAAAGATTTCAACCAATGCTTCTTCTCTTTCTATTCAATATTTATGTTGTTCTTGTTGGAATCTGTTTAAATTCCCATTATTTCAGGACTATCTTGCAATATTTGTGCAGTATTTCAAAGTGTGTAATTTCAGGACTATCTTGTAATATTTGTGCAATATTCCCAGTTAAAAGACATTAAGGTAATCTATGATACTATAAATAAGAGGCTTTTTTAAGGAAGTCCTTGAGTCATTTTGCTGTAATGACAGCAGGGCTCATTAAACAGCTGCATCTCCTGCCCAGACTGGGGACATTTGCAGTGCCTGCAGTTTGTGACATTGTCCCAGTGACCCCTGGGAACTCAGCAGGACCAGAGCCGGGGGATGTAAATCGGGCTGCAAAAGGAGCAGAGTGCAAAGAGCAGCCCGGGCAGGGCCTGGGGAACTCCTCCCTTGCTCAGCTCCTGCACACCTGCTGTGCTCTGCATTGTCCTGGGCATGGCAGCCACTGGCACAGCATGGAAATCCCGCAGCTGCTTTGTCCAGAGTCTCCCAGCAGTGCTGGTGTGGCAGCACCTTCCACAGGGACACACTGAGCTCTTATTTCAGCTGTGCTGCTTTGAGGGGTTTATCTCACCTGGGTATCAGGAGCAGGGAGATCAGACTTGCTTTGAAGGGTTCTTTCCTCCTCCTGCTGGGGATGCTCACAGCTGAGAGAGCCCCACTGAGCACTTGTTCAGGCTGCTGAAAGTTCAACTCTTTATGCTACAGAAGCAAAACATTCCAGTGAATACATCCAGGCATACTGGGTTTGATTAGAACTTTGTAATTTGCCCCTGGACAATTTGGAGTGGGAATTTGTCTGCAAGTCATTTCACAAGGTCCAAGGGGTTATATTCTCCATGGGTTGCTGAACACAGGTGAACTTTTATAAAATATTGTTCTGTCAGCCCTTCCTGTGTATGTACAGAATACCAAGCTTCCAGGCTGCTGAATTAAAGCTGTAAATTTGACCTGTCAAAGCCAAAAGATGTTGGAGCAGGCAGCAGGTACCTTTATGACATTTCCTTATTACAAGCACTGAGATGCAATTGTTCATGGAGAGCATTAAATCAAATTGTGGACGGAAGCTGTGACAGAGCCCCCCAGGCTCCTGCCTCACCACAGGCACTGCAAAGTACTCACAATTAACCTGCCTGGCTGGAGAGCAGCAGAGGGGACTTGCTTTTCTTTTGGATGGATTTTGCCATCCCAAATGTAACTGTGCACTGTGCCACAGAGCAGTTGCAATTACCTTAATGAACTAAAGCCTGTGGAGCAGCTATTCCATCAGGCTTTTGGGACAGCATCTGCTGCATTGCCCCCTTGGCAGTGGTGCTCCACTGAGCTGCATCCTCCTAAAAATGGCATCAGGCTTGGAGGAGCAACCATTTGTCCAGAGACACAGGAGAAAGAATGGATTGATGGAATTAATGATGCTAGAAGGGTACTCCTGTGCTGAGCAGGTTATTTGGCTGTTGGTTGTATCTTACACGGCCTGCAATAGATCAGCAGGTGCAGTGACTCTGACAGGAGCTCACCTGTCTGCACTGAGTGAAAAGTTTGGGGTGGGCCCATCCCTGGGCACAGCAGAGGGAAGCCTGAGCTCTCAGACCCGTTCAGCCAGGCCATGGCTCCCCATCAGAGCAGTTTACTCAGCCTTTGTTATTAATTGTTTCACTCATTGCTTCTTTGTAGTCCATCACGTTTAATTCTGTCCGTGGATGCAGTAATTACACATTCCTGTTTTTATGAAGGGCTAATGGACCACCTAAGGCTTTGTGTAAATTAGTTAATGTTTCCTCCTGCAATGCTGCTGCTTGTCCTGTGTTGTGCTGGCAGGTGCAAAATGTTCCTTGCAAAAGCATATGGAGAATCACTGAAGTACAGCAAATACTGATGGGTTTTCCAAGGACAGGGTTAAAGGATCATGTTCTTTATGATCCATATGAGCACAGGGTTCATTTTATATTTCTTCTGTAGCCTGAAATGCCTTAAAATTGCTGCTGAGAAAGCAGATACCTCAGAGGAAAAATATTCTTGTAAGGGACATGGAGGAAAAATAATAATTTCAGGAGGTGCTTAAGCCAAATGGGAATGGTGACAGTGAGCAAACAGCCAGAAAGGAGCAGGGAACATTGTCTGGTTTGCACTGAAACACAAACTTGTGGAGCAAAGTTTTTAGGCTGGCTGCATACAAATTAAGGATTCTGTAGGGAAAGATAAACTGGTGTTGTCAGATATTAATCTGCTAGTCACACTGCAAGAGAATTGTGGTTCTTTGTAGATATCTGGGGCTAAAACTTGGCCTAATGAGGTCGATGGCAACATTTCTGTTGACTCAGTACGTGCAGGATTTCATTCTAATTCTTTAACTGTTTTTATTTCCTGTAAATAATCCTGCCTAGAGCTGAGGAACATTTTTAAGTGAGGGTTTATTCCTCAGTGCTTAACTATAATACATTAATAAATCAGTAGCCAAACTAAATAACTACTGGGTTTTGATTATATTTCAGCCTTCTCATTTATTTCTGGTTTTCCTCTTTCTCATGTTAAGTCCAAAATCCACATTTTCTGGCAATTGTGAGATGCCCATTAGAAGGGTGGCAGATACTCAGTTCTCTACCAAGCAATTCCTGCCGTGTGCTCAGGCAGTGGTGGAGGCAAAAGCACAGCATTAGTTCAGCTTTGGTTCCCTTCCCTTTCTGCTGATCCCATGAAATTGAAAAAGCAAGAGGAAAAAGACCAAAAGATCCCATCACATTTTCTCCAGTTTAAAGTACAGACTATCATGTTATGCAAAAGCCTGAGGTAAGCCTCAAAGCTGGATCTCTTACATGGCAATTTCCTTGAAAAGTTGTTGGATCACATTTTTGTAAGGGTTTCTCCTACACACGAGTATTTTATTGCATCTGTTTATCCCAGTAACCTGGAATTCATTTATCTGACAAAGATATTTCCATGAGTGAGCTTCCAAACACACAGAGGAAAAATATGACACATCTGCTTTTAGTTTGTCCTTTCTGTGGCTAATTTAAAAATGAACACCAAGGGAAATACGTGTCAGGCACAGAGGATTCACCTCAAAACCAGCTCAAAACTTCCAACTCAGAATAGAAAATAAAATCTGAAATAAAGATTTCAAATGCCACACTGCAAACTTCTAGATGGCAACAGCTGTGCCAAACCACAGAATTCATATGGCTGTGATGGAGTGGAGGAAGGATTGCAATCAGTGGGCAGCTTCTTGGGGACTACAAAACAGGCAGGGATTTAGATCAGCTGGTGAAAAATCCTTTAAATCTTCCAGCTTGTTCCCAAGTCTCTTGCACAGTGATCAGATACAGCAGCTGAGGTCTCATGTCCCTCCCTGAACGGGGTATCTGAGCAAGCAGCAGAAATATCTTCATTTGGGAGCTCAATGCATTCAGAGTCTCTGAAATGGAGGTGGGGCCTCTTTCTGCCTTTGTCAGACCAAACCCTAATGGAACTGGGACAAGAACAAGTGCTGAGATGTGAGAGTTATTTCTTAGAGGGAAAATGAGTTCAGTGAATGGAAACTTTTGGGCCTTGATGGCTGATGTGTGCACTTAGGGTTCATCATTTGCCCTGCCTAGATGCACATCACTTCTGCCAGAACAAATGAGCATTTTCCCGATTAATCAGGAGCCCTCAGGGAGCTGCTCTTTCTGTACATACATTATGATCATTAAGGAGCCTGACTACCGTGTTCTTGTTGCAGGACGTGGGAAATGCAAAACAAATTGTGCAAACTGTGCTCTGTTTATTGGACACATTTCTCTGTATCCCTTTCAGTAATGGTGTAATTCAGTATCCTGAGAGGACAAATGATGTATTTGAGTTCATCTTCCCATGCTGCCCCATCAATGTTAAGTCAAACATTTAAATGCAGGAAGATGGAAATGCTGTGGGGTTTTTTGGCAGTGCTGAAGGAAGCCCCTGTCACTGGGGTGTCCCAGCTCTCAGCAGGGCACAGCTGAGCAGGGCTGGCTGCTGGAGCCACACAAACCCAGCTGCAGGGCTGGCACTCCTCCCACAGCATCCTCACCCCACAGTTTGGGCTGAGCAGCAGGACAGGGGACAGAGCCCTTCACTCTGTTTGCCAGCACACCTTTCACTCTGCAGACAAATGACTGCCCAAAGCACATCTGACAGGCTGCAGAGCCATTGCTGTGGGAGCAGGGCCTGAGTTTGGGGGGCAGGAGTGGCTGTGTCCACCTGACAATCTGGGGATCCTCCCACCACACAGGTGTCTCACCATTGTTCTCTACTGGACACCTAATTAAACAGCAAATTAACATTAATTGCTACCCTTTCTACTGGCACAACCACCTCATTCTGGTACTGCATAAGGCTCGTGGAAGGTTTTCCACTAATGCTTTTCTCACATGAAAGAGAATTTTGCTGATATTTTCCTCTGCTGGGTCTACACTGATTTCTTTTTAAAGTTAAAAATATATGATGTAGTGCTCTTGAAAAATTAGAAAAACAAATTGTCCTGCAGCCCAATAGGTACTGTTTCAAATGCTGGCTAAAGCCTATGAGAAAGGGGAAAGAAATGTGCATTTTTTAAATTACAAGACCTGAGCTTAGAAATTGGCTTCACTTCTCTGACGCCCTGGACTGGAGGGCACCATTTTCTGGCACTCTCACAACTTAACAAGGTCATTTGCACTCCCAGAAGAAACTCAAAATTCATAACTGGAGTTTCAGTTGATTAAAAAAAAGAAGAAAAAATACTGATTTGCAGTTTCTTTGCATAAAAATATATTCAGGGAAATACTGGGATCTTATCACTACAGTTGCAGTCTTAAATAGTTCATTTATTAAGTTCAATGTTTATTTAAGCATTTCAGCTCCCCTTTAAAAAGAAAATCTAGAAAATAAATAAAGTTCAATGTCAAAAAATCCACAGCAAAGCTATTCTGGTATTAGTAAAACAATGGGAATAATACAGATGTCCTTGAGAGTAACTCTTTCTTACAGAGATAAGGTGGTGATTAATGGGAAATTTGTTCTTGCCAGAGGTGGCTTTCAACAGTAAGTAAATAAATAGTATGATCCCATTCTTGCAGTCTACCTACCATAAATATTATTAATCTGGTAATAGGAAGCTGTAATACTGCTGGCCATTCAGAGGTTAAGATTCTGAAAACACCCTTGCCCCTAAGGTTATTTTGTTGATGATGTCATTTACTATAATGCCACAGGGAAAAAAAATGGCATGGCAACCAATTCAATTCAGTTTTAAAATAATTTCCAGAATAGAATGCTTATTTCTGACAGTGTCACTGCACCTGGTCCAAATCAGCTAAGGAGCTTTTCCTCAAGGAATGGAGCAGCCTTGATGAAGGTGGATTTTAAACCTGAGGGAGTGCTGGAGCAAATGAATATGGGTTATGTCCAGTGGCACATGTGCTGCAGCAGCTGGACTCCCCTAAGCACTCAGTGGGAAGCAGGACATTGCCAAAAGGCACCAACCTCCTGCAGCTCTCCTTAGCCTGGAGTTACTGCACAGAGACAGAGCATTTCCAATAGAACCTTAACCAGAAATAGGAAAAAACCCTCCTCCACAAAGACATTCAATTTTCCTCATAGTTTATGTATGAATTCTGAATTTCATGGGCCAAATTTATTAACTAAGTTATTCTGTCAAGAAATATAAATGATGATCATTTGTTAGCTGCACCTCTTGAATAACTGTATCAAAGTGTAATAAAATTATTGAGGGGATTTATTAACCTGATGAAGTAACTCATTAAATCCTTCAAAAGCATTAATGAAGGAGGAAGTGTGGGCCTTTTGGTATAATTGGAGATGGGAAATTGTGCAGCTGGGGCAACCTGATAAGAAGGATCAGATATCCCAAAACACTTTCATTTAGCTGGTAATTTGGGACATTTCTATCACTACTCTGGATTTCAACATGATTTTTCTAATCTAGGTAGCTCTGCATCAGAACACAACTATATTTTTTTTATTTTATTTTACTACTTTCTTCTAGCAGCTTTGGACTGGATGAAGCTCCTGTGTGAGAGGTGGCTGGGGTTCTCTAAGGCTGATGTCTGCTGTTAACTGAGGGTGGCTGGACGAGCACAACCAGCCCAGGGCAGTTCTGACCACAGGATTTAAGAGGACATTATTCAAAGTTGCTGTGTAAGACCTGGCTAAAGAGCACAGGGGTCAAACAAGGCTGAAGTCAAGACATCAGCTGTGCTGATTCATTTGCACAAACAGCCACCAGTGACAGCAAACCCTGCTCAGGGCTGGATATTAAAGCTGGATATTAGAAAGAGGGTGGGAGAGAAAGGATCAGAGTGCATTGAGCATCTGAGGATCACCTGCTGCATTTCCAGGCAGCTTTCAGTCAAGTAGCAGTTGCTATCCCATTTTCCATCTGCAGAGAGCATCTGGTTCAAGGCAGAGCTGACTCCATTTATAATGTTTTTAAAACCCCTGCACTGTTCCAGTGTGCAGCAGTAAAGACCTTCCAAGCACTCAGGGAGCATCACTGCTGGAGGTGCTGCTCTAACCCACTTCAGCAGGACAGGGCTGCCTGCAGCTACAGCTGTGTGGCACCTGGGCTGGGAGAGAGGAGCTCTGGAGCAGACAATTATTTCCAACATTACTCCTGGTGTGGCTGATTTATGGTGGGCTGGAATCAGCAGCATGAAATGAGGGCTGTTACAGAGCTGTTCTTTATGATCAGGTGGTAGCACGTGAGCTTCTGCTGACTGATGACATTCACAGGACTAGGACATCTGAGAAACAGAAAGCTCTGCTTTCAACCCCCTGTCAAGCAGTTTTTATGAGGAGATTTGAAAACATGCAATTTGTGTCTTCCTGGTAGTTCCTGTGCCCTGGGAAAACTGCAGCTGGTCTTTGTAGCTTAAATCAATTAGGAGAAGGATGTAGGATGTCTTTTTTGTTTTAGGCATGTATTTTTCATGGTTGCATTCCAGATAAAGCACTGTTGTGTCAGGGATTCTAATCACCTTTCAGCCATATATGTAAAATACATGTCTCTGAAAGAGGTAATGAATGTGATATCCCTGAGGCTTGGAGGCTGCTGGGATGTGAAGTGCAGCTGTAATGAAGGGAGACGTGGGCATTATTCTGAGACCTCCCACCACCACTGCCTTGGCTGCCAGTGTGCAAGATGAGGTAGAGAATGGGCAAAGTCAAAATAAATTCACTGTACAACATTTTACAGTAAGGTCACCTCTGGTGGAAGGCTGGTATTTAATGGCCACCAGCTTCATTATAAATCTGTTTTCATCAGTGTCTGCTCTGCTTAAATTGTGAGTCTTGGGAGAGGTGAAAAGATTGATTTAAAACAGACCTGTGGGCTGAGCAGGTGGGGAGGAGAAGGGAGCAAATGTGTCATGTGGAATCACGACATTTCAGGTGATCTACACATCACTGCCTGTCTTTTGGACCTCAGCCCCTGCTCTAAATAGCTATTTAAGAGCTTGGATTTGACAGGCAGAGCAGGAGCCAAGACCTGCTGCAGGCTGGGCAGCATCTCCCCTTCCCAGGTGAGCTGGCTCCAAAGCAAAGACAAATAAATGTGGCTGTTCCCTCACTCCCTGCAGCTGCAGAAGGCTCGTGGAAGGCTTCCACTAATGCTTTTCTCACATGAAAGAGAATTTTGGACCCAGGCTGACATTGCTTCTTTTGCTAGGGAATGCATCAGATGGTAGGTGGAAGCTGCTCTTGTTCTCAGCCAAAAGATCACAAGAAAAAGCATTAATTTAAATTTTCAGTCATCAGTTTCATTCCTTGCTCATGCTGAAGAACATAGCAGTTTTGGCAAGGATAGGTTAATTAAGAAGAGAAGCAAAGCGTTTGCCACCCTGATTTCTATTTGTAGAAATGTGCATTGCTTAGAAAATGTGTACCATGTTATGTTTACCTAAAATAGAACAACTGAAATATGCACTTTTTATTAGCACTTCTTGACTGTTGAATAAAATGTGACACAAAGATAAGGGAACACAGGCACATTACAGGCATGATACATTCTGAACATGCTGCTCTCAGCTAAAGAATCCAACACTTAAATATGTCAATATTACATTATTAGTCTGCTTCTGTGTTGGCTGTTCTGAGAGAGATGAAGTGAGCATGACTTAAATAATTTCCAAAAAAAAAAAAAAATAGAAAATCTATGTAATTATTGAAGCAGTAGAAAAGAGGAAAATCGCAATGGTTTCCAATCTGACAGTCCCCATTTCTTAGCTCTGTGACTCTTGTAAAATTTCGTGTAACAGGCTGCTATTTTGAGAAACATTAGCTCTTGTCTCTCTTTTACAGTCTGCTAAAGAGGCTGTATTTCTCCTAACCTTGCAGATGACAAAATGCCCTCCTTCACCATAGTCCACACAGTGCTAGATCATTTCAGGCTTTTCGAGTCAATGACATGCAGCTCTATAACTGTATGATTAGGCCCATAGATTACCAGATTACAGCTATAAATCTTCACCACAGCTACCACTCACTTGGCAGAAATAGTCAAGTTTCATCATTTGTTCTCATGTAGAAAACATGCTGTGAAATGCAGCCTCAAAGGTCACCAGGATGGCATTTCCTTTTGTGGCCCTTAATAAACTTGCAGCTAATGCAGTAATTACCAAGCCAAATCACCTCTGTGATGGCTTCAGAGAATTTCTTTTTCAAAGTCTGGATTGTCAGATTCCACTCCTTCAGTTAATAAGTAAGATAGATTCAGCTATCCCTACAATTGTTAGGCATTTCTGAAATGTCTGAAAAGGCTACTTGTAGAATGAGGGAGTTGTGCCCACAGAACCTGAGTGGAGTATTTTAGTGGCACCAAAAGTATTTGTGTAAAAAAGGTGCATGGACACCCTTATTTCAGTGCTAGCTTTATTTAAAATAATGTGTTCCTACTCTACCTCAGCTAAATCCAAATAAACTGAATTGGAAAACATTGCCCAGCTTTTGATATACACATATTTCCCCATAATTTTGCATGAATGTAAATACATAAAAATACAAGCTACTATATCTGATGCAGCTCCTTAGTTTGTGAGCTGGAGTCCCAGACTCAGCATTTCCTTGAACACAGAGTTTGGAGACATTGTACAAACGAGCCCATTCCCTTTGTTAGCTACAAAGGGCTTTGACAAGCTCCACAGCTCTTGCTATAACTGCATTTATATTACAGCTGCTAAGTGCTAACTTGTGAGTTGCACTATTTAGAAAAGCCAGAAAAGGAACTGCTATAATCTACTCCTTTGGCACCAGTCCAGCACTGATAGAAGCTCCTCAAATCACAACATGTTTGACTGAAATGATGCCATTGGAATCATTCTTTACAAAGAAGAGCTAAAGTGTGATATGTTAGAAGTGGCTGGGCCATTATTAGGAGTTCCAGCTCTTTATTCAGTTACAAAGGAAGGCAGCTACATCTTTACACCAAGTATATGGGCATTATTATCCCCTTTTCCTGCTCTTCCTTTTGGTTTCCTTGGAGGGAATAATTGCTAGGGCTGCTTCCCAGAGTTTGAACTCCAGGTACCTGACATGCACCTGCCAGGAGTTCAGCAGAGCAGAATGGCATTTAACAGTGTCCCTGTTTGCCTCACCCTCCAAAGTTCTGCTGTTATAACAGGGGGATTTTAGTCTGGTTTCTTTTATCTTGAGAGGTCACTTCCCTGTTTGTTTTATTTATATGTAATAGGCATTTAAAACGATGCCTGCTGATTTTAGATATATTTCAGCTCTCCCCAAATTACTCTGGGTAATTCCTCCTTCCCTGAAGTTGTCAAAATGAAATCACTGATTTTCAGATAAGCCTAGAATTCCATCTTGTTTCTATTTGTACACTGATGTGCAGCTATTACCGACAAAAAACCTTGGATCTTACTTAGCACTGTCTTCAAGGGATAGATATGAAAAGAAATATAGGCACCTCCTTTTTGTACAAGAGAACTTATCCAAAATACCCCAAATGTAGAAACCCTTCAGGCATGCTACCAAAATATTTGATTGTGAAGATGCTGGGAAGGATGGAGTGCAGTTCAGGCAGGGCAGCAGGACAAGAGATGATTTTTTGAAGATGTCTGGCTGTGTTTGGCTGCCAGGTTTTCCCTGTTACCTGTGTCTCTGCTTGGTGTTAAGCTGTCTGTGGCTTTGGATCAGCACCTGCTTTCTCATTTAAGATCATGTAAGTAATGAAAAGCTGGCAAGTAGCTAATAAAATTATCAGGTGAATAAAATGGATGAACCTGAGAGGAAATGTGTTATTCCAAGTCACCTGATTGTGCATAAGAAGACCTGCCAGGTTTAATAAGGGAGGTAATGGATTATATGTAAGAGGAAACTTCTTGATGAGATGAGTGAAAATTGCTTTGGTAGATTAAGCTCTGTCAATAAAAATCTTCCAAGAAGACACAAGACTGTGACAATGTGTAATAGGGTTGGAATAATACCCTGGCTTGCCTATGATTCAACCCTAATTCCAATGATTATCTGATATGTCCCACAAGCTTGCAATTAATCCATCATTGTCTTAAGTATCAGGAATATAATACACTCCTAAAGTAAGCAAATTAAATTTTAAAGACACACTAATCTTCTTACAGCAGGTAATTTCAGGAAGAGAATTCATGCACACAGCATATTTCCCTACTACACATCACAAAAACATATGAACAACACAACAAAATAAACCAGGTGTTTTTGTTCTCCATCTTTGTGAGCCACCTTTGGATTTCCATCCATTTCAACATTAGTATGGAAGATAAACATAAGCTTAGTCCAGTTTAAACATTCCTGCTTCACAATACAGAAAACGATTCAATTATTGTGTTTCAGATGCTGGACACTCCATCAGTCTGCCAAAAGAAGGGCAATGGGAACAGCCTTTTTTTGTCCTGGTATCTGAGAGTGTTGTACATTGGTGCCCTCTGCACACACTCCAGAGAACTGCATTGCTTTGCTTTGGTTTAAAATCAACTTGAAAATGGTGTGAGAGATTTAAATAATTAAACACTTGTACAGGGGCTTAATGAAATGAATAAACCATTGCAATGACAAAGAGTTATATATTATTAATTTCAAAATAGCAGAAAATGCTATTTTTCCAAACTAGAAGTGTCATTGATTCTGTATTTTCACCAACAATTTACAGTTTTTTCCTACAAAAAGCCCTGTTTTCAGTAAAGAGAAGTGTCCTCCTTTCAAATAATATCTTATTCCTATTAAAGTTATTTAGAAAGCAACCAATTCAGAAACCTACTTTTTAAAAACAAAACCAGGCTTTGGTGGCAAACCTTTCAGAGGAGAAAATGCCATTTACCATCTGGCTGTAGGACACCAGGGAAGCAAAGAGGATGAGACTGTAACTGTTTGGGATTGGAAAGTAGAAATAAAATACGACTTACTGTTGAACCAATGTGCTTGGCCTTGCCTCTGGGCTGCCATCAGCAGTGGCTGTGAGTTACTGCAGGGGGCTCAGGTGGGGAGAACCCAGCAATAACAAACACCTGTGTGGCACATAATAAAACAAAACAAAAAAAGGAGCACTTTCTAACCAGACTTGACAGCTGATGGGAGATTAATCAAATTATCAAAGCTCGTTAAAAAAGAATTCAACTATACATTTTACCAGCAAGTCCTCTCACACCCCAGAGGTACCGTGCTGCAGAACAGACCCCAATATGTTGTGTGGCCTCATCACCTCGTGTGACAGCAGGATTACAGCACACAGAACGGTGAGATGCACTCGCTGCTGCGTTCTGACACCTTTGAAAGTGATGTTTGTTGTTGGAAAGCCGTGCAGAGGCGTGAGTGTTACACGAGGAGCCTAAATGGAGCCCCACTGCTCCTTTGTGCGCTGTCCCAGCTCGCTGTGCCGCTGACAGGCAGCACCATTAAGCCGTCATTAGCACCACGCCTGAAAGCTCCGCTTCTGCGGGTAATAACGGGGCTATTCAATATTTGGAGCCTTTGTAAGAAAGAGGGCACCTAAATGAGAATAATGAGGTCATTCTATGACATGCCTGAGGACATGAAACCACGGGTAAGTTTTTAGCCCGTTTGATATGTGAGTATATACGTTCAGCTGTGACAGATTATTTCTAGCCTTGGAAAAAAATAAAGCTGCTTCCATTAAATCACACCACGCAACATCAGCACCAAGTGGTAATCAAAACACTGGAAAACACAGCCTTCAAAACAATTCTGTGTAACCCAATCAAAAAGAAAACATATATGGAACAGATATGTGAAACAGAGCAAGGGGTTGAGACAGTGTCAGAAAAACAGTGAAATTTAACAGTTAGGAAAGGATTTTATCGCTGAAAGGATTGTTTCCAATTCTGCTTTTTTTTTTTTTTTCATCGAATGAGATGCTATTTTGGCTTTGAAAATATGAACAAACTGAAATTTTAATTTTAGACCTGCTTCTTGCTTAGAGCAGTGACTGTTTCTTGTAAAACTGGCTCACTTTCCCAACATTTCACAGAAGGTTTTGCACCCTTCAAGGGGCTATTTCAGGATTCCTGGTGCAGTGGAGCAGCCTGGGTTGCAGGGGGGCTGTGCTGGGCACCTCCTGTGCACCACAGGCTCTTGGGCAGCCCCTGTTCCACATCCCAGCTGTGAAGCTACAACTGCACAGGTCCAGGTTTAACAGGGTTTAGTTCATTATTTAACACTCTTGTAAATAGCAATAGGAAAAATCTCCCCTTCTTTTGAGTTATTTCCCATATTTCTGCCTCCAAAGGAGGTGTTCTGGAATTTTCCTGGGTGTGCAAGAGTGGCATGTGGCTCTCAGGCTGTGCTGGCCCCTCAGCTCATTTTGGAAAGCTCAGTGACCTTTACTTAACAAAATGACAGAATCATGGAATAGTTTGGGTTGGAAGCAACCTGTAAATGTTCTCCTGGATCAAACAGGGATGTCTTCAACAAGATAAGATTGCTTAGAACCCTGTCCAACCTGAGCTTGGGTGCTTCCAGGGATGGGGCATCCACCACCTCTCTGGGCAGCCTGTGCTGGTGTTTTACCACACTCATCATGAAAGATTTTTTCCTTCTATCTACTCTGAGTCCACCCTGTTTTAATTTAAAACTATCACCCCTTGTCCTTGTCTGGTTTGGCCTCATTTTAACAGTATTTTCATTTTCTGTTGTTTTTAGGGGTGTCACACATGAGCAGTTAGGGAGATCTGCATAACACAAGTTCTCTGTATTCAGGTCCAGCGTGGCTGGTGCCTGGCAGGCCCCAAAAGCAGGGACACAGCTGCTGAAATCTCAGCTCCAGCAGCTCCCCCTGCCCTGGGGCAGCTGCTGGAGGATCAGGAATTGTGAGCCTGGCTCAGGATGCTGCCTGTGCTGGGAAGGACTTTTCCCTTACTGGCTCTTGCAGCAGCACCTTGCACCCACCTTGTGTGGGGAGGTGGAAAGAGGAAAAGGCCACAGCAACCACTGCAAAATTCTTCCTGAGGTTTAAAGGAAGGAGGGTGGCTGCTGGAGCAGGTGAAACACTTGGTGCTCAGAGAGTTTCCCCTCTTAGCAGGCAGCTCCTCTTTGTACCCATATGTGAGATATCCAGAGGGAAACAAGACTTTGCTGCTGCTCCACTTTCTCTCCTTTTAATTTCCATTTTCTTCACCTTACTGTTTTCTACAAGGGATTAACTCAGCAGTTCCATTTGGACCAGAAGGAAAGGTTTAATTCAAATTATTCAGGGACTCAACAGGCTGTGTATTAAACTTTTGGACTTCATCTAGCCCCCAGCTAATTAAAGTGTTTTTTAATTTAAAAAGATTAATGAGTGATTGCCCTTTTTTAGTGGATACTTTTAAGATTAAGCTTCTCCAATATTATAATTGGAGTAATATGCACATGCCCTACCTGAAAGGCAATCACAAACACAGAGAATAGCACACAGTGTTTGTTTTATACTCCTAATGTTTCATTAGATGTTTGCTGGTTATGAATTATCTATCAGCTCAAACATAACTGTTAATTCTGGCTGCTTCTTGAATCACTTCCCTGAATTTGAACAGAACACTGCCCTGGAAAAAGAGGAAGAGAGGAAAAGGGACTGCTCCATGGTATCTTTTTAGTACATAAAATAAAGCCTTTTAAAATGGAGATTTTAAATAAAGTGGTTATTGATTAGCAGAAGGGATAGAGAAGAAAATGTGGTTTCTCAGGGCTGTCTCAAACAAAGGAGGTGTAACCCCTCTCACCAGCCTGGCTCAGCCCCTCTCCTTTCCAAGCTGGGCAGAATCAGGTGCCAAGAGTTGTTCCTGGGGGATTGTCCTGTATCTTTATCTTATTCATGAGTTATACCTTGGGCAGTCTTATTTTTAAAGTTGGAAAAGTGGTTCTGCTGTTGATTCTATTACCTGCATAAATTGATATTTGAACATGACATGGGTTCCTTAAAGACTAAAATCTGTGAAGTTCTATTAAAAGCCAGTGGATAATGCAGGGTTATTGCAGGAGGCAAGCCTGGCTTTCCAATGTCAAGAGACATAAAAAAAATAAATATAAAGAAGATAGATGGTGTTGGTTTTCATCAGTTGTTCAAATGCAGGATGTTTTAAACAACTTGAGTCGGTACTAATGAGTCTCACATTACCAGAACCTCACCAGCAGAATCTAAAAAATTGTATTTGAACTCTTTCATTGAAAGTTTCCATTTGGCAGAACAAAGTAATTGTTTGTCTCAAGCACAAAAATGCTGCTGAGAAGAAAGTGAAGCTGGTTTGGAATCTGCCAACTTAGGAATTCTTCTCCTCTGGATTCCATTCTATCTGAACCACCTTACTTTTTACATGGCTACATAATCTGGATCACAGCGTTTCTGAAGTTATTTAATGGCAAGAGTTCTCATGAAAAAAGTCCCAACTTGCAGCCTTGTCACACCACTGCTGTTCACAAGAGGTAATTATGAAAAGGAGGAGAATCTGCCAATCACAAGGGGGTTTTATAAGCTATGCCTTTTCCCATTGATTTTAATATAATATATATTTGCCTTTCTAAAATTAGGACTCCTTTTATCCAAAGGAATTAATGCTTGATAATAACTGGTGTGATTTTTTTTTCTCCTCTCTAGTGTTCATAATGGCTTCTGGGCTTTTGGTTTACCCTTTTGGTTTCAACTCTGCTACTGTGAAGAGATTCTGTGAGAACTCAGACATCTACTATGCAGGAGACTGCCAGATTGGATGGGGGTACATGCTGGCAATTGTTGGGGTCATGTTGTCTGTCTTTTTACCATTCTTTGCAAAATATGCACCAAAAGAGCACATATCTCCAACTCCAATACCTACTATTTTATAGTATTTGATTACTGTTTAAGAACAGAACATTCCTGTCTACACTAATGGGCAGAAATTCTTGAAGCACTTCCAGTTGGCTGTGTTGCTAAAGAGAGGAGAGGAGATGGGGAAGAGAAGGTCAGATTGACAAAGACCAAAAGTGCATTGAAAGTCTTCCGTAAGCAGGAGCAGCGAACGCTCTGGAATTGAAATAGGATTAATCAGCAGCTTTACACTGCTCTAAACAGATCATGGCATACTGCCTTAGACAAAAAAGAATCAGTTTATCCTCAAAACATCTGTCTACCTCCCAGTTTCTTTTGTGTCTCAAATTTGTGAGTTTTAAAAGCTTCAATTCACTTCTGATATATTGTGAAATGTCAGAACTTTTATGAACCCAGTAACTTTAAAATCAATAATGATATTTTGTTACAATTACTTTGATTAGTGAAAAAGCACCTACGAGTAGCCACAGCCTAAAATTAGGATTGATAGCTAAAAATCTGTATACAAGAAAAGTTTCTTTTTAATCTATGTATATTAGCAGCACCTGCATATTGTAAATTCTGGGCACAGCTTTTACTTCTGCTCTAATTGCCAAGATATAGAGACATCTCCATGAAGTCTTGGGTAAAATTGAAATTTCTTTTTTTTTCTGAGAACTTCAACTACTTCCAAAGGCTTCATGATGATTTAATACTTTAACAACAGGAAAAAAAATCCCTAAGAATTTGTTCTCAATATTTCTTAAATTATGATTCTAACGGGACTTTAACAAAATGTTTTGAATTATGACAGCTATAGACTTTGGGTTTTGTTGTTTAAGGCTGAAAAAAAAAATCTCTGTTTACAAAAATGTCTGTGCCCAATGGCCCTTATCTGCAGTGATAATACAAGGCAGAATGAACTAATTCCAGTATTTCCATTGCAATTGAGAGTCCAGATTGTAAAACAAAAAAGTGAAGTGAAATGCTATTGAACATGACCAGCAAAAATCTGATGCTGTGTCAGAAGTACCAATGGCCATATTTCATTAGTCTGTATGGAAATTTTGTGAGGTCTGATTGCCACAATAGCACTGAATTCATTATTATCAAGCTTTGAAATAAGTGCACTTGATTGCCTTAAGCAAAAGAAACATTGGGTTCTAATCTCACACCACTGTTGTGTTTTTTTCATTTAAAATAAAATTTTAATTCTAATTCTATTCTCATCTTTTATTTTCTATTATTTATTAAAAAGAAAAATCACATAGATTATATTTAATTGAGAGGTGTACTTCTTAGTTTTGTATTTTGGCACAAACCAGGTGATCAAATTTATTATTCTTCACTTAGCTGAGTCCAACTGATTCCTGAATTTTTATTTTATTTAATGGAAGGTGTACATGAAGAGACAGACAGAGACATGTTGAGGATGTATAAGAAAATGCAAACAGAACAATCACTGTGTTATTTTAATACACATCAAAGACTTCTGCAGTCTTGTTTACATTCCTCCCCCTTCTAAACTTCAATGGAACATTGCATTGTTTTCCAAAATAATTGTCCTGTTCTTACATTTCCATGCACTCTAAAAGCAATTTCTGCACATAAACTTAGCAAGTTCTTTGAAAATGCAGATTCCAATGCAGGATTAAGTATACTGAGAAAGAGAGCATGAGTGCTCTGCACCTTTGCTCACAGGGACTGAGAAATTAAATCTTCCACATATTTAACAAAATAGGCTGAAGGAATGCCCTAAAGTAAGAAGAATAAATTTCAGTCACTTCTGTATATTAATGTGCTTTTCAGTGATGTCTTACACTTTTTTTTAATGAATGGCTGAGATTGATAATTTCCATGTGAGAGTCAGAAAAGTGAGGAATAACAAACAACATGCAAAAAGAAAAGAATCACCACATAGTAGAAAGACAGAGATGCAGGCTTTTCTTTCCTAACCAACCTGTGCCTTTACACTAGAACCATTATACAAGACAGGATCAATATGGTCAAGAAAAAAAATCACCCAACAACTGAAAAATGTTGAGTAGTGTGTATAAACTGTATTGAGTAGGGTTTTTCTGTTTTGTGTAATGTTTACGACTGTTCACTTAATGTTTCACTAGAAAAAGTGATTTGTTAGTGTCAAATAGAAACTTCTTTTGCAAAGATCTAAACACTTCCTGAAAAGAAAAATGAATTTAGATTTTTATTAACAGCCATAACATACCTAGTAGACAAAAGGACCTACTCCTGTCATTACTTATTAACCTAAGTTTCACATGTGCAAAACTGGAAGCATCAATCACATAACTGGAAGCAGTTTTAAATTACTGTTACAGCAGAGTCTCCCAATTCACAACACTGCTGTACCAAATCCTTGACTTCTTAAAGCTCAACTTCAATCATCAACCTCTGCATCCTGCAAAATTCTGCACCTTTTATGAGTCAAGCTAATGCTTCCATTAGGAGCTTCCTTTAACATTTTATAACATTTTTATAATATTTAAATAAATCAAACACGTGTACATGACCTCTACAACTGGCAAAACCCTCCTTGAGGCATCCATGCTCTGAGCCCACCTGACAGTGCAGGTGTGGTGACAATTCCAGTGATCCTTGCAGCAGTTGGTAAAGCACATCCTTTAGATCTCACCTGCTGCTGGCAATGCCTGTGCTCACACACTGACAGATCACTTTTTTCAATAAAGACTGTTTGCACGTTAAACTGTGTAAAAGCGTTTTCCTGTTACAATTTGCTGGACCAGGTTCAAGTTTTATTCTAAATATATAATTTTTTAAGTGTAACTAAAAGCTGTATTTTCCATTACTGTGTTTCTGCGTTGACTAGCTGGCTCCTTTTTAGAATATTAACTGTTTTCTGTATTTGACTTGTTGGATACAATATTTCAATTATTTTAAATGTGAAATTTCCAATTGCCAACACTGTATAATAAAATAATTTTAAAAATCCCCAGACTGTTTGCTATTTTCTTGACAACTCTTTTGTTTTGCAATTCCCAAGAGATCTGCTACAAAGCTTCTGAAGTAGGGGAAAAGGAAATAGGAACAGCAGGAATAACCTATGAAAGGTAATGTTTGAAGGCAAAGGCACATAAACCTGTACATGGTCCATCTGTCATGAAAGATATTTCCATGGCCAAGGCAAGGAAGTTCTGTGTTCTAATAATTCTTTCCTGTCTACTTCCTCTGTGTCCTTGGGAATCTTCCTACAGCCTCAGGGTCTGTTGTTATTTTATACAGGTCTTATACTGATTGTTTATTTTTTTCAAAAGAACATGAATCAGGTAACACATAAATGGGAACCCAATGAACACAACACAGCATTTGCTGGATAACACAGCACAGTGATATTTATATAACCAGATTTTATATATATATATATATATATATATATATATATATATATATATATATATATATATATATATATATATATATTTATATTTATATATATATATATTTATATTTATATTTATATTTATATTTATATAACCAGATTTTCAGTGGTAGTTTTGGTAAATGTTGTAGCATGTCCAGCCTTTATGGGTAACAATTAGTTAAATCTGGGGTTTGGACAACCATTTTGACTTTTACATTTCATTCATAGTTTTTACATATGCTGTCATCTCAACATCTGCAATTTTAACAAAGTCTTGGAAAGTGTTCTGTTCTTGAGCAGTTGCTGGTCTTACAGAGACGCACTTGAAAATGTTCTTTTTTGCATCATAGGTTCCCATGCACCTGTGCACTCGCCCTCTAATGAGTCGTGGAAGCTCCCGGTCCTTCATCAAAGCATAACAAACACATACAACAATTACATCACCTCACACAAGAGCTCTCCACGTGGCTGCTTCTGAGGGCTGCATCAAACAGAAAACCTCTACACCAGCTTTTCTCCTGTTACCAGCTGCTTACAAACTGAACTCAAAATCTCACCTGTTTTTCTGAAACACAAGTCTCAGGATGCCTAAGTAGTAACTATTGCTCTAAATTTGGAACAATGTGATAAAAACATTCAGTCTGCCTTTTGCACTGGGAATTTATGTTTTCTTTGAAAAGGATTGGAGCTAGTGGTGTTATGTGTGGACACAGAATACTCACAATTTCATAAAACACACAAGGCAGGGTCTCCTTTCCATCTCTTAGAAGAAAGTTCTTTGCTCCATGTGCTCCAGGTGTGACTGCAGAATCCAGTGTGCCTGTCCCATTAAGCAAAAATTAATCATTCCAAGACTAATTATATTAAAAAATTTTGTAAAACTGTATCACTCCACAGAAGATTCCTGCTAAACAGGAAAATTTATTCTTAAAACAAGGAAAGGAAAGAAACACGATAGAAAAACCTGATGTTGGAGGATGACTGAAGTGTTAATTTTGTACCTGCTTCAGTCACCTTTGAGAGCTGAATGGAAGGGAAATTAGATGGTGTTCATGCCAGCATTTTGTGGGTTTAAGTACTTCAGCTATTGAAAAATTCTGACTTGTTGTTGCCCTAGCATTATGATCAGATTATATTATTATAATCTACAATGCTTACCTAAAACTTCAAATAGCAGAGCAGTCTTATAGGAATACTGGCTCCAGTGCCTCACACTCTGAATGACTGCAGACAGGATTCGCAAAGAATTCTTCTTTATTTTAGTTTTCACTTGAGATGATGGAATTTCCTTTCAGATGAAGACAAAAGCTTAAGTTAGACATACACACTTGCAATTTCAAAGGGCACATAGGCATTTATTTATTATGTTGAATAGGTGATAATTACATTAAAATTAGAGCATTTGTTCAGAATATACAAAAAAAACTCCCTGCCAGTTTACTGAGGATTTTAGATTATTACAGTATGAAAATCTGAATTCTAAATTTCAAGAAACTCCAGGTTTTACTAAGGCACCTTGGGCTGATGAAAACCTCATCATCTTCCACCAGATTTCTTTCTTTACTCCTTTCTTCATTATGTCTTTCCTATTAACCCTGCCCATAAGTTTTACCTGACTTTTATCTTCTGGGACACAACCAAATTGGTTTTCATTCATTTTATTTTGCTGAGTATTGTAGTTAAATTTATATGCTGGACTATGATCCTGCAGACTTCTTGCCACAGTGTTGGGTTTCACTGGCCACTTTCCTTTGGATGTGTCTGTTTTGATGAGCTGGGATGGGTTACGACTGGCAGGATGGTTTTGCTGCTGGACAGTTTTCAAACCGCTTGGAAAGTTCTCAAACTTCTGAGAAGTTCCATTATCAGATCTTGAATTTGCTGTTTTACCTAAAGGAGTATATTCATTTCTGTTCCTGCAATACAACAGTTCAGTATCACAGTAGCTCTTCTGAATACTGAGCTATGTCATTAAAGTATATAAAAGCAATCCATAAATTGTTGATTGAGCTTTAAATATATCCAAACTCACTTGAGTTTACACCAAATTTATCCATGTACAGGGCAGTGATTACACCTGTGCATAAATCTATCTGACTTCAACAGACCTTAAAACCTGCTCAGTTATTGTCCTGCCCTGTCTAACAGATCTTTCCTGACCCAAAATTCACATATTTTCATAACTTTAAAATAAAATAAACAAGGTTTCCTCTGAGAGTGAGATTAAAAGGGTTTCTTTAACTGCTACAGGCATATGGGAAAATGTGAGATGCATTTTCACATAAGAACAAAAAGGAAGGGTAATAGACATTAAAGGCTTCACCAACCTGCAGGCAGACACGTTTTTCCCAGCATTTGCTAAATTAAACTTTGATGCATTTGGTGGTTTCATAAGGGAAGGAGCCATCGGATGTTCTGCTTGGCTTTCAAAGACAAGTTTAAAGAATCAGTGACACAGCAGCAGCTTTATTGTGAGACACACATGGATTGTTCAGGAAACAATTAACAAAATCAAAAAAGCAACAGATAACTTGCTTCTTACATACCCACTGTTTGCTGCTTTCTGCAGTTCATCCACTTCTGGGTTTGCAGCTCCCCAGCCTAATTTTCAAAAGATAAAGGACTGAATGTTGATAAAAATGGAAAAGACTAAAAGGTAGGCTTCCAATTCTGCCCAAAGTCCCACAAACAGGCTCACATAGGAAGGAGGAAGAAAAAGAAATAAGGGAAATGTGATCCTTTGATATTTGTAACTATAAGACAACTTCTAACAAGTAGGTTGCTTCTCTAGACAATAGTTCAGTTACAAACATTAGACTTATTAGCAACAGAGATTTTATTATAAGAAAACTTTGAAACTTTATTACAAGTAAAACATAATGAGAGCACTAAAAGCAGAGCTCTGCACCGTTCTTTCCAAACCCAATTTGAAGAACAGAAGTTCCTTTCTGAACTACAAGAAAGACATCTTACAAATGTTTCTTCTTGTAACACAGGACTTGAATGTTGATTGAAATCAACTGAAAACAAAAGGTCAGTTTCAAGAGACTCCATTTAAATGCCAGTGCTACTTCATTCTCCATCACACAATGAGTCAAACTCCCTCTAGGCAAGAATATAAAAAGCTCAATTGTACAGAGGAGAAAGAAATTTCCTGGAGGACAATTTTTACATAATGAACTTTTCAGAAATAGATATAAAGGATGCATATAGTTCTTGATAAAGACAATGTCTGATTTCATAGAATACAATTAGTAAGCTAAGATTTATTTGGATTTAGAGGCAGTAGAAAAAAAATATAAAATATATCTTATTTACCGAATGATGAAGGAGAGAAGTCATAACTATGAGTCCCAGAACCAGTGCCTGGTTCATTTTTAAGTGGATTTGAAGTGAGGGGCTGTCTAGTTCTTTTTTTCTGATTGAACAGTGGTACAGGCAGACAACCTAAAATTAAAATTTAAGTCATGCTATATTAATAGCAAAAGGATACACAACCTATACTTAAAACAAGTAAATAAAATTACTTAATTATTTTACATTACACGTAGGAACTGCATTTAATAAACACATAAAAGGCCCTTCCCTCGCAGAATTTATGTTCCCAACCCTCTGTCCTGCACATAATCCCTTTAATGAAACCTTTCCCTCAGTGACCAGTTCCCTGAATCCATCTAAAATCTCGCCCTGTGCTGCAATAAACAGGTAACCCATTCAAGCCCATTCAGGAAATGGGGGTTTAGGGCTAAATACGGAATATCCTGTATGAATACTACATACATAAATGCATTTAATGTGCCTATAAAAGCATAATGAGGTGTGAACAGGAGAGCACGTAAGAAGGGCTGGTACCTGCTGTGCTCCGAGCCGGTGTGTCAGCTAAACTCCTTTTCATTTCTTTGCTGAATCTTAACAGGCAGCAATGTATTGATTTCTCCAAATCTGCTGTATGGAAGTCAGATAAACAAAGCAAAATAATTAATGCTGCAAACACATCCAAATTTCACGTGATTTTATGGCAGTTTCTCTTAACACTGCAGCGCCAGCGCCTGGCATAATTTCAAACACAAGCCCTAAAACACAGAATCAGCTGTAGTGAATTTAGAAGATCCACAGGTGCACACCTGAGATGCAATCTGCTCTTTGCAGATTCCAGGCCCTGAGGGTCAGGGCCATGTTGAGAGTCAGCGCTTACCGGGCTGAGGGAGAGACCTCAGGGACGGGGCTGAGGGTCACCCGTGAGGGTTCAGCCCTGACGGTTCAGCCGTGAGGGACGGAGCTGAGGGTCAGCCCTCAGGGTCAGCCCTGACGGTTCAGCTGTGAGGGACGGAGCTGAGGGTCAGCCCTCAGGGTCAGCCTTGATGGTTCAGCTGTGAGGGACGGAGCTGAGGGTCAGCCCTGACGGTTCAGCTGTGAGGGACGGAGCTGAGGGTCAGCCCTCAGGGTCAGCCCTGACGGTTCAGCTGTGAGGGACGGAGCTGAGGGTCAGCCCTCAGGGTCAGCCCTGACGGTTCAGCTGTGAGGGACGGAGCTGAGGGTCAGCCCTCAGGGTCAGCCCTCAGGTGAAGCCCTGAGGCGAAGCCCGCCAAAAATAACGGTCACTCGTCCGCGCGCTCGCGCCTCAGGCGGTGCGGAAATGGCGGGAAGGTGAAGCCCCGTTCCCAGCCGCTGAGGGCACGGAGGGCGCGGCCGGGCCCGGCTGGAGACACAAGAACCCTTTAATCACCCCCTCAGTGAGATTTCATTAATTACCCCCGCCGCCGAGGAACCCGTGTAGTGTCATCCTCAGAAAGCCCGGGGTAGGAGCTGAATCTGCAGAAGTGTGTGGACGCAAACGTGGCTGTAAATAAAACTAAAAGCATTCTTCGTTCTGATTGTCTCTTCAGCTTTTACACATGGTTGGATCCTGCCTAAAATCTGAGTGCTTGGCACGACTGGATCTTGTCCTGTTTTGGTAAACCTTTTCCTTCAGAAGCGCTCCCAAAGATCTGTATGTAGAACATCAAACCAATCCGGATTCTTACTAAACTAAATATCCCACATCCTTTTTCAGAGTGTGAGTATTGGCAAAGCACAGGAATAAGGGATGGGTCCCAGTGTTTAACCCTGAGGAGTGAAAATTTCCATGTGAATTTCCATTCATTCCCAAATTGGCAGGTCCTGGGACACCAGGAGTTAAAGGGTTTGCATGGGAACTCCTTTAAAGGGATAAAAGAAGCTTCCATGGGTTTAGTTCCTAAACTCATGTTTGGAAATTCACTGTCTCTGTCCTAAAAACTCTCTTAGGAGACAAACTTCTTGCATGTTAATTAAGTGCACAGACATCTCTGTGTTTCATTCAGTGCTTTGGAAGGAATTACAACCATTACAATGCCAGCAGGAATAAAAGATAAGCTAAATGTTCCAGCCCTGCATGTTTGCATTTTGCTGTTTACTCTTCAAACTTCTACTGTGTTTAAATTCAACAAACCCAGATTCAGAGTGTGAGTTGTGTTTTTGGGTGTTGTCACTCCCCATTCTGGCACCACCGCTAAAGAGAGACAGGGGTCAAAGGACAGTACACACTGTCCAGTGCTGTAAAATGCAACTTCACTGCTTTGTTTAATAAATTACTCGTTCTGATTAAATATCTGACAGCTCCTAAGTACAGAGTAATACAGTTGAGTATTTAAGCAAACAGTCTCTCTGTATTAACTCACTGTAAGCTTCAGCAAAATCTGAATGTGTGAACCGAAACATAGAGAGCAACTTCTGTAGAAATTATATTCCTGGCAGAACTATTTTAGATAAATCCTGTGCTCAGCTTTTCCTAGACCTACAGTCTGTCAGCCTGGGATATAAAGCCTTTCAGGCACTGGCCAAATATTCTCTCAGTCACTGGAGTATAATCCTAATAAAAAAGAATTGTTCAATAAACATTCTTTATTCTCTTGCAATCGAATATTTGTTATGTTTATATCATGAGTCATATACCAATTGCAAATACTTTTGTCGTTTACAGCAATAAAGCTTATTTTTCTGTTAATAAGTCCTTTTATTCTAAACGTTTTGATTCTCAGGATGGAAGTTACAGCTGGTCTTTGGCTTAAGCTTCAGAAGCCTTTCTGAAGAAAAGTTGCTGACTAAAGTTTTTTGGGGAGGGAACAGAACTATTGTCCCATGGTGGTCTAGATCTGTTTCCTTTTTAATAAAAGACTGCAAAAGTTAGAGGGCTGTCCCTGGCAAAGTTGTTTCAATGTGTTAGAGGTCTGTGTTAGCAGATCCCAAGATAGAACTGGAGCCAGAACTCTGGGTAAGTCAGTCGTGGATAAATTGCACTGTAATTTCAGCTCATGTTCCTTCTAATCACTGTTTGTAGGATTTCTAAAACAAAAAGGCACGATGTGCATTGAGGAACTTAGCTGTTCTTTGGCTTTTTTTAGATGAAAATACTTGATGTTTCAGCATTGTGTGCTGGACTAGAGCCAAGTTATGATTCTTATTTTGCTGATTTTGCTCACTTTAAATCATTCTGCCCTTTTATAATACTTATGTAACTTCAAACATACATGAGAATACCTGTTACACCTATTTGCAGCGCAAAAATGCCTGATATTTAAGTGTAAAAACAGCATTTTCCACTGTTGATTAGCACAGGATTTTCCTATAGATCATGCATTATAAAGACTGCCCAGAGTTAACTTTTGGACTGTGGAACAGTGCCATTAACAGCCTCGGAGATGTTACTAAATACAGAAACTGAAGGGGAGGCTCCTTGGGGAGGGAGGTTGGAAAATCCCGCCTCAAAACTGAGTTGAGAACTGTTGGGAGAAATCCACTCACTTTCTTTTGCGTCTGACCTAACCAGAAGAAAGACTCTCCTACTGGAAAGAATTTTTTTTTTTTTTTTTCCCCCTTCAGAGAGAAAAGTTTTCCTCGAGCATGAGCTCCCCGTGTGCCCGGGTGAGCCGGGTCGGGCTCTTCGGGGGCACTCACGGCAATGAATTATCGGGGGTGCTGCTGGTCAGGCACTGGCAGCAGGATGGAGCTGAGATCCAGAGGGCAGGAGTGCAGGTGAAGCCATTCCTCACCAACTCCAGGGCTGTGGAGAGGGGCACCAGGTACATTGACTGTGATCTCAACCGGGTTTTTGACCCCGAGAGCCTTGGGTAAGAGCAGTTGTGCTTTCTGTTGTTCTGCTTTTTCTGGGTTTTAAAATTCTTTCCTGATTAAAATGTTGAACACAAGTTCCCCTACTACTTTAACAGTGCAGTCACATAACTGAAATTACTGACCTTTAACCCAAAAAAAGAACAAATTGCATGTGTTAACAGACTCACTTCTATTGCTGGTACAATCAGTCTCAAACCAACACATGATCTTAAACATAATTTTAAATTAGTATTAGATGAGCTGCATTTGTGTGAATTGGAGTACCACTGTTCTGAGTCAGAGTCATCGTTTCTCATGTCTTGTGCAATTCAGTTTGGGAGCTCTTCTGAATACAATTATATTTCCAAGAAATAGCAGATAAAAGCAATTAAACATGGACATCTGAGTATCTGAAAGAATGGCACAGAAATCAGAGAAGTGTGTTAATTCCAGTTATGTACAGCAAAAGGTGAAAACTTGAAATTAGAAAAAGTTGAAGCTGGAAATAATCTATTCTAAGGTAAAAGCATAGCCAAAAACCTGAATAATTTAACTGACTCATTACTTTAAAAGAAGTACTGTCTATAATTACTGTAAATAGTAACTGATTTTACATTTTTAATAGGATTTGATGTTTCTGTGCTTTTGAGACATCTATTCCAGAGGTTTACTTTGCTATATAAACCTTCTTAGTGTAGCTGCTCACCAGGTAATTCTGTTTCAGAAAAGTTTTAATGGCAAAGGTGAATATCACAGAAAGGAATACTTACTGAGTATATTTTGCAGGCAGTTATTCTTATCTTACACTTCTTTCCATCTGGCTTTTCATCTTAGAATTTTGTTGTTGATTATTACATCTAAGATAAGCAGATGTTAGCACATAAGTATTGAGGCCATTCTTATAATTGTTTCTTTTGGAAAAACATACAAAAAAAAGGTAGTTTTGTTTGGTTTCAACTGCTTTGAACACAGAACACTTGAAAAAAACACAAGATTAAGACACCTGCAGGTTTCCTTCATATTTAGCTGCTATTTCTCAGTAAATACAACGAATTTGCCTGGTCCTATTTCAGCTCTACTGAGTGTTTGAAGTACCTGCCTCTGGTCCCTTAAGTGTAGAACCTTCAAAATCATAAATTATTTTACAAAATAAGAAAAAGGAGAGTGAAATTTTGATGCTACTGAAAGCAATGGTGTAAATCTCATTAGCTTCAATAAAAAAGTATTAATTAACAGTTTTATGTGAAGAAATGTTGAATTTCAAAGGCAGAGCTAAAGAATAGAGAGGTGGATTATATGATACACAGAGTCTCCTGAAATGACAAGGATTAAAACTTTGGAGGAACAGATTTGAGGTAGCAAAATCTTCACTGAGCTTTAAGAAGGAATAGACTGTGAAAATCTGGTCAGATCATGAGAAGATAAGAAATAAAACAAATTAGAAAAAGCCTTGAGGGTGATGTCCAAGGCAAAACATCATGGACTGATGTCTGAGTATGGTCTCCAGCAGGAGAGGGATCCAGTCTTGGAAGTGCTCGATGTTGTTGCTAAATTTTTAGTTAGTTTTATGCATAGTGGGAAATTTTGGGATGTAAGGAGAAATATTTTCCAGCCAAACTTTGATTAAATAATTCTAATACCCTTCTGCACAAGACACAGAATAATAAAACAATTACTAGACAATCATACTTGATTTCTTCAAAAAATTCAGCCAATTTTAAGTCTGGTAATTAAACAGGTGATTTCAACTCCAGTCAATTTTGGATTTAAAGTAAAAAGAAAAGGCTAATACATATTTTGTTGACTGTAAAGCCATGGAATGAGCTCACTAATTTCTTTGTGCTGATATTAACAGCAGGCCAGTGGTGGAAGATATTCCATATGAAGTGAGGAGGGCTCAGGAAATCAATCATATATTTGGTCCCAAAGGTAGTGATGATGCCTATGACCTTATTTTTGACCTTCACAACACCACTTCTAACATGGGTGGTACCATTATTCTTGAAAACTCCAGGGATGACTTTACAATTCAAATGGTTCATTATATCAAGGTAAAACTAATTTAAATGAACTATTAAAATACATTATTAGTTGTAATGTTGTATTACTATATAGTATTTTGTAGTTTCTTTAAATATACTATTTTTTCTTCTGCAAAACTGTTTAAAATATTTCATTACTCATAGGATGAATTTTTTTAATCAGAGGCAACTATTATTTTGATTATAATATCAGGTAATTCAGATTTAAACTCATCATATCTTCATGTATTAAAATGAGCATTATTAAGACTAATGGGCAATGAGGAATACTTAGAATAACATCTATGAAAATTAATGCAGTTTAATCTGCTTTCACACTGATCTGTCAGGAACTTGGATAAATTTGGGTTACACATGCTAAATAGTTAAACATTAATTTTATTAAATGAAGAGATGTAACAAATAATGGAAGTAGGTACTGACAATGTTCCCTTATCAGTGATGTGTCTTTAGAAGCTGTTTGATTCTGCTGTTCCTAAAGCTGATAAGTTTTGCTAGAGGTTTGCAGAAGTGATGCTTTAAGCAAAATTTGCTTGAATTCTGGTGGCCTGGACAGTGACTGATGGAATCCAGGTTGGGCCAATGATGTGGGATTTTAATTTTGTTTTTTCCCTTAGAAACAAGGTCTTTTCAAGCACTTTTTTTCTTATCTCATGTATACTTTTTAAATGCTTATAAAAATACATGAAGATCTAAAAAGCTTTTGACAAAAATTATATTAAGAGTAATGGTGGACAGGCATCAAGAAAGAAGCCTCAAGTAGCAAAAATGCCAATTAAG